>NC_134357.1:254319648-254653461 GCF_048569485.1 Anomaloglossus baeobatrachus
GGATTTGGGAGGGAGCGAGTGAGGGAGAGGTCAGATAGCACATTACCAGGGAAGACTTGTGTGGCGCCCCTGACCTGGTCAGGCACCACTGAGTACTGCACCCATGCTGGGGACAGTACAACACAGGTAATCCAGAAGGCTGACCGGGGTGTGGAACACAGGCGCATAGTGATCAGGTCTCACACATGTACCCATGAGAGGACCCCTGGGGATCCCAGGAGGGGGAAAAGCCTTCACCTTCACTGGAATAGTGGAGGGGGCCAAAAGCCTCCATCTCCTCTCAAGGGGTGTGGTAAGAGAATCTGGTTGCTAGGTGGCGTAGGCAAGAACAGGAGAGGAGGGGCAGTGAGCCAGAGCAGTGTAGAGTCCAGGGAGCTCGAGTGAGGAGCAGATCCCTGGGGCTGTGCAGTCTGACAGCGCCCGCGCAGTGGCTACTGACGGGGGAGAACGGTCAACTAGGAGGGCTACCCGAAATCCATCTTCAGCTAAAGAGAGAGCACGGAGTGGGAAGTAAGGAGACTGCTAGAGAGTACCAGGCCCAAACGGGCGGCAGATCCCGAAGCGGAGATAGATCCAGCTTTCTTTTGCTAAACCTGCCGGTGTGGGGCTCTCAAAGCCCACGCCACAACACTACAAAAGCCGCAGCCACGTAGCCACAGTTAGGGCCCATAGGTCACAGGAGGCAAGCAGCTGGAGTGGCCTGGTCCAGGCGACAAGCAAACGGCAACCGAAGGGGAGAGAGGCTGCAGCATCTTCCCTGGGTGACCCCCATAGGGACTCAAAGTCGGGGTTACCCCAAACCACCAAGGGCTAAGGAAGGCGAGTTAGTAGTCACCCTCACAAGTCAGCCTGAAGGACACCTGGTTCCCACTTGGTTCATCCCAGCTACGCCCGGGTTACTCACCCTGCCACCTGAAGTGAGTAAAAACCCTGTGAAAGACATTCTGCCTGTGTGGAGTTATTCTGCGCCTTGTAGTTCTACGCATCTACACAGGGCCCTGGGGCTTGCCTCACTCTCAGGAGGCTATTCCAACTAACTGCACTCACCATCAGCCCCAGGTGTCCCTCAACCTGCAGTGGCGGTCCCCACTGACCGCAATACTGAGAGTGGCGTCACGACAAATAGAAGATTCCCTACCTGTGACGAGATCCAGCCGAGTGGAGTCCCTGAAGGTAATGCACCGACACTACACCTGTGGGGCTTCACATCTGGCGTCACGAACAGGATAAGGACTAGACCTGTTCAGACAGGTGACCATGTGCCTGGGCGGTCCGCTTGAAAAATTGGAAGCGCCGCCATATTGCCACCATGAAAAGCGCGCTGAAAAACAACAGCAGCCCGCGCTGGGAGAAGTTACCGCCCACGAAGAGGTGTGGCTACCCAGAGATCCCCTGCAGAGTTCGGACCTCGCTTGTGAAGAGAGCGGAAGCATCCAGAGACGGCGGGAAGGACAGAGAGCCACAAGCCTGCTGCTGCAGAGAGAAGAAATGGAGTCCGGACGTGGATACCCAGAACCAGGCTCTGCTGCCTGGTGGTGCCGGGAGCTTGCTATCTTCTGCGATCAGCTGGAGGCCAGGATTATGCGACAGCTCAGTGAGGGACGCACGGAGCTTCTGGAGATGGCTGCGGCGGTTCGGACCTACGAAGAGGGAGCCGCGCGACGCATGCCAGATCGAGCGGCGACGACTCAGATCCCGATGGTGCCACCGATGGGTGAGTCCAGAGTTGCCCCGGCCAGCGCAAGTGCTCCGACCCCTGCTGCTACGACCGCGGTCCCAGAAGAGGCGCCTGGCGCGGCGACGCTGAGCGAGGCCGCAGCCACGCTAGGTGCGGCCCGCCAAATCCAGGCTGCCGCAGCGACACCCCGCCTGGCCCGCAAAGGTCCGACTGCCACGGCGATACTCATCCGTGCCGCAGGTGTGACGCTGACCCAGGCTGCCACCCTGCTGAGCCCAGTCCGCCAAGACCCCACCGCAGCAGCGACGCTCGTCCGAGCCGCAAGTGAGATGCTGAACCAGGCCGCAGCCCCGCCAGGTGCGGCCCGTCAAGCCCCGATCACTGCAGCGACGCCCAGCTCCACCTGCACGGACCCCATTGAGGATGCGACGCCAATTCAGACCGCGGCTGCAATGCCCAGTCCGGCCCGCCAAGAACTGGCCGCAACAGCGACGCAGATCCAGGCCGCCGCCACGCCAGGCTCGGCCCGCACAGACCAGGCCGCCGCCATGCCAGGCGCGGCCCGCCAAGACCAGGCCGCCGCAGCGATGCCCTGCGCGGCCCGCCAAGAAAAGACTACATCACCATTTACCCCGGCCTGCAAGGCCAGAGCAGACACCGCTCCCCAGTCTAAGGAGGTCCCTGCAAGGAAATCCCTGATAGGTGAAGACCCCGCGTACTGGCAGCTGAAGGCTGACATGGAGGCCAAGTTTCCACAGGAGATGGTGGACCAGTACATGCTCCCTCCGCACACCCCTAAGGCAACCCCTGTGGCAACCACGCCAAAGAGTCCACCGCCTGGGCCAGCTGAGGAACACTCATCCCCAGCGCTGCCACGACCAGAGTGCAGCGAAGAACTAAGGGGGAGAGGAGGGCAAGAAGTTGAGGAGTTGCCCCCGGAGCCAGCAGCAGTGCTAGTCCCAGAGCCGGAGATGCTGCCATATTCCCGCTGGGACGAGGAAGACCTGACACCTCCTGCTGAAGAAGACCTGCCCAACCGCCCCACCTGGGAGCTTGTAAGCTGCACTTCGCAGAATCCAGCCCGCAAGACACAGCGCCGCAGTAGAACCCAGTCTTTCCCTGCACCGCCATCCCCAGAGCAGAGAAAAGTCACGGCCAGAGACCTACAAGAAAAACGGTTCCTGAGAAGGTCCAAAGCCCAGGTCAGAGGACCCCTTTGCAGAGGAGTAGTGGAGGACTTCAGCCTCAAGTCAGGATACGGGTTCATCGTAGCACCTGGCATAAAGGAAGGTATCTTCGTCAACAGAAGAGACGTCAGAGCTAATCTGCCCAGAGGACACCCTGGCAGAAACTTAAAAATGGGAGACTCCGTACAGTTTACCCTGCATCAAGGCGAAAGAGGCTGGTACGCGCTAGATGTAGTGCCATGTCCCAAAGAAGAAAGGAAAGACAGTAATAAAGAAAGAAAAGACCAAAGACCTAATGATGAGACCACTACAGATGAGGAAAAAGGTCAAGAAAGCAACAGGTGCCGCAGCCCTACAGGCCCAAGCCCTGGTGAAGAGGAGTCTGCATAAGTTCAAGCATACAGCAAGTTTTGACCAGTTTGGAAAGTTTGTTTTGCAACGTTTTAAAGTTCAAGAATGTGCCCACATAAACTATTGTGAGAAATAAACCTTAAGGCTATGAACTGGCTATAGCCACAAACTCTCGCAGTGTAAATAGTTACACCAAAAGGGCACCACCACCACCAGAGTCAGCCTGTTTAGGGGCTTGGCTCGCCTGCGACCAGAGAGCATGCCTGTTTATGGGGCCTGGCTCTCCACCACAAAGAGGGTACCTGGTCAGCACCAACTGTGGAGGCCGCCTCTGCATCCTGCCAGAAGAGGCTGAAGGCGCGGATCCACCAGGCCAGGTATACCCTGAAACCACCAGCCCATGAAAGCCGCCTCTACATCCTGCCAGAAGTGGCTGAAGTCGCGGCCAACGTGAAAGGGTTTTGGGTGGGTTAACGGACTTGTGGGTGGAGGGTGGTGATGTATGGTACCTGGTGCTTTTAAAAATGTTTTACATGTTTTAATGTTTTATGCATTTTAAAATGTTGTCTTGCAGCCCGAGGACGTGCTGGTGATAACTAAGGGGGAATGTGGCGCCCCTGACCTGGTCAGGCACCACTGAGTACTGCACCCATGCTGGGGACAGTACAACACAGGTAATCCAGAAGGCTGACCGGGGTGTGGAACACAGGCGCATAGTGATCAGGTCTCACACATGTACCCATGAGAGGACCCCTGGGGATCCCAGGAGGGGGAAAAGCCTTCACCTTCACTGGAATAGTGGAGGGGGCCAAAAGCCTCCATCTCCTCTCAAGGGGTGTGGTAAGAGAATCTGGTTGCTAGGTGGCGTAGGCAAGAACAGGAGAGGAGGGGCAGTGAGCCAGAGCAGTGTAGAGTCCAGGGAGCTCGAGTGAGGAGCAGATCCCTGGGGCTGTGCAGTCTGACAGCGCCCGCGCAGTGGCTACTGACGGGGGAGAACGGTCAACTAGGAGGGCTACCCGAAATCCATCTTCAGCTAAAGAGAGAGCACGGAGTGGGAAGTAAGGAGACTGCTAGAGAGTACCAGGCCCAAACGGGCGGCAGATCCCGAAGCGGAGATAGATCCAGCTTTCTTTTGCTAAACCTGCCGGTGTGGGGCTCTCAAAGCCCACGCCACAACACTACAAAAGCCGCAGCCACGTAGCCACAGTTAGGGCCCATAGGTCACAGGAGGCAAGCAGCTGGAGTGGCCTGGTCCAGGCGACAAGCAAACGGCAACCGAAGGGGAGAGAGGCTGCAGCATCTTCCCTGGGTGACCCCCATAGGGACTCAAAGTCGGGGTTACCCCAAACCACCAAGGGCTAAGGAAGGCGAGTTAGTAGTCACCCTCACAAGTCAGCCTGAAGGACACCTGGTTCCCACTTGGTTCATCCCAGCTACGCCCGGGTTACTCACCCTGCCACCTGAAGTGAGTAAAAACCCTGTGAAAGACATTCTGCCTGTGTGGAGTTATTCTGCGCCTTGTAGTTCTACGCATCTACACAGGGCCCTGGGGCTTGCCTCACTCTCAGGAGGCTATTCCAACTAACTGCACTCACCATCAGCCCCAGGTGTCCCTCAACCTGCAGTGGCGGTCCCCACTGACCGCAATACTGAGAGTGGCGTCACGACAAATAGAAGATTCCCTACCTGTGACGAGATCCAGCCGAGTGGAGTCCCTGAAGGTAATGCACCGACACTACACCTGTGGGGCTTCACACTTGAAAGAAACATCCAGTTCGTCTGCCAGCAGAAATTTCACATGTTGCGCTCCAAAAACAACAAATGTCAATATTTCTGCAAAATAGATTCTTACCTTTGCCATATTTTGTCTCTTTCAGCACATCAACCTTTTTTACTGACTGTTCATTGACTGGCTAATATGTTCCAGAATTTGACCATTGTTATAAATGCTATTTGCACTTCCCACATTGGTTCTAATCTTGTGGCTGATTCACGTTCATGATAGACCAATTCCACAGTCTCGACCTCAATTGTGAATTTCTCTTCTTTGTGTTTACATGAACATTGGATGTTTCGAATAATAATTAGTTGATTAATATTTAATTAGCATTTCTGGCTCTTTATTTTAGAATGAGTGACTGTATTGTGTCCCACAGAAACATTTCGAGGATCAGATATCAGCTGAGTCTTTGATGAAACTCGGGAATGATTTCTCATCTACGCTTCTTATCTGTTCCTTGTCAGAGGCTGAGGCTTGTGACTTGTTCATAATTAAAGAGACACCTGATCCTTTAACTACAATGATTACGCTATAATTAAGGGAAACTTGGCCAAAGGGATTTTACTATACAAACTTGGTTACGGATCAGGATTAATATTTTCAATGTCATGTTAATAGTTGAATTTGGTGTGTACCACTGCGTGGAGCAAGCCATTAAATTATTGTTTGGCCTAATGTTGTGACAATTGGATGTTGATGCGTATTTGGTAATTACTCAATGATATACATAATAGATGTGGAGGTTTCATCTTCTGAAATGTAATACTACGGGCAGGTAATGTGAAGTGTTGTCAGATCTTCCAGTAGATGTGTAGGACAAGGACAACTAGTACAAGGAACGAGACAGGAAAATAATGTTCTTCTTCTTAAGAGAAACCCAACGTTCTCTAAATGAGAACAATGAGAATGGAGCTGGAAGATCAAACGTAAAGGTTACTAGAAAGAAATTCATAAAGTTTAGGCCTAAAAGCAAATCTGCAGAAGATGATGTATCAGAGAGCCCAACAGAAAGAGAAGATACACCCCCAACAAGGGAACAGAGGATTCCTATTTCTGAGACCCCTGTGCTACAGTCCCTACGAGAGCGGCTAAAGCGTGGCACCGGATTACAGGTAAGAGAATCACAATGTACTTTCAAAACAGAAGAAACTCTTGGAAATACTAGAAGACTATGCTGAAAATCCCAAATCTGAATGTTCATGTACTAATTCTGTAAAATTACAGGGTTGTCCACCGTTGGGGACATTTTTTCTTACATAAAGGGAATCTGACAGCAGCATTTCACCCTTTTCCTCTCCCCCCAAACTATTTAGTATTTTTCGCTTTATAAGACGCACTTTTGTTTCCCCAAATTTTGGGGGAAAGTAGGGGGTGCGTCTTATAAACCGAATATACGGAGGGGTGTACATATCTATATATATATACTTCAGAGTCCGCTCTGGAGCGGCGCTGGGGGCAGGTGATAGCTGCGGGCGGCAGCATTAGATCTCCTGCTCCCGCTCATATAATATGCACAGCCACTGTCCATCAGCGTGGTGCTGAAAACGCATTACGCTGAGGGGTTGGGGCAGCTGGGCATATTGTATGTGCCTGTGCTCCCTTTGATCGCACATGATCCCCCCTGTGTTAGATATGGCCCCCGTGCTGCTGCCCATAGTAAAATAAAAAAAGCTTTACTTACCTCCAGCGCTGATCTCCCGGTCTCCTGCTGCTGCTGTCTGTGATAAGGCATAAGGAGATGATATCCCTCTGCTGTGCTGATCACATAACCGGCAGCAAGAACCAGGAAGTGGAGGAGGGAGGACTCGGAGCTCAACTGCAAGGAGGGAGACACAGGGATTACAACGCTGAGAAGGTAAGGAAAGAGTGTTATTTTATTATGGGCAGCAGCATGGGGGGCATATCTAACACAGGGGAGATGTGCCATCTATAGTGGCCATGGGCAGCACACATGGGGGCCATATCTAACAGAGGGGAGGTGTGCCATCTATAGGGGCCATGGGCAGCAGTATGGGGGCCATATCAAACACAGGGGAGGTGTGCCATCTATAGGGGCCATGGGCAGCACACATGGGGGCCATATCAAACACAGGGGAGGTGTGCCATCTATAGGGGTCATGGGCAGCACAGGGGGACGTGTCCCAGCACAAGGGGGCTATATTCAATATAAGGGGGTCATATCCAGATTAAGGAGGGCTAATTTTAGGATGGGGGCTATGAGGGACATATACCCTATATGATTTGTTAGACGGACACTGGCATTATAAGATGGACCCCATTTAACATTAAAAAAAAAAGAAAATCTCTTTTCCTTCACCAAATTTGGGGGTGCGTCTTATAATCAGGTGCGTCTTATAAAGCGGAAAAATATGTATATGTGCATGTAACTCTTTCAAAGACAAGCCCAGCAATAACTTTACATGACAGGTACCTTTTTCCACTACTAAGAAATCAGCATTTATATTAATATGCAAATAGCTATGATAAATCTGGACCCTATGTCACTCCATTTCTATTCCCTGATCCTGCTTGAATGACAGCTCCTATGCTATGTGACTTCAGTTAAAGGGTTATTCCCATCTCCAAGACCCTATCCTAATATGTAGTAGGTGTAATAATAATATTAATGGGTTAAAAAGTTGTCCTAAGACAATAGTAAGCGCTTGACCCAAAAGACTTGCTTATAATTCTGCAGCTGGTTTTTAGGCAAAAACCGCCCCAAAAATTGCCTGGATAAATTTAGTAAATTAGAATTGAGATTTTTTCCATAAATGGAAAATCTCACAAACCAGCGCTGAAAAATAAGAGTAAGGATTATTTTAATATTTTATTACCACCAATACTCCTAATCCCTAACAATATAAACAAAATTCCTTTCTACAAATAGTAGGAGACAAAGGACAAAAAATATATATATACATTGATGAGCACAATATAACTGTAAGAGTGTGGGTCCCCGGCCGGTGGCAACCACGATTATTAATAAAGGTTACTAATGTTAATAGTCCGATTAAAAAAGGTGACTTTCTCAAAAATAAACAGTTAATAACTGCAGAAAGTTTTTCCAAGGAGGTACTACGACCGTACCAGCCCGTGTAAAAGGGCAATCCTCCTGCTTACGGGTGCCTGCACCGAAGTTAATATTTTACTGTTTGTTAGATTGTCACTGACAGCCACGCTGCACTCATTCACGATCCCTGGTTAGGGTTGAATATACCGCGCTCCTGACAAGGAGTCTAGCGGTAAAAGGATCAGTGCACCGGGGGCCCGTTACAGGTCCCCAGTGTATGTTACCTGACACCGATGCTAACAAAGGGAGCTCCGTGAGATGTGGTCCTTGCGTGGAGTGATTTTTTCTCCTGTCTGGAGAGGAAAAGTTGATGCTTAGTCGCAGTGTACAAAATCCTCAAATCCAGAGTACAGGATGCCGATTAAAGATTACTAAAGCAGGGCTGTACTGCACTGGGTTACAGGCTCCTCCGTGCACCTGCTTGGGCGTTCACCTGCCAGTGAACCGACAAGTTCCGTAGTCGGTGGAGAGCAAACAGACAGTTACATCTACTTCACAGCACTAGACTGAGCAAGATCCGACACGCGTTTCGGGGGCGTTACCGGTCCCCTTCCTCAAGGATAGCTCAGTCATTCCTTTATTACCTATTTATAGTTAAAAGATAACTACGGAATCCCACAGAAAACACTGCAACACCGTATGCAGAAATACCAGGAATGGGAGGTAAGAATTCAATCCTCGTGTAAAATCTGTGCCCACAGCAGCACAAACACAACAACGAGCGGTGTAGGAATGACTGAGCTATCCTTGAGGAAGGGGACCGGTAACGCCCCCGAAACGCGCGTCGGATCTTGCTCAGTCCAGTGCTGTGAAATAGACGTAACTGTCTGTTTGCTCTCCACCGACTACGGAACTTGTCGGTTCTCAATTCAGTTACTCAGGAGTTTAGCGGTCACCGGTGAGCCCTTCACAGGTGACCGCTAATCAGGACGCGACACAGACAGAGCCGCAGCATGACAATGAAGTCGGGTGAAGTTCACCCGAGTTCATTCTGATCGTGCGGCTCTTTCTGTGTCTGCTGTCATCGGCCATTCAGCTCTGCTACATGGCTGTCTGTGTCTGCTGTCAGCGGCCATGTAGCAGAGCTGAATGGCAGATGACATAGTAAAAACACATAGTAAAAACACATTACACATGCTTGTCAAGTCAATAAATAAAAAAAAAAAAAAAAAAGGTGCCCAATGCATACGTCACAGAACACATGATCTAAAGGATCACACATAAAATTGATCAATTTAACATAGACTACTAACGCTCGTGTGACAGCAAATGAACGACCAACGTGCAATCTCATAAGATCCCGTATGCAACCTGGGCGTGTCACATCGCAAATGCGATTGTACAACTAATTGCAACGTGTAAAGCAGGCTTAAGCCCCAGATCCCGAAAAATGAGAACACTACAGGTCTTGTAAACTGGCGACAAAGTGGCGTAATTTTTTTATTTTCAATTGTCTCAAATTTTTTTTACCACTTAGATAAAAGTAAATCCATACATGTTTGGTATCTATGAATTGGTACTGACCTGGGGAGTAATATTTCCAGGTCATTTTTACCATGTAGTAAACCTGGGAACTAAAAAATCCAACAAAAAATTGTGCAATTTCACTTTTTAGCAACTTTACCGCACTTGGAATTATTTTCCCGTTTTCCAGTAAAATATGAGGCAGAATGAATGGTGTCATTCAAAAGTACAACTCGTCCTGCAAAAACAAGCCCTCATATGGCTATATTGATGGAAAAGTAAAAAAAGTTATGGCTCTTGGAAAAAGGGGATGAAAAAATGAAAAACGGAAAATCGTCTAGTGGTAAAGGGTTTAAGCAAAAAACAAAACCTCCCCAGAGGTGAACAAAGCTAAATTCATGTCTATATATGTCATGCACCCTGCTTTGCAACCTACATGTAACTGACAGTAATCATGCCGGTACTACAGTAATGCTCTGGAGCGCAGCTGTGATAAACCGTCAGACTCGCAGTTATGGCAAAGATCAGAGATAACGCTTATCCTGGCCATTTTACCCCTTCCACACTATAATTAATGCTGATTGTAGTACTGGTGAAGGAGAGAGGCTCCCTTTGTCACTGACTTCTCAAACTCAGCATTGCGATATAGGATTATATGGAAATATTGGGACCTAACATATGCCCTGAAGTTTGCCTGGAGATAATAACAGGGAAGTTTCCTTTTATAATGTAGTTCCCTTATAAAAAAAAAATCTTCTAATGCTTCGGTTTTTAAAGGGGTGGTCCGAAAGCAAAGTAATTTTCATTCCAAGTCCCTATCTATTTAGAATCATAATCTAAACTATTTTGTAATGTACTTACATGAATAATTCCCTATCCTTCCCTATCTGCCCCTCCCTGAAACGAAGCATCATCAGGGATGTTCCTTTCAGGGGCTGGGATATTCCATGCGCACTCTGCAATGTCCACTGTCCGATGTGCACAATGACAGCACACGCTCTATTGTTGACTCAGATCAGCAATAATGAGCCAGCACCAGAACGGTGTCAGAATACCTGGCGTACAGAGACCAGCGCCACTCCACAGGTGACCTCACTGGTCTCTGCATGCAGGGAACTCTGACACCATTTTGGTGCTGGCTCATTACTTTTAATTAAAGCAGGCAATAAAGAGTGCACTGTCATTGTGCACATTACACAGGGACTAGCCTAACTCCTGAAATGAACATGCCTGATGACGCTTTGTTTCAGGAAGGGATCAAAGGCTGTGATAGTGACCACAGTCTCTGCCCCCTGATATTGCTTTGTTTGAGTATCCCAGCATATAGTGGGATTCTCAAACAAATAGTAACTAGGGAATAGTATAGTTAAGAAAGGATAGGGAAGTTATAATTCAAGTATAATACAAAATAGTTTAGATTATGGCACTAAATAGATAGGGATTTAGAATAAAAATTACTTTGACCTTTAGACCACTCCTTTAACCTGTAGTATGTGCACCTAAAAGTTTACATGTCATGTGTCTGGGGTGTGCTCACACTATGATTATACTGATCTTCTGTGGAAAAATACTGCCCAAATAACACAAAAACAGTTTAAGATAAATTTAACAGGACAAAAGAAAAGTTATAATAATGACGATTCTTGTAAAAAATAATAGTTTCTATTGAATAAAACTTGATGAACAGTAAAAATGAAAAAAAAAAGTCAGAAACATTTTAAGCTAACTTATTTATACATATACAACCTATGTGTAACGTACAGTATATATTTACATATGGAAGATTGGCTTTAGACATTTTTGCAACTGTCCTACTCATGTGCATGAGGCTTGCAAAATTCCATGAGCTTGCAGCTAAAAAAAAAAACCATTGGACAATTAAAATTGATTTTCAATTAAAAAAAAAAAATTCAAAATGTCTGCCATGTGTGAATAGTTCCTTAAAAAATCCACAACTTATTGCACAAATATAACAAAGCCTTATGTAAAACTACGGTAAATGTTGTGACTATTAAATTCTCTGTCTTGTATCAGTGCCCATAAAAACTTAGAGATGCACATTTTTTAAGTCCTATTGATACATTTCTTAAAAAAAGGAACTATTGAGAGATTTACAGTAATTCAGCCAAGCAGTGGCGTAACTAGAGTCCGATGGGCCCCGCTGCAAAGTTTGATCTGGGGGCTGCCCCCCAATCTGGACCATTGTAGCATTTAATATCCTATAAGTACATATGAGTTACGAGTTGCCCCCCACATCCCCTTCATTGTGTACTAATGTCCCCCATCCTGGGCCACTTCCTAGTAAATATGTCCCCATCATGACCCCATCCTGGAATATATGACCTATCATGTCTCCATTCTGGTATATATCCCAAACCCAGTAAATGTCCCCATCAAGGCCACAGCCTGATATATAGCCCCATCCTGGTATATGTCCCCATCCTCGTATATGTCCCCATCCTGGTATATAGCCCCATCCTGACATGTGTCCTAATCATATCCCCATCCTGGTATATACAGTGCCTACAAGTAGTATTCAACCCCCTGCAGATTTAGCAGGTTTGATAAGATGCAAATAAGTTAGAGCCTGCAAACTTCAAACAAAAGCAGGATGTATTAACAGATGCATAAATCTTACAAACCAACAAGTTATGTTGCTCAGTTAAATTTTAATACATTTTCAACATAAAAGTGTGGGTCAATTATTATTCAACCCCTAGGTTTAATATTTTGTGGAATAACCCTTGTTTGCAATTACAGCTAATAATCGTCTTTTATAAGACCTGATCAGGCCGGCACAGGTCTCTGGAGTTATCTTGGCCCACTCCTCCATGAAGATCTTCTCCAAGTTATCTAGGTTCTTTGGGTGTCTCATGTGGACTTTAATCTTGAGCTCCTTCCACAAGTTTTCAATTGGGTTAAGGTCAGGAGACTGACTAGGCCACTGCAACACCTTGATTTTTTCCCTCTTGAACCAGGCCTTGGTTTTCTTGGCTGTGTGCTTTGGGTCGTTGTCTTGTTGGAAGATGAAATGACGACCCATCTTAAGATCCTTGATGGAGGAGCGGAGGTTCTTGGCCTAAATCTCCAGGTAGGCCGTGCTATCCATCTTCCCATGGATGCGGACCAGATGGCCAGGCCCCTTGGCTGAGAAACAGCCCCACAGCATGATGCTGCCACCACCATGCTTGACTGTAGGGATGGTATTCTTGGGGTCGTATGCAGTGCCATCCAGTCTCCAAACGTCACGTGTGTGGTTGGCACCAAAGATCTCGATCTTGGTCTCATCAGACCAGAGAACCTTGAACCAGTCTGTCTCAGAGTCCTCCAAGTGATCATGAGCAAACTGTAGACGAGCCTTGACATGACGCTTTGAAAGTAAAGGTACCTTACGGGCTTGTCTGGAACGGAGACCATTGCGGTGGAGTACGTTACTTATGGTATTGACTGAAACCAATGTCCCCACTGCCATGAGATCTTCCCGGAGCTCCTTCCTTGTTGTCCTTGGGTTAGCCTTGACTCTTCGGACAAGCCTGGCCTCGGCACGGGTGGAAACTTTCAAAGGCTGTCCAGGCCGTGGAAGGCTAACAGTAGTTCCATAAGCCTTCCACTTCCGGATGATGCTCCCAACAGTGGAGACAGGTAGGCCCAACTCCTTGGAAAGGGTTTTGTACCCCTTGCCAGCCTTGTGACCCTCCACGATCTTGTCTCTGATGGCCTTGGAATGCTCCTTTGTCTTTCCCATGTTGACCAAGTATGAGTGCTGTTCACAAGTTTGGGGAGGGTCTTAATTAGTCCGAAAAGGCTGGAAAAAGAGATAATTAATCCAAACATGTGAAGCTCATTGTTCTTTGTGCCTGAAATACTTCTTAATACTTTAGGGGAACCAAACAGAATTCTTGTGGTTTGAGGGGTTGAATAATAAATGACCCTCTGAATAAACTTTTCACAATTTAAAAAAAAAAAAAAAAAGAAATAACATTCTTTTTTGCTGCAGTGCATTTCACACTTCCAGGCTGATCTACAGTCCAAATGTCACAATGCCAAGTTAATTCCGAATGTGGAAACCTGCTAAATCTGCAGGGGGTTGAATACTACTTGTAGGCACTGTAGCTTCATCATATCCCCATCCTGGTATATATGGCCCCATCATGTCTCCATCCTGGGATATAGCCCCATCCTAGTATAAGTCCCCATTCTGGCCACATCCTGGTATGTAGCTCCATCTTGGTATATGCCCCAATCATGTCCACATCTGTATAAAACGCCATCCTGGTACCGTATACAGTCATATGAAAAATTTGGGCTCCCCTATTGTTTCTTTATAACAATTTGGGCTTTTGCAACAGCTATTTCAGTTTCATATATCTAATAACTGATGGACTGAGTAATATTTCTGGATTGAAATGAGGTTTATTGTACTAACAGAAAATGTGCAATCTGCATTTAAACTAAATTTGACAGGTGCATAAGTATCGGAACCCTTATCAATTTCTTGTTTTGAACACTACTAACTATTTTTTACTGACTTACTGAAGCACTAAATTAGTTTTGTAACCTCATTGAGCTTTGCACTTCATAGGCAGGTGTATCCAATCATGAGAAAAGGTTTTTAAGGTGGCCATTTTTTTCTCCTATTTGAATCTCCTATGAAGAGTGGCATCATGGGCTCCTCAAAACAACTCTCAAATGATCTGAAAACAAAGATTATTCAACATAGTTGTTCAGGGGAAGGATACAAAAAATTGTCTCAGAGATTTAAACTGTCAGTTTCCACTGTGAGGAACAGTCAAGGACAATCCACAGACCACCTCCAAAGACCAGCAGCATCATCTTGCTGCAGATGGTGTCACTGTGCATCGGTCAACAATACAGCACACTTTGCACAAGGAGAAGCTGTATGGGAGAGTGATGCGAAAGAAGCCGTTTCTGCAACCACGCCACAAACAGAGTCGCCTGAGGTATGCAAAAGCACACTTGGACAAGCCAGTTACATTTTGGAAGAAGGTCCTGTGGACTGATGAAACAAAGATTGAGTTGTTTGGTCATACAAAAAGGCGTTATGCATGGAGGCAAAAAAACACGGCATTACAAGAAAAGCACTTGCTACCCACAGTAAAATTTGGTGGAGATTCCATCATGCTTTGGGGCTGTGTGGCCAATGCTGGCACCGGGAATCTTGTTAAAGTTGAGGGTCGCATGGATTCAACTCAGTATCAGCAGATTCTTGACAATAATGTGCAAGAATCAGTGACGAAGTTGAAGTTACGCAGGGGATGGATATTTCAGCAAGACAATGATCCAAAACACCGCTCCAAACCTACTCAGGCATTCATGCAGAGGAACAATTACAATGTTCTGGAATGGCCATTCCAGTCCCCAGACCTGAATATCATTGAAAATCTGTGGGATGATTTGAAGCGGGCTGTCCATGCTCGGCGACCATCAAACTTTACTGAGCTGGAATTGTTTTGTAAACAGGAATGGTCAAATATACCTTCATCCAGGATCCAGGAACTCATTAAAAGCTACATAAAGCGACTAGAGGCTAGGATTTTTTGCAAAAGGAGGATCTACAAAATATTAATGAAGAGGAAAGAGTTCTGCCCAGCGCAAGGAGGAGAAATACGTCAGTAAATTTCCAGGTGCTTTATTTTGCTTGGTTTCCAATAAAACGATCATATAAACATATGAACAAAGGCTACACTCCAGTAGCCAATACGCGTCGCTGTTGTGTCAATATCCACGGAGGACTATGTCTTAACTGTTCATATGTTTATATGATCGTCCACTTCTATTGGCTGCCTGCCGTGTGACGTCGCTATGACGCTGCACGACCCGCCCCCTTAGTAACAAGTCGGGTCGCCGGGCAGAGTGACGTCTCAGGGCAGGGGAGTGCATGTGAAGCTGCCATAACGATAATTTTTGCTACGGCAGCAATCACAAGATATCGCACCTGCGACGGGGGCGGGGACTATAGCTGCAGCGTCGGTAACACATTGGTACCGATGTCGCAGCGTGCAAAGCCTGCCTTAGTACAATAAACCTCATTTCAATTCAGAAATATTACTGAGTCCATCATTTATTACATGTATAAAACTGAAATAGCTGTTGCAAAAACACAAATTGTTATAAAGAAAAAAGGTTAACATTAATAGGGGTGCCCAAACTTTTTCATATGACAGTATGTTTGCATCCTATTACAATAATTATGACCCAAAAATTAACAAGCAAAAAAACCCTCTAAAATCAATGAATCTTTACTAAATAAATATATTAAAATCCCAGGCAAACATATCTGGCATACAACACAAGTGGGGAGTACAATCTACACCAGGGTAACTATTGGGACAACTGCAGCAGGGATATCGATAAGTGAAGAACTGTGAAGATCAGGGAATAGACAGTCCAATGATGTTGTTAGGACAATGGGCCTCTCCCTACACTTACCGGTGCCTAGCAATGAAGGTTAAACCACTCTAATTTCTAATTTGTATGGCGCCCCTGTTCCTCAGCGGATGTTTCTATTAACCACTACTCTGTCACTAGGTATGTAAACCTCAGTAAAGTGCAGGTGCAAACAACAAACCATGTAACACATTCATAGGTAGAAACATCAATAGGTCCACCCTATTTGCCTGGTATGATTACCTGAGATTTTAATATATTTATTTAATAAAGGTTCATTGATTTTAGAGGGTTTTTCTGCTTGTTAATTTTGGCTCACATATTGATACCTCTATTTTTCTTAATTGATTGTTTGTCTAATTATGATCCCCCACTATGCTCCCATCAGAAAAAAACAAACAAAATGATTACACTCACTTTCCCACCGCTCCCCTGGTGTCCTCCTCTGACGCTGGCATGCTGGCAACTGACCAGCGTGTAAGCAGCACAGCGTATGACGTCACAGTCATGCGTGCCAACTTACAGTGCTGTCAGCTGTGTCAGGATATTCACTGGTCCACATGTCCAGAGTTATGGGCGTAAGGAGCAGTGAATATTCACAGCCTTAATTGGCGACTGCACATCGCAGTGCAAGGACCCGACAGGTCTCTGTGCTGCGATGCACTTCAGCTGGTTTCAGCTGGATGCGCGCCAACATCCAGCTGAAACTTGTGCTGGGGTCCCCTGCACCCCGGGCCCAGTCGCAGTCACAATCCCTGCGACTGTGATCGTTATGCCACTGCAGCCAAGTTATTAATGCGGCTGTACCCATCACAGCGTCCTACAGTTTGAAGTATAAGCATGTTAGGCTCTATTCACACTGGCCTCATGATTTCTGGTTTTAAAAAGGCCATTACTAAATACCATTGTAACTAATCCTATTAACCTATAAAAGATCAGTCAAGTTTTCGTTTGTGTTTACTACACGGAATATACAACAGAATGTGACAATGAATCTAGAATGAAACCAATACACTAGGGTAAATAGAGCCATATTATGTCCTTTTTACTATGTCAACCCCCACCTTATATTTCTGCCATTTGAAAACAGGTCTGATTTCTACCTTAAAGGGATTGTCCTGATTTTTCATAAAAGTCTGCAGTCACTTGTGAATCCTCACACCTCAGCCGCTGTTAGGATTCTCTGGTGTCGGAAGTGAGACCCGAGTAGTCATGTGACACATGGGCCATTTTTCAACTAGACATGCATGGTCTTGCTCAAAACAAATGAAATGAGTTAGACTGTGCATGATTAGTGGCCAGGAGCATGCATATCAAATGACTGCTCAGTCTCACCGGCGAATCCTCACAGCAGACACACAGCGCGATGTGAGGATTTACAAGTCTATAGTCACAAATAGAGACTGCAGACTTTTATGATTAAACTGGACAACCCCTTTAAAAGGGGTTTCCTTGGGTCCCCTTTAGACTTGATTAGTGAATACTGGATATTCAAGGGGTGTTCTGACCAAAACTGTTGGTCATCTATCCACTTAATAGTTAATGGATCCCTTCACGCAAAATCACGCAACGGTAAGTCCAGATTGTAGGCGATTTCCTGCAGTCCGACAAACAGTTACTACTTTATTACCTATATATGGTCTCTCAATATCATGAATAGATTCCGATACAGTTCAATTGCAACCTATAAAAGACTCTGGAATCATAGATTTTAGTATTCAAAAGTAGAAATGTATTAATACAAAAGTGCTCGTGCAGACAATTACATTAAATTCATTATACATAGGATGATAGATTTGGGATATAGGGAGGGATGTAAAGCCGCACTAAAGGGAGTAGTGCAACACTAGTGGCAACTACAATACCTGGACCATTCAATTTAACCTGAATTGATGACATATGTATATACAGGCATATTTTAAGGCACAGGGACTGCTAGAATTAGGGCATAGTATGCATATATTTTAGTCTTTTGATAGGGTACTGCTATACATCTAGAGGTGCCTCTAGTAGCCACAAGGGTTAAGAGGAGAGCATATAGTATGCATATATTTTAGTCTTTTGATAGAGTACTGCTATAACTTATGTGTCATCTAGAAGTGCCCCTAGTAGCCACAAGGGTTAAGAGGAGATCACATACCACATGCATACACATGCATGCATGCACAGTATACTGCTTACTAATGGCTACAGGTAAATTGACTTGCTAATGGGGCAATGCTGTAAATAGGGGCTATTAATGTGGGTGCTCTTAATACCACACTGATTACTGGACACTATGTGCATGTGGTATGTGCTCTCTTAACCCTTGTGGCTACTAGGGGCACCTCTAGATGACACATAAGTTATAGAAGCACTCTATCAAAAGACTAAAATATATGCATACTATATGCTCTCCTCTTAACCCTTGTGGCTACTAGAGGCACCTCTAGATGTATAGCAGTACCCTATCAAAAGACTAAAATATATGCATACTATGCCCTAATTCTAGCAGTCCCTGTGCCTTAAAATATGCCTGTATATACATATGTCATCAATTCAGGTTAAATTGAATGGTCCAGGTATTGTAGTTGCCACTAGTGTTGCACTACTCCCTTTAGTGCGGCTTTACATCCCTCCCTATATCCCAAATCTATCATCCTATCTATAATGAATTTAATGTAATTGTCTGCACGAGCACTTTTGTATTAATAAATTTCTACATTTGAATACTAAAATCTATGATTCCAGAGTCTTTTATAGGTTGCAATTAAACAGTTACTACTTGTAAGGTTGTAATTGTACTGTTATATATGTCCCCCATCTTGGGCCCATCCTGGTATATTTCCCCCATCCTGGGCTTATCCTGGTATATATGTCCCCCATTCTGGACTCATCCTGGTATATGTGTCCCCCATGTAGCCGGTGCAGAGGCCAGCAGCTGACATTGATGTGCCTGCTATGGTGACGCATGACACCACTGCCATGCAATGCCAATGCCTGCACACCAACGTCAGCTGCCGATCTCTGCTTGGCTGGCAGCATGTATTGTGATACAGGAACCCAAAGGGTCTTTGTGCTGCCATGCATTTCAACTGGAAGAAAAACAACTGCAGAATTGCAAATTTTGCACAATTTCACTGAAACTGGATTTTTGTTTTTACAATTTTCCACTTCATTGAATAGTAAAATGAATGGTGTTATTCAAAACTACAACTTGTCCCAGAAAAGAAAAACAATTTTTATATGTATACTAGATGGTGGCCCGATTTTAGCGCATCGGGTATTCTAGAATATGTATGTAGTTTATGTAGCCCGCACCACTCCCTCAGCAACACCCACATCCAATCCGGAGGCAGCTGAGCAGAGAGATGGCCGGGGCATGCCGAGGAGGAAATTGGAAGCAGCCGCATCTCCCAGCCTGCAGGGCCAGCGAGGGGAGGGGGAAAGTACTACAGAGTATGAAAAGAGAAGAAAGTGCAAGGCTGCTGCTGGGGTGTATATAGAGGCTTTGGCTTGTGGGGTGTATATAAATACTGCTGGGGTGTATATGCTGGGGTGTATATAGAGGCTTCTGTGTGTGGCGGTGTCTGTGTTCGGCAGTGTCTGTGTTCGGCAGTGTCTGTGTGCGGCGGTGTCTGTGTTCGGCAGTGTCTGTGTGCGGCGGTGTCTGTGTGCGACGAATCAACGAAGCGTGATTCAAATCCCGCGCCAATTTGCGGCCAGACTGTGCTTGTTGCTGATTGGTTGCGGGCGGCTGGCGCAACCAATCAGTGATGCGAGATTTCCGTTACAGACAGACAAAATTAGACAAGTATATATATATATATATATATATATATAGATATGGAGAGAAAAGTAAAAAAGTTGCTACTATTGTAAGAAACAAAACTGCAGAAATGGAAAAATCGCGGTCAGGAAGAGGTTGAATAAAAAACATATCCGTGTGGCATCCACTGTTCAGGAAGAGTCTTCTGTATTAATGATACACAGTCTTGGCTGCCCCCCCTCCCACCAGTCATTGATTGGCAGCATTCTCCCTATTACTGTGCAGTACTATAAGGGGAATGCTAGAGCCCGTACATCATGATCATGTTAGACTCCATCCTAGGTGACAGTGTGGCGCCCCTGACCTGGTCAGGCACCACTGAAGTACTGCTCCCATGCTGGGGGCAGTACAATACAGGTAATCCAGAAGGCTGACCGAGGTGTGACTACATAGCCGCATAGTAATCAGGTCTCACACATTGACCTTTGAGGAGACTCCTGAGAGATTCTAGGAGGGGGGGGCGTGCCTCCATGTCCACTCAAGGGGTGTGGTAGAGGGCCTGGTTGCTAGGTTGCATAGGCAAGAACAGGAGAGGAGGAGCAGTGAGCCAGTTAGTGAGTGCAGCTCAGGGAGAGCAGTCGCATGCAGCAGACCCTGGAGTCTGTCACAAGCTGACAGCGTACGCACAGTGACTACTGATGGGGGAGATCGATCACCTAGTAGTGCCACCCGAAATCCACCCAAGGCTAAAGAGAGAGCAAAGGGGTGGCAGAGTAAGGGGACTGCTGGAGAGGTACCAGGCCCGAAAAGGGTAACAAGTCCCGGTGCAGAGATAGATTCATCTTTCTTCTGTCAAACATGCCTGGGGGGGCATTTCAGACCCTCAAGACAACACCACAGAGTCCGCAGCCACGTAGCAAAGAGAGGGCCCATAGTTCACAGGAGGCAAGCAGCCGGAGTGACCTGGTCCAGGCTACAAGCAAACGGGCCGAAACGAGGGGAGCAGCAACTTCCTGGGTGACCCCCGTAGGGACTGCAAGTCGGGGTCATCACAAACAACAGAAGGGCTAGAGAAGGCGAGTCAGTAGCCACCCTCACAAGTCAGCCTGAAGGACGCCTGGTTCCAGCCTGGTTCATCCCAGCTACGCCCGGGTTACTCACCCTGCCACCATCAGTGAGTAAAATCCCTGAAAGACTGTTTGGACTGTGCCTGAGTCATTCTGCGCCTTGTGGTTCCACACACCTACACAGGGTCCTGGGGCTTGCCTTACTCTCGGGAGGCCACTACAACTGACTGCACCCACCATCAGCCCCAGGCACCCCTCAATCTGCAGTGGCGGTCCCCACTGACCGCAATACCGAGAGTGGCGTCACGACAATCCTAGAAGAAGGTTCCCTACCTGTGATCAGACTGTTCCATCCACGTGGAGTCCCTGAAGGTAATGCACCGACACAACAACACCTGTGGGGCTTCACAACAGCGCTGGCCGCTTGCTGCGAGCGTTAATTTGTGGGTTGAATCCTGTATTCATAAATATTACACTACTGTATGCTATTCTCAGACAAGGCAGTCGACAGGCCTCCTTTTAGAAAAAGATTCTAACGGTGCTCTGGGCCACCTAGACTATAATGTTATAATTAGCCAGGCTTTGTCTTGGCTTGTGTACACTGACCTGATTTAGCAGGCTCAGCAAGTATGGGGTTAATCCAAGTATTAATAGCAAGCACACACTGATTTATCTTCTAAATAATTAGAGGAAAGAATCCTTCCTTAAAGGGGTTGTCTACTTTAAAAAAGGGGGTCCCTCAATGATAGCATTCATATAAAATAACAAAATTAGATAGTACTCACCTTCAATGTAGACAGCATGAGCGCCTGAGCGTCAGCACTGGACCCAGGGAAGGTGAGTACTATTTGATTTTGTTATTTGACTTAAATGCTATTGTTTGGGGACCACTTGTTTAAAGGAGGAAAACCCCCTAAAAGAGTTTCTCAGGAATTTCAATTGAATGCTCATCCAAAATCACAGCAGAAGCAATGGGCCAGTGATGTACATCCCAGTATGGTGGAAGTACCAGGCATAGCCACATGCCTGTTGTAATGCCTGCCTGGATCCACAGACTCAGATGGGCTGTAAAGGGGAGGCTAGGGGGAAGCCACTCACCAAGCAGGACCCCCAGAACCCTGAAACCCTTTAACCCCTCTATAGGGATTTACACAGGGAACTGGAGATCACTACCTGTGGAAGGCTGCAGTCCGATGAGAGTAGTAGTCAGGCAGGGTCAAACCAGGAATTGCGGAACAGGGACAGAATCGGCAGGCAATGACGTAGTCAGCAAACGTAGCAGAGGTCAAATCCGGATCGGGCAGCGAGGTACAAAAACAGTAGGCAGGAGGGTAGTCAGAAAACACGCAGAAGTCAGCACACAGGAATAACCAAACAGAATAGGACGTAACAGGAGCCAGGAAAATCAGAACTATCTCTGGCAGTGGTCATGTGACAGGAGGGGGATTAAGAAGGGTGTGGTGTCTTCCCATTGGCTGTAGCTGAACGCTGGCAACTTCAGCTGGAAGACACATGCCACCCACAGTCAGCCAGCGGTACTGCAGATCCCAAGCTAACCCAGCCCAGTGGATGATCGGAGCCTGCGCCCACCGCTGGCGTCGACTCCTCTCCCATCACCAGCACCATCCACGGCAGGAACACAGCGTCGCCTGGCGATCGGAGCAGAAGTCGCTGGAGCAGACTCCGGCGGTGACGTAACACCTGTGAACCGTTGGATCTGGAGAAACAGAAAAGGAGCTGCAGCACTCGCTGGACCCTTTGGTTTGCTGATCATAGTAGTTATTAATTAAAGCTATCAGACAACCCCTTTAAGAGAAGATCATGTCTACTAATAGTGCCATAAAGAATCCACATCATTAAAATCCCTGAATACATCATCAGTTTACACCAGGCTGAGCGCTATGCCACTGTCCTTGATTAGGGTCATACAGCAGTATAGCGTGCAGTAATCTATTCTAGACTTCAGACACGCACAACGACTGCCCCTTTTTTGTTACATGGACATTTCCTGCTAGGTTATATTATTTGTATCTGTGTGTAAATGTAACCAAAAGGCAATGGAGACCTCTGAACTAGGGAGCTGTAGGCAGTTTGAGCTTGCAAATGGTGAGTTCACTGATGGGGACCATAATCCTAGCAGCCAGCTGCTACTTTTAAAGCACTGAGTTAATCCATTCATTGTTTCAAGCTAAAAAGATGCATTACACTGAGTACTCTGAAATACAAGGTTTGTGGGCAATGGGATTTCTTACACACAGCTATTTGTTGCATTTTTTACACAGTCTGAAGTATAGTCCTGCATATTCATGAGCTCTGACTATATCAGATTATATCAAATATACAACAAATAGCCCAGCAAGTGACCCAGTCTTGCAATAAGGGTCTCTGACCTTACGTGATGCTGGTCTCAGACACACTGACTCGCAAAAGGACATAAGCCCCAACTGGTATAAACCTTCACTCAATATGAGGCAACCATTGTAGCATTTGCAGTCTCTCATTGAGGGAACATTCTTGGCAGTTACAAATCTGAGTGGCACACAGCTTAAGGTGCTTTCACACTTGCATTGTTCGGCATATGTAAAAATGTGTTGTGTGACGCATGTGACGGATGCCTTGCAAATAGTGTGCTAATAAAGGCAACGGATTCCTGTGAAATAACGCATTGCGTTAAGTTTTCTAGCCAGGAGAGAGAGAAAGCCCCCATCATCACCGCACACGCAGGCACTACCGCACTTATCATCATCACACACATCCCGGCACTACCGCACCCATCATCACCACACACGCAGGCACTACCGCACTCATCATCATCACACACATCCCGGCACTAGCTCCCCCATCATCACCGCACACGCAGGCACTACCGCCCCCATCATCACCACACACGCAGACACTACCGCACTCATCATCATCACACACATCCCGGCACTAGCTCCCCCATCATCACCACACACGCAGGCACTACCGCACTCATCATCATCACACACATCCCGGCACTAGCACCCCCATCATCACCACACACGCAGGCACTACCGCACTCATCATCATCACACACATCCCGGCACTAGCGCCCCCATCATCACCACACACGCAGGCTCTACCGCACTCATCATCTGTCATGGTTCGCCTCCCTGTCCACATGGCTAGGGGGCGGAGCCTTCTCTCGAGCCTCACTCCCAGACCCTGGATGCCTTAAAAGCTGGCATTTCCAGTGAACCAGTGCCAGCTATAAGCTTAGCACTGCTTTGCCTGTGATTGCTGGTCCTGTGAGTGATATCCTGATCTGTCTGTTCCTGTGCCCCCGTTCCCTTGTCTGTGTTCCATCCCCTGGTCGTCCCTCCTGTCCTCTGTCCCCTCTCCTATTTCCCCACTCGGTTGCTTCCTCGGTACTGACCTTGGCCTGACTTTGACTCCGCTTTTGCTCGTCCCTCCGGTCCTGCTTCTGCCCGTACGGTGTTGACCCAGCCTGTGTGACTATTCCTTGCATGCTCTGCAGCTCTGCTTCTCAGCTGTGCTTTGAGGTAATGCATGAGAACGCTGTGAATTCACTTCCCGGTTCTCATTGCTCTGTGTAGTGTATTATGCTACAGAGCTCTGGCTCCCCCTGGTGGAAGCATTACAGTATAGCCAGGCTCTATAGGCTTTATCTCCCATAGAGGAAAAAAAAAAAAAAGACATTTATTTCTTGCTAGTGGGATCCAACTTTACAGCATAAAAAACTGTAATGGATCCACTCAGTACCTTGTGCGAGCAGGTAGCCAACCTTACGCAGCTGGTGCAGGATTTGGCTGCAGAGCATCGCAGCATGGTAGCTTCACACAATATGCTGCAGAGTGAGGTCTCCGCTTCTGTGAGGGCCACCTCAGTGGCAGCTACCTCACAAACCGTAGGACAGCATAGTCCCACTGATGTCCAACTGACCTCCCCCGAACCCACGGTGATGCTCCCCGATAAATTCTCGGGGGAGAAAAACCTATTTCGGACATTTAGGGAGAGTTGCAGGCTTCTCTTCACTCTCCGGCCTCGGTCCTCGGGGAATGAGACCCAGTGGGTGGGGATCATCATGTCATTACTTAGAGGGGGTCCCCAGACCTGGGCGTTTTCCCTACCCCCTTCGGCCCAGGAACGGCATTCGGTTGACCTCTTCTTTGACTCCCTCGGGGTGATATATGACGAACCAGACCATGTACGGGTGGCTGAGGACAGGATCATGTGTCTCACTCAGGGAAATCACACTGCTGAGCTATATTGTTCAGAGTTTCGGCAGTGGTCCACTGAGGTATGATGGAATGATTCTGCACTCAGGTGCCAATTCCGGAGAGGTCTTTCGGACTCCCTGAAAGACGCTTTGGCTCTGCACCCTCCTCCCAGCACCTTGGATGATGCGATGACGGAGGCAGTTCATATGGACCGCAGATTACGGGAAAGAAGGGGAACCATGCCTGAGATTCTGCCCCCTCTACAAAGGGCACCTTCTTTGCCGGCTATGGAACAGATGGAAGTTGGAGCCATCAGTCCAGATGAGAAGGAGAGGAGAAGACGCCGGGATCTCAAGCTGTGCTTCTATTGTGGACACCATGGACACTGGAGGAAAGACTGCCCGGCTTGCCCCTCCGCTAAACAGTCGTCAGGAAACTTCTAAAGTCTGGGTAACGGTCGAGGAGGTTGCCCAGACTATCAGGTACCTTTCCTCTCCTCCAATAAGATACTTCTGAATGTCAACCTCCGGGTCAAGGAGTCGGTTTGGTCTGCTACTGCCTTTGTTGACTGCGGGTCCGCTATGAACTTTATTGACTCTGAGTTGGTCCAAAGATTAGAGTTAGGGACAGTGAGGTTAGAAGGACCCATTCAACTTCTGGCAATTGATAAAACACCGCTGCCTCAAAACCTCATTCGGTTTGCTACTGAAAAATTTACTCTTGTGATCGGGTCTCTGCATTCTGAAACTATTTCTTGTTTTGTAATGGCCAATCTCCCTGCTGGATTAGTGTTGGGGTATCCATGGTTAAGGTTACATAATCCCGTTATTGATTGGGAGTGTCGTACCATAGTCAAATGGAGTCCTGCTTGTCATAAAAGATGTTTACAATCTGTACCTGTGTTCTCCGTAAGTCCTGAGGGTCTTCCGGAATATCTGAGGGACTACGGAGACGTATTCTCGGAAACAGAGGCCGAGGTTTTTCCGCCTCATCGCCCATATGACTGTGCCATCGATTTACTTCCCAATACCAAATTGCCCAAGGCCCGTTTATATCACCTCTCGGGTCCAGAAAGGGCTGCTATGAAATCATACATATCTGATAGTATACGTAAAGGGCATATCCGTC
Source organism: Anomaloglossus baeobatrachus (assembly GCF_048569485.1). Taxonomy (NCBI): domain Eukaryota; kingdom Metazoa; phylum Chordata; class Amphibia; order Anura; family Aromobatidae; genus Anomaloglossus; species Anomaloglossus baeobatrachus. The sequence goes on from NC_134357.1 coordinate 254,345,732, forward strand.
CTTCTTCTTCCCCTGTGGCTGCTGGGTTCTTTTTTGTAAAGAAGAAGGACGGAGGATTAAGGCCATGTCTCGATTTCCGAGTATTAAACAAAATTACTGTGAAAAACACGTATCCGCTTCCCTGATCTCTACAACCAACTCTATGAAGCCCGGTGGTTTACCAAACTAGATCTCAGGGGGGCCTATAATCTTATCCGTATTAGAGAAGGGGATGAGTGGAAAACTGCCTTTCTGACGTCAGAGGGGTTATTCGAGAATTTGGTAATGCCTTTTGGTCTAACAAATGCCCCTGCAGTGTTTCAAAATTTCATCAACGATATCTTCTCTGATTTTCTTGGTCGTTTTGTGGTCATCTATCTCGATGACATTTTGATTTATTCTGCCGATAGAGATACGCATATTATGCATGCTCGCTCAGTATTACAGAGATTACGTGATAACCATCTGCTTGCCAAGCTTGAAAAATGTGTTTTCTCTGTTCAGGAAATAGCCTTTCTTGGGTTACTCCTTTCTCGTGATGGGTTTAAAATTGACCCAGGAAAGGTGCAGGCTATCGTGGATTGGGTGCAACCCAGGGATATCAAGGCACTACAACGCTTTTTGGGTTTCGCAAATTATTATCAAAGGTTCATTAAGGGGTTCTCTCAAATTGCCAAGCCATTGACTGACCTTACACGGAAAGGGGCAGATCTGCAGAACTGGTCGCAAACGGCTGTCCAGGCCTTTCTTGAGTTAAAGGACCGGTTCATGTCCGCCCCGGTCCTGGTACAGCCTGACCTTGAGGCGCCGTTTATTGTGGGGGTGGGAGCTGTTCTCTCTCAGGGCCCTGCTACTCTGACTAATCTGCGACCATGTGCGTTCTTCTCCAAGAAATTCACTCCGGCTGAGAGGAACTATGATGTGGGTAACCGTGAATTATTGGCGGTAAAGTTGGCATTCGAAGAATGGAGGCATTTTTTGGAGGGTGCTGTTCACCGTATTACTGTCATCACTGATCATAAAAACCTCGCGTATATCGAGTCCGCCAAGAGATTGACGCCTCGACAAGCGAGGTGGGCTCTTTTCTTTTCTAGATTTCATTTTTGTATTACTTTTCGGCCGGGGTCTAAAAACGTGAGGGCAGATGCACTGTCTCGTAGTTTGGACCCGGTGTCACCTCCAGAGCCTCCTTCCTCCATTCTTCCGCGAGGGGTGGTGGTCGCTGCCTTGTCATCCGAGTTGGAAGCTGAGGTCAGGGAGGCCCAGTCCTCAGCGCCATTTTCCGCTCCAGACACTAAACTGTTTGTCCCTTTGCACCTCCGGTTACGGGTACTTCAAGAGTTCCATGAGTCCGTACTTAGTGGCCATCCTGGAGTTACAGCCACTCGCAGGGCTGTTGCTCGACTGTTTTGGTGGCCATCTCTTCACTCAGATGTTGCTCGGTTTGTGTCTGACTGTGCTACATGTGCCCGTGCTAAGGTATGTCTCGTAACCGGCCGGCCGGGGAACTGGTTCCATTACCTGTTCCTGAAAGACCATGGACCCACTTGTCCATGGATTTCATTACGGACCTCCCTGTCTCAAATGGTATGACTGTGATCTGGGTGGTGGTGGATCGTTTTAGTAAACAGGCACATTTTGTTCCCCTCTCCGGTCTACCTTCTGCTGCGGCCCTTGCCAACCACTTTATTGACCAGGTGGTTCGGTTACATGGGTTGCCCCTGAATATTGTGTCTGACAGGTGGGTACAATTCATTTCTCGGTTTTGGAGGGCCTTGTGCAGGCGGTTGGGAATTGAGTAGTCCTTCTCGTCCGCCTATCATCCCGAGTCCAATGGGCAGACGGAAAGGACAAATCAGACCCTTGAGCAAATCCTGCGGTGCTTGGTTTCTGCTCAGCAGGAGGATTGGTGTACGTTTTTGCCCCTTGCGGAGTTTGCATTCAATAGCAGAGTCCATCAGTCTACGGGAACTTCTCCCTTCTTCTGTAATTACGGGTTTCACCCTCACTTCGGGACCTTCTCTAGAGTGGATTCGGGGTGTCCAGGGGCCGACTCCATCGTTCAGCATCTGGGGGAGGTGTGGAAGGAGGTACGGCGGTGCATCGTGACGGCTCAACAGTCCCAGAAACGCCAAGCGGACAAACGCCGTTCTCTGGGACCCCCCTTTCAGGTGGGGGACAAAGTGTGGTTGTCCACTCGGAATATCAGGCTCAGGGTTCCATCTGCTAAGTTGGGTCCTAAGTTTATAGGGCCCTATGAGATCATCGAAGTGATCAACCCGGTGGCCTTTCGGTTGCAACTGCCCCAGACCTTGCGTATTCCCAATGTGTTTCATACCTCCTTGCTTAAGCCATTTGTTCCTTCGGTGGTGGATTCTCAGACCCCTCTGGCTCCGATACTGGTGGACGGCGAGGAGGAGTACGAAATTCAGCGTATTATCGACTCTCGTTGGGTTCGTAGTTCCCTCCAGTATCTGATTCATTCGAAGGGTTACGGTCCGGAGGACCGGTCCTGGGTGCCGGCTCGATCTGTGCGGGCCGATCGGTTAATTGTGGCTTTCCACCGAAAGTATCCTGGGAAGCCTGGGGGTTTGGTGGCCCCCCCTTGAGGAGGGGGTACTGTCATGGTTTGCCTCCCTGTCCACATGGCTAGGGGGTGGAGCCTTCTCTCGAGCCACACTTCCAGACCCTGGATGCCTTAAAAGCTGGCATTTCCAGTGAACCAGTGCCGGCTATAAGCTTAGCACTGCTTTGCCTGTGATTGCTGGTCCTGTGAGTGATATCCTGATCTGTCTGTTCCTGTGCCCCCATGCCCTTGTCTGTGTTCCATCCCCTGGTCGTCCCTCTTGTCCTCTGTCCCCTCTCCTATTTCCCCACTCGGTTGCTTCCTCGGTACTGACCTTGGCCTGACTTTGACTCCGCTTTTGCTCGTCCCTCCGGTCCTGCTTCTGCCCGTACGGTGTTGACCCAGCCTGTGTGACTATTCCTTGCATGCTCTGCAGCTCTGCTTCTCAGCTGTGCTTTGAGGTAATGCATGAGAACGCTGTGAATTCACTTCCTGGTTCTCATTGCTCTGTGTAGTGTATTATGCTACAGAGCTCTGGCTCCCCCTGGTGGCAGCATTACATTATCATTACACACATCCCGGCACTAACCGCCCCCATCATCACCACACACGCAGGCACTACCGCACTCATCATCATCACACACATCCCGGCACTACCGCCCCCATCATCATCACCGCACACGCAGGCACTACCGCACTCATCATCATCACACACATCCCGGCACTACCGCCCCCATCATCATCACCGCACACGCAGGCACTACCGCACTCATCATCATCACACACATCCCGGCACTACCGCCCCCATCATCATCACCGCACATGCAGGCACTACTGCACTCATCATAATCACACACATCCCGGCACTACCGCCCCCATCATCATCACCGCACACGCAGGCACTACCGCACTCATCATCATCACACACATCCCGCCACTACCGCCCCCATCATCATCACAGCACACACAGGCATTACCTCAGTGACATTCCCACTGATAGTGCGACCCCCTTCAGTTTCTGCGTGGAGCTCACAGGAGCGGCGGTGTTCTACTGCCGCTCCTTTCAGCTTCATGTAGCAGAGCTGGATGCGTTGCGGGACCTCGTGTGGATTACGCCGGACCTTGAGGGGTATTTGGGGATTTTAATAAAATGGTGAAAGAGGGTGGTTTTTTTTGTCTTTTATTCCAAATATATATTTTTTCGGGTGTATGTGTTTATTTACTTTCACTTACAGGTTAATCATGGAATGTGTCTCATAGACGCCTGCCATGATTAACCTAGGACTTAGTGGCAGCTATGAGCTGCCATTAACTCCTTATTACCTCGATTGCCACTGCACCAGGGCAATTCGGGATGAGCCAGGTAGAGTCCCGGGACTGTCGCATCTAATGGATGCGGCAATTCCGGGCGGCTGCTGACTGATATTTTTAGGCTGAGGGGCTCCCCATAACGTGGGGCTCCCCATCCTGAGAATACCAGCCTTCAGCCGTGTGGCTTTACCTTGGCTGGAATCAAAATTGGGGGGGACCGCACGTGGCTTTTTAAAATTATTTATTTATTTATTGTACTGTACGATATAGACCCAGCCACCGACGGCTGTGATTGGTTGCAGTGAGACAGCTGTCACTCAGTGTGGGGGCGTGTCTGACTGCAACCAATCATAGGCACTGGTGGGTGGGGAAAGCAGTGAATACAAGATGGAATAATGAGCGGCCGGCATTTTCAAAAGCAGGAGAAGCCGCCAGAAGTGTGTGACAGCCGTGCAGCGCCACGGCCGTGATCGGTGAGTATGAGAGAGGGGGTGAGATGGGGGAGAGACCAGGAGTGATTTTAAATGATTTAGATCATTCTGCTGGACATGCTGAGCATGCGCAGTAGAACGTGATGGAATCCGTCAGTGGATTCCGCCGCTTAGTGCATTGCGGCGGAATCCGCCCCCATAGACAATCATTAGACACCTTGGCGAGTTCTAACGGTATCCGTCAAAGTGCGTTATTTTAACGACCCAAAAAAGCTACATGCAGCGTTGCCTCTGCCCGACTCTGAGTCAAAATAACGATGCAGCGTCATCCAGCGGATGCAACGCAGACACTTGTGTTATGGTGCGTCATCAATACAAGTCTATGGAGAATAGCGCAGTGCGTTAACGGACTGCGCTATTCTCCATAGTGGCGGATTGCGCTGAACGCAAGTGTGAAAGCGGCCTTAGCACCTACACAGCAGAGTCACAGAACTTGGTGGTTAAACATCAACGTTGAAGCATAGAGCTAGGCAGTTAGAAAACAAGAACATGGCTTAGAAGTCTGGTCCGGGAACTCAACTCACTCTCTTAAACCACACTGTCTGGGGTTATGTTGGGCTGAGATGTAGGCTTTAAGCAGGACGTGGTCCACAACCTACATCAATATTCTGGCCTACTTCTATTCCTGAAGCTTTAACTCCAGTTGGTCCAATAATAACAGCAGTCCAAAGCAGGTTCATAGGTTCAAAACCCATAGTCACTATTCCTTTTATTCAGTCTAACTCAACCACAGATCCTTCTCAATCTCACTAGCTCAAAGTATCACTGTGTAACATGATAAGCTCCACATGGTAGTCAGGCTCCTATCTCCGGGTAATGTTTGTTTCCACCAGCACCTAGGGAACGAGAATTTGTAGAAATCCAGGGACCAGTCAATAGAAATGTATCTAAATATATCGGAGAGTTTTAATGTTTCTGATATAGGCCACAACCACATGGTTGCTGTGCTCAGACCCACTAGTGGATCTTATGACCTGATATACCAGTGACTTCACGAGGCCTAGAAACTGCTGCCTCCCTCATTTAATTTTTTTTGGCGGGTGGGGGTGGACTTTGATGTGGGGAAGGCTGTCAATTTTATTTGATGAACATATGAGCACATCTCTCCTAGTTTTGTCAACCTACATCAATCTGCAGCTGTAGATACTGTGTTAGGGCTCACCTGGTAAAGGGGACTCCATAAGCCGGAGGTTATGGTGAACACATGACCAAAGCCAATAGTACAGATGGTTTATGGAAAAGCAATGACCAGGGCAACAGGGTACACACCGCTAAATTGAGGTTCAACAAGACAGTACAACCATTGACGGAGTAGAGCAAGTATGGATGGAGTGTCATCAGAGTTTGGTCAGTTTCTTTAGTTTTTTTCACTGATAAAAAAAACTAAAACATTTCTACACCTTCTCCTATCAGTGAAAAACAGACAGCCCATGGATGGCATTCGAGTGATGTCCTATTTTTCCACCAATAGACTTTCATTGATCTGACATTTTGATCAATATCGAACATGTCTCCACAATCTTACCTGGACCTCTTGGTCCACAAAAAGTCACAGACATATGAACATCCCTATAAACTGTTCTAGGTACTGGTGTTATAGATGCAGAAAACATAGATAGCACTTGTACATAAAAAACTGGCATGTGAATGAGCCCTAAAGGTGAGCTAAGCCTTGTTATGTCTGAAAAACCGAAGAGCTACACTCGATAACAACAAGGGTCACACTTATATTATGACCAAACAGAAAAACCCTTATAAATGCATTTAAAAGTTAAAAAACACTTTCAGAAATATTAGTAGTGATGAGAGAGCGAGACTGTAAGGACAATATATCCAGAGGGGGAAAAAAATTAATCATTACAAATGCATTTGGTGAAAGACTTGGGGAAATAATAACCATGTTATGTCCTTATGTTCAGTACCTAGCAATGGAGGGTATGACAGCCTAAAGGTTTGTTGCACCCCCATTCACCGACGGGACAACCTCGATGGCCCTATTAAGTGTCTACTCTCACCTCAGCAGAACACATATGACAAATTAGTGGTAAAGTGAATAAATATAAAAATACTTACGCATCTTTAGTCCCATGTCACCCCATGATTTACGGGGCTCATCAGGGGACAATTGCAGATATTGTCCGGAGTCAGCAATAATGGCATCCCAGACAGAGGGAAAATGCGATATTGCTGACTCCGGACAATATCTGCATGAGTAGATTTCCTCTCTTCTAAATGAAGCATTCTAGGGTGATTTGCACTGAGAATGGTAGCAAAAGACCACTACTTGGCTATGAGTATTGTATTAGGAGTACTTTAAGGATATTCACAATCTTTTCCATTCATCAGAAGGTTTACTTCGTCTTAAAAATCCTCTTTATTCTCAGGAACAGATGTTTCAAATTTTATAGTTTACTGCTCATTGCCTAGGCTACCGGCCATCTTTGCATCTATCAGAGTTGGCCAATGGTCCAACCAACTGCAGTGCCCCTGTGCTCTTCCCATACTGCAGAGTCAAGGCTGGTTCTACTGGAATCATGCAAGAGCGCATAGTTTGGACCAGTGGCACTTTGTATCAATCTTTATTACCAAAGCGAACCCAGAAAGCCGGTGGAAGTAGAGTGAGTGATGCGGTGAGAATTCACATGATGACCGCTCAAGCTGAATCCTGACAGTGTGCATAGTACAGTCTGCAGTGAGTGAGCTAGAGGTGCTGCAAAAACATGAATGCTTACCCAGAAAGCCCTTTTAAAGTGTTTTGTTTTTGGTGCAAGCACCTAGATTTCTACAACCTTGTTCAGATGAATAACATAGATGAATCTGCTTGCTACAATGACACACTTTGGAGATCTAAGTCTAAAAATATATTTAAATGAAAGTGTGACCTAAGGTTTGGGACTGTCCCATTTAGCTGTAAACGTGAACTGCAGGGTCATTATGAATTGGTAGATCATTGATTTCAGTTTGTCAGGTTCCGGTGACCTCTAGTGGTCGATTCACATCTAGTCTTACATTCCTATAAATTCCCAGAAATATGCTGTGGAACACAAAGTGCAATAGGGTCTTATCTGATGGAGAGTGACGTAAAGATGCAGGGAGGGGCTCACATGGTAAAGTTATGTGCCACACAACAAAGAAGGAAGAGCAATTATCAGCTGCTGCAGTCCATGGGTTAAAAAAATGGAGACATGTCTCACGTACAGTTAGGTCCAGAAATATTTGGACAGTGACACAATTTTCGCAAGTTGGGCTCTGCATGCCACCACATTGGATTTGAAATGAAACCTCTACAACAGAATTCAAGTGCAGATTGTAACGTTTAATTTGAAGGTTTGAACAAAAATATCTGATAGAAATTGTAGGAATTGTACACATTTCTTTACAAACAGTCCACATTTTAGGAGGTCAAAAGTAATTGGACAAATAAACCAAACCCTAACAAAATATTTTTATTTTCAATATTTTGTTGCGAATCCTTTGGAGGCAATCATTGTCTTAAGTCTGGAACCCATGGACATCACCAAACGCTGGGTTTCCTCCTTCTTAATGCTTTGCCAGGCCTTTACAGCCGCAGCCTTCAGGTCTTGCTTGTTTGTGGGTCTTTCCGTCTTAAGTCTGGATTTGAGCAAGTGAAATGCATGCTCAATTGGGTTAAGATCTGGTGATTGACTTGGTCATTGCAGAATGTTCCACTTTTTTGCACTCATGAACTCCTGGATAGCTTTGGCTGTATGCTTGGGGTCATTATCCATCTGTACTATGAAGCGCCGTCCGATCAACTTTGCGGCATTTGGCTGAATCTGGGCTGAAAGTATATCCCGGTACACTTCAAAATTCATCCGGCTACTCTTGTCTGCTGTTATGTCATCAATAAACACAAGTGACCCAGTGCCATTGAAAGCCATGCATGCCCATGCCATCACGTTGCCTCCACCATGTTTTACAGAGGATGTGGTGTGCCTTGGATCATGTGCCGTTCCCTTTCTTCTCCAAACTTTTTTCTTCCCATCATTCTGGTACAGGTTGATCTTGGTCTCATCTGTCCATAGAATACTTTTCCAGAACTGAGCTGGCTTCATGAGGTGTTTTTCAGCAAATTTAACTCTGGCCTGTCTATTTTTTGAATTGATGAATGGTTTGCATCTAGATGTGAACCCTTTGTATTTACTTTCATGGAGTCTTCTCTTTACTGTTGACTTAGAGACAGATACACCTACTTCACTGAGAGTGTTCTGGACTTCAGTTGATGTTGTGAACGGGTTCTTCTTCACCAAAGAAAGTATGTGGCGATCATCCACCACTGTTGTCATCCGTGGACGCCCAGGCCTTTTTGAGTTCCCAAGCTCACCAGTCAATTCCTTTTTTCTCAGAATGTACCCGACTGTTGATTTTGCTACTCCAAGCATGTCTGCTATCTCTCTGATGGATTTTTTCTTTTTTTTCAGCCTCAGGATGTTTTGCTTCACCTCAATTGAGAGTTCCTTAGACCGCATGTTGTCTGGTCACAGTAACAGCTTCCAAATGCAAAACCACACACCTGTAATCAACCCCAGACCTTTTAACTACTTCATTGATTACAGGTTAACGAGGGAGACGCCTTCAGAGTAAATTGCAGCCTTTAGAGTCCCTTGTCCAATTACTTTTGGTCCCTTGAAAAAGAGGAGGCTATGCATTACAGAGCTATGATTCCTAAACCTTTTCTCCGATTTGGATGTGAAAACTCTCATATTACAGCTGGGAGTGTGCACTTTCAGCCCATATTATATATATAATTGTATTTCTGAACATGATTTTGTAAACAGCTAAAATAACAAAACTTGTGTCACTGTCCAAATATTTCTGGCCCTGACTGTAAATAGGTCGACTTTCTACATTGCTGAAGAAAATCTCAAAAAATTACCAGGAGACTAAAAGGGACAGCCCGGACTGCTGCCCCGACAGGGCTCAAGGGAGGGCAGCAAGACTGAGGAGGCATGCTAGACCTTAGATTTCTGTTAAATGCAGTAAAAGTATAGGTTGGAGCTATAAGGTAAGTAGGGATTTGGGGCCCTGTGATTGGTTAGGGGGTGGTGTTTGTAGGGCAATATATAGGTCAGGGCCCTGGACGGGGTCATTCCTATCTAGAAGGCATCCAGAATTGTTCAGAAACATCCAGGATTGACCCCAAACCCATCCTACGATGGAGGCTTTGATGGAACAGATGAAGATGATGGTGGAGCAGCGGGGATAGTGCTGGCTTCAGGAGCAGCTGCAATGGTGGACATCTGATGGTGCCAGTGGAAGCACAGAGGTGGCTGAGACTCCTGTGCCTCCGAAGTGACAGTCCAAGGCCCCGGAGCGTCTCAGCCCAGATGTAATCCCCAAAGTTCAGTGCCAGAGCCCTACTGGGAGACCCTCTGCACCAGTAGAAGATTCCGGAGTGGTGTCGCCATAGCGGAGCTTGGACCGGAAATCACTTCGCAAGACATGCAGCAGCGAGGAGGTGATGGACAGTGCGGGCCTCTCCTCTTCTTCCAGTTTGCGGTGCAGAGTAGTGACGCAGGCGTCATGGCTTTGTGATGCGATGGCGCGGTCACATGATCCAGCAACGCGGTCACATGGCCCGGCAGCCCAATCAAGTTACGCGAAAGTGATGCCCCGAGTCCCGGATAACCAGGAACTCCGGCCTGCGAGGTCTCACAGGGCCTCAGCAACTTTCCATCAACGGCGGCAGCCCAGTTCTGCGGGGCCAGGCCTATGGAGGGATGTGGCAGCAGTGCAAGATGGCGGCCAGGAGGCTGAACCAGCAGGCAGAGCCCATGAATATGGTGAGGACGCTCCCAGGCATGAATCCTACAGGAATGCTGATGGACAGCTTGCGGCGAAGATGCCATGGACAGCGGTGACTCGAAATGTGTCATCTTTAGCAGGGGGACAGATCGGGTGTCAGGTTGATCTCGCCGGCGGCTGCTGGTGGGATCCCCGTGCCTAGGTCTTGTTCGAACAAGGAGGGCCCGATTGTGTCTGGCAGTGAGGAAGAGGTCAGGTCTCGACACAAAGGACACATGACGGCTGTTCCGGAGTTCCATCGCAGTCAGCCTGGTAAGACCATGGTTTCTCTTGTTCCTTGTTTGTCGGATGTGGATGTGGTGGGTGGTGTGCCTGGTGGTCTGTGTGGTGTGCAGGGTCTGAATGAAGATGTTGGGGACAGTAGTCTGGTGTTTGCTTTGGTACTGCTGGTAAGGAGTTTGTTTGCATCGGTGGTAGGCCCTAGTGCAGTTTGGCGGGGTGCTGTGGCCCGTGGGCCGGAGGATGCGATTGATGTCTCGGCAGGTGGGGGCGCCATTTTGGCGGCATCAGAAGGTACGGTGGAGAGAGAGGAGTCAGTGCACCAGTAGTTGCGGCAGCAGCTCCTTCATTGTCTTCCACGGTGGATGTTGTTCACCTTGATGATAAAGCTAGGGGAGAGGTGTATGTCTGTTTTTCTGGGCCGCTGGGGGTTCATCTAAAACAGGAGGTTAGGGATAAAATCTGGAAGGATGAGTACATTGAGATTTTTCTTTTTACCTCTGGAGAAGTTTAATCTCGACCGGGTTAAGCCAGACGAGAGCAAGCAGGATGAGGAGGTGCACCGGCGGTATTGCCTCATTCCGCATACATTTCAAAATTGGTTGCAGGGGTTTGTGATATTGGCTAGTGTCATGCGTGAGAAGGCACCAGACAACTGCTTGGCACTTTTTTGTTATTTGGACTCCTTAGGTGAGGCATATAGGACGTATGAGTGAACTTCCTGGCTGATGAGCAGTTTTGGCAGCAGAAAGGCCTAGGTTGAGGTGGAACCATAAGTAGATTAGTTTGTGGATACAACTGATGGCCGCGCCTAAGGCGGCTTCCTAGTCCTTTCCCGGGACCTTTAGGGGACTGTGGGGTCGTCAGCATCTTTGACAGGGTCTAAGAAAGGATTGTGTTGGAAATTTAATGACAATGAGAGTCATTTTGGGTTCTCTTGCAAGTTTAATCACGAGTGTTCGGGCTGTGGGAAATCCCACAGTTATCTTAAGTGCTTCAAGAGAGATAAAGGGAAGGCCTTTGAGTCTTCAGTGAAAAGGGAGGACCCCGGTGAGGATAGATCAGATGCTGCCGTTTCTAAGTAGGTACCCGGACCAGGAGACGGCGGAGGTCCCTCTTGCACCAGAGAAAATGGAGGGGCTGGTGACTGTGTTAAAGTTTTTAGGCATTGATTTAGATACGGATAGGATGGAATGTCGATTGCCATAGGATAAGTTAGAGAATGTGAAACGTTGCGTTCAATGTGCTTTAGAGGCCAGAAAGGTCAGTTTGTGGGAGCTGCAGTCCCTCCTGGGCAAGCTTAATTTTGCCTGTAGGATCTTGCCCATGGAAAGAGTTTTTTCCCGTCGATTGGCATGCACCACAGCCAGCATGTCACACCCATTACACTTTGTGCGTTTGAAGGTGTAACACAAGGCAGACCGTAGAGTGTGGTCCCGGTTCCTTGAATTGTATAATGGGTGTTTTTTGTGGATTCGGGAGGTTATGTCCAATGAGGAACTGGTCCTCTATACAGACACATCGGGTCAAGTAGCTTTGGGGTGTATTTTGGCGGTCGATGGTGCATTGGTAGTGGGCTAAATTCTTGGAGGTCAGCGGGGCTAACCAGGAACTTGGCATTGCTGGAAATATTTCCCATCATTGTGGCTCTGGAGGTTTGGGGGCAGGAATTGAGGAACAGGAAGGTACGCTTCATGTGTGATAACCTGTACCTGGGGATAGTTCAGTGTGTCCATAATTTTTCGGGATCTGGTTTGTGTCCAGCCTGCAAGTTAATTCAAGAGTCAGTGGCATCCAACACATGGAGAAGTTATACAGCAGCTTGGGACCAATGGCAAGAGCTGGTCGATGCAGTTGGTGGTAATGTTCCAGAGGGGGAAAGAGTTTATCTGGTGCTGTACATTGTGGGAAGGGCAATGAAGGATGGGTTGTCATTTTCGTCGGTTTCTGGCACGCTGACCAGTATAGCGTTTTACTTTAAGCTATTGGGCTGGAGTTACACCACAAAAGATTTCTTAATGCACCATGCCTTAAAAGGGTAATGAAAGAAAGGGCTGTGGCAGGATTGGAGGCGGCCAGTGTCTTTTGATACGTTGAAACAGTTGTTGGAAGCTTTGGCTAGTGTGTGTAGCTCGGATTATGAGTGTCGGTTGTTTGGGGCGGCCTTTGTCCTGGCTTTTTTTGGGGATTTCAGGATCAGTGAGTTGGTGAGTAGTAACACGAAATGCCACGGGGGCTTGTTGCTGGGTGATGTGGATATGTGACGCCCTGGCCTATCAGGTCGTCACAGGGTATTGTGCAATCTGCCCTTCTGTGCAATATCCACCTCCTCCTTGTTTACGGGTCCCTGACCTTTGGTGTTGCCAAGAACAAGCTAATCAAAATCCTAGGAACACTCTGCACCACACCCACCAGGCACACCAGTGGCTGACCTGAAGGGAATAGGATCGCCCACTTCGGGGGTTAGTTAAGGGGAGCTCAGGAGTGTTAGGAGCAGAACAGTGTAGTGTTGGAGGTGAAAGGGAGAGGAGGTCAGGAGCTGGGCTCCTTGAGACTACTATGTGGCAGATGTTGGTCTGGACCTGGTAGGAGCTGGACCCCGGTCGCAGGGGATCGTGACAAGGGGTATGGACTGTCGGAGGACAGCCGGTGGCCTTGTGCCATCACCGGGCAGGGGCCAGGGCACGACGGGGTACATGGACCCTAGGTCAGGAAGGAGCTTCAGGCATCCTGGCAATTTACCCGAAGAGGACGGAGCCTTCAAGATCCGTTCTCCACCTGCTCCAAAATTTGGGTACTAGCGCAACGAGGGGGATAGGACTTTCCCAATACATAGTCCAGAAAATCCCAAGCGTGAACCCTGAGAGCAAGCTCATCCAGTTAGCCACACTGGTGAGCGGGACCCGATAGTTCTATGCTAAAGGAACCAGTTAGAAGTAAGCTGCCACGGAAAAGGCCACAGGTTAACAAGCAACACCAACGGGCACAGGATCCAGGCCTGCTCCCTCCCTGCTGCAGCGATATCAATAACTTTGGTTTACCACGGTTGTCGGTGTCAGCGTTATTGAACTGAGTGAGTACTTAAGTGAACCCTGATCGTCCCAACGGCACCTCCCTGTCACCAACACCGAGACTCGGGGCATCCCCCTACCCGTGGAGGGGTTAAACATCTGGCTGCCCACACCATCGCCACTGGGTTCTCCCCATTACAGCGGTGGTACTCCATCTAACTACGCACCACACATGGCATCACGAACTGTTCATACAATCCCCTGTAAATATCCCCCCTTTATTCCGAGTAGCCGCATGACCCCGACCCCCGGGTCCAGAGACCCCTCGAGCCACCGCGGATCCGGATCAGAGCAGCAGCGGCAGACTGCTGACATGGGGGCAGCACAGATAGTGGTGTGGATGTGGTGCAGTGCCACTTCAAGCAATCCAAGATGGATCAGTATGGCAGAGGTCGAGTGGTTGGAGGTCAGAGACCCGCTTTCAGGTTCCTTTTTGTTGCAACGGCTTTGTCGAGCTATCAGTTTGTGTGCATCTTTCAGAGGTGCCTGAAGTACTGTAGTCTCAATGATGGGGAGTTTGTGTCCCATTCCTTTAGGATTGGGGCAGCGACTCAGGCTGCTCATTGGGGCTTGGGTGCGCAAGCGGTACGAAGATTGGCCGCTGGGAGTCAGACAGGTATCGATCCTTTGTCTAACCATCCATTTTATGAGTGTGGTTGTGGTTAGGGGTTTTGCTTCGGGTCCTGGCTTAGTTTGGTCCTGACTGCTCCTCCCCTTTTTCCTTCCACCCTCCATCGTTTCACCTTATGTTTTGTAGGACCCCCCCTTGTTAGTATGGGTGCTGGGACATTCGCTCGTCTACTGGGGCGCTCTTCGAGCAGGTGTATGACATGACGGCCGGCAGTTGTGGGTCCCCAGAGCAATGACGATGGTCTGGCGGATTGGGGCCATAGGCATGTTGTGGAGTGGGGTGTTACCCGCTTGGCGCTTTCATGCTGAGTTGGACAGACCACCGGATGTGCTGGTGTGCCGCCGCTGCAGCAGTCGAACTGCTCGGATCCGGGGTTTGCTGTGGCTCAAGGGTCCCCGGACCCGGGGCTCGGCAGACACTCAAATAAAAGGGGATTATTTACAGGGGAGAGTTGGCGACGCCACCCGTGGTTCGCAATAAGGGGAGTACCGCCGCTGCCGATGGGAGTACCCGGGGGAGATGGAGTGGGGCAGCCAGATGGTGGTCCCTCCACGGGTAGGGAAGGCCCCAGGGATCTGGAGGGATAGTGGATGGCACGATGGGGTGATGTGGGCAGGCAGGGACCCGGGGAGGGCAGTGTACTCACTCAGGTGGTTCAGTTGTTAGTGCGGCCAATAAACAGACTCTGACACAGGAGTAAACAAAGTCTCTGGGTACCGCTGGCGCTTTAGGAAGCCCTTCCGGAAGTCCGTCCCCACGGTATTGCTTAGTCGTCCGGAGCCTTCCTCCTTGCACAATTGTGTAGATGTTCCTAAGTGACCCTTCGGCCTGAAGCTGTCAGGGTCCCGCTCCCTATAATGGTATAGTAGAGGCGTGCTCTCGATGGCTGACACTTGGGATCTCAGTGGGCTGCATAAGCTGGAAGGCCCTATCCCCCTCGTTGTGTTGATGCCTTCGATCTCTGAGCTCTTGGGAAAAGTTCATAAAGAGACTATCCTCCACAGGTTAATTAACAGGTTGCGTGAAGCTACTTGCCGATCTAGGGTCCTGTTCCCCTCTGTGCTCAATACTGGTCCGGTTACTGGACTTCTAGTGCTGACTGTTCTCCAAAACTAAGTATGTTATACCTCCTCCAATACCCTGCGACCGGGTCTCCGACTCCTCTGGTCCCAGACCACTGTCTGCAACCCAACCAAGGTCACACAGGGAGCTCCAACTCTCTCAGCTCCTCACTCTTTGAGGGCTACTCTGAACTGACTTCCTTCCCTCCCACCAGTCTGCCTGACCCCTAGGTGGGTGGCTCTATTCCAGCTAGACCACCCACTGGTGTGCCTGACAGGGTGTGGGGTGAGGTGTGGTTAGAATTTGAGTGCTGTTGGAAGCACCAGTAGTTAGGATCCCAGAACCATGGAGAGGATGGGTTCTGCACCATGAGATACCGGGTTGCAGTTCCCTGTGACACCTTGATAGAGTCAGGGTCATCACACTGGTACTGCATGTGGGGGGCGAACAACTTAGGCACTAGGGCCTCCAGGAACTTGATCCATAACATCAAGTGTCACTGCCTTAGGCTTTTGTCTTCCCACCCGGGTTTAGTGCTCGTGTAGTCTGATATTGTGGCTTGTGACCTTCTCTAAGAGCTGATTGTGGCTCTCAAAGACAGAAAGGTTGGGGACCACTGCTCTAGATCAATGTGCAGGATAAGAGTACTCCTTTAAGGGAAAAGGTGCAACTGAAAAGATTACCAAGGTGAGGAAAGTCCTGTTTAGAGGGTAGAGAGGTTTGACAGGCTGTGTTCTTTTCTTTCTCCTCCTGAATTCTTGGGGTCTGAATTCATTTTAGATTTTGGAAGGGTCATGTTGGTCAAGGATGTTTTGGTATGTAGACTGCACAAAGGGGAGGTCAGTAAAAGGTTTTTGGCTCAGTGTTGATACGTCATCCGTGGTGACAACGTAGTCTCAGTAGTGGTGACTTCATAATAGATGATAAAATGGCGCAGTCTGTTGATGTGCTGCTCATATGGAGAATGGCTGAGGGTCCTGAGTATGGTCATTACCTGATGGGTGTTCCCTGACCTGAAATACTTGAGAGGCCACAGAGCGAGTACAATAGCACTTTCCACCCAATGTCATCCCCTGTGGTGCAGCACACTGAGTAATCACGTAACCCCTCTCAGACTTGCTGTTCTACATGTCAAAAGAAACAAAATATTTGTTGGAATGAATGTCAGTTAAGGTTGGAGCTAGAATACAGACTTTGTCCATGTCAGACTATTTCCACATACTCTCCCACAGCCGTACAGTCCGTGATCTCTGTCCGCGCACTCCCCTCCCCAGTTCCCTTCACACACAGTGCTTTAGATCGGATTAGATTGCAAAGGATTAGTAGATTAGAAAATAGAAATATTTCTTTAATTCCCTCAGAAATCACTACATTTTTTTTTGCTGTCTTTCCAACTGCATTTTGTCATTCATATGATATCATCTTCTCATGCAATATATTGGGTAACACTGCAACATCCTGATGTATCTATCAATATATCCACTCATCCATCTATCAATTATCTATTCATCCATATCTATCTACCTACCTATCCATCCATTTATTATATATTCATCTATCTATCATGTATCTATCTGTCCATCTACCATATCTAGCATCTATCTATCTATCTATCTATTTATCTGTCTATCTATCTATCTATCTATTTATCTGTCTATCTATCTATCTATCTATCTACCTACCTATCCATCCATTTATTATCTATTCATCTATCATGTATCTATCTATCCATCTATCTATCGATCTATCTACCATATCTAGCATCTATCTATCTATCTATCTATCTATCTATCTATCTATCTATCTATCTATCTATCCATCTATCATATCTATTTATCTATCTGTCTAACCCTCTATCTAGCTATCTATCCCTCTATCTATCTATCTATCTATCTATCCCTCTATCTATCTATCCCTCTATCTATCTATCTAGCTATTTATCTAATATCTGTTCTTTGTTATATCTGCAGAATATACAGCGTATTAACATATCTATAATCTATCTATCTATCCCTCTATCTATCTATCAATCTATAATTATTGACCTAAAATCTGTTCTATTTCTTATCTATATATCTCATAAGTATCTAATGTTTACTCTCTATCTATCTAATATCTGTTCTATTTCATATCAACCTATATATCTTATAAGAAGCACACATCTATTTGATGTTTGTTTTACTATCTTGTATCTCTCTAACAATTCTCACCCTCTCTCTCTCTCTCTCATATATATATACCTATCCATCTCATTATCATATCTATATAACTACCTATTGATCAAATAACTGTTTATAAGATATATAGATAAAGATGAAATGTAAGTATCCATCTAAAGGGGTTGTCCAGGTCTTTAACATTGATGTCCTACCCTCAAGGTAGCTAGGTCATCAATGTCTGATCATTGGGTGTGTGACACCCAGCATCCCCAATGATCAGTTGTTTTGGTGTAGCCGCTGGCTGAAACTACACAGTTGCGGATCTGCACAGCACAGCTCTGTGAACTGTATGGCTGTGGCTGGGTACTGCATATATACTCCCTATTCGAATCCATAGGGAGCAGATGCGCATTACCTGGCCATTGCCACTATTCCATCAACAGGGCTGTGCTGTACAGATCCGCAACTGAGTAGTTTCAGCCAGTGGCTGTGTGTCGCCCTGGGCAAGCCAGGGGACACAGATAACAACACCATTACACCCCACACTCCAGGTAGGCACACCTGCTAACCAGAAATCCTTGTTGCCTCCCT
The DNA here is from genome assembly GCF_048569485.1 of Anomaloglossus baeobatrachus. Classification (NCBI taxonomy): domain Eukaryota; kingdom Metazoa; phylum Chordata; class Amphibia; order Anura; family Aromobatidae; genus Anomaloglossus; species Anomaloglossus baeobatrachus. The sequence continues at coordinate 254,363,638 of NC_134357.1, forward strand.
CCAGGAGTCTGTGATGCACACCAGGGGGTGGGCCAGGCGGTTGGCTCCGCCCACCAAGGAGCTCACAACTCTGGAGGCAGGAAGTTACCAGGCAGTGAGCTCAGGGAAGAGCTTGAGAGTGGAGTCGAGTCAGGGACATGAAGGAGTGAACAGCAGTTAGCCCCGGGCAGGGGAAGAGTGAAGTCCAGTGAAGGGCTAGAGGAAACAACCAGAAGTGAAAGTGAAGGAAAGGAAAGTGGAAAAGGAGGAAAGCAAGAAGTGGTGACAGAGCAGAGAGAAGGAGAAGCCTGAGAGCCCAGCTGTGTGTAGGGCTAGAACAGCAAGGTCAGCGACGGCGGTGACTGTCCGGAGTGGGACAGTTCGGAAGTTCCTGGAAGGACCCCGTTGGCTGTGTGCCCGGTGGTCTGGAGCAGTGTTCCGAAGGACAGTCAGCACCAGGGCAGGGGCCTCTCGGACCCCGGCAAGGCTAGGAGTCGCCCAATTTGCCGAATCCGTCAGTGACGGGGACGCAGATCCCCCAACACCAAAGTCCCGATTGACGGCAACAGCCCGACCATTAACGGGGAGACACCGCCACCGCCAAGGCACCAGTTTCCCCAGGGCCAGCGCCTGCGGGCAAAGTGTAGAGCTCCTCCGGCCCAGATTGCAGTCGGGGAGCGGGTAACCGGAGGGAATCCACCGGTACCACCAGACCACACAGGTGCAAGGAAGAGAGAAGTCACCGTCACCTACCGGGAGTGCAGGTGCAGCCGTCTGTGGGACCGTCCTACCAGCCGTTGGTTTACCGTACAAACTGTGTCCGTGTCAGGCTGAGTGAGTACCATAGTGCCGCAAGGCACAGCGCTGCCCCCGCGTCTCTGCGCCCTCCAGGCCCTACACCTTGCATCTCTTCACCGGGCCCCGGGATCACCAACCCCTACCCACGGAGGGGCAACACAACACCTGGCTGCTCCCATCACCATCCCCGGGACCCCCACACTGAGCAGCGGTGGTGCCATCACCACAACCGTGGGTGGCGTCACGAACTATAATCCCAACAAACACCCCCTTTTCACTCACGGGCGAGGAGTGTCGCTCGAGACACCCCGGGATCCGGCCCGCAGCTCGAGCCACCAGGAGCAACTGCCGGACCCGAGCAGAAGGGGTGAGCGCGGTGTGCTGACACCCTCCTCCCCGCCCGCGACAACTTGGCGTCACAAACAGGATCTTACCGCTCTGCCGTCAGGTAGAGGTGCGCCTTGTGACCGCCGGAGATATCCGGCAGAAAAATTTCAGAAGCCGCCATCTTTGGCGCGAAAAGTTCCCGCTCGAGGGTCTTCTCGAGCAGTAGAAGCGCGAAGGCCAAAACCCCGCCCCGAGAGAGGAGGGGCCGGAAAGAGCTAAGGGGGACGGAAACAAGATGTCTGCGCCCGACGGAGCCGCTGGAGGAGCGGTGGTCGCAGCCGCAGCGGCACCCGCGGATGGGAATGGGCCTGCCCAGGTCCCGGCCGTACTGGCGGGAGGTGCCGCGGCCCCCGCGCTTGCTCAGGTCATGCCGTTTTCCTTGCCCTATGCGCCCGGAGCTGCCTGGCTACCGCAGTATGACGGGAAACCGGATGCCCTACAGGCCTTCCGGAAAAAGCTTAACCCGTTGCTAGAGCTGTACCCCCTAACTGATAAGCAACGTGCAGCGATAGTGCTAGGCCAGTTAACCGGTGCGGCGGAGCAGGAAGCGGAGACCTGGGCCGAGGGGGACCGGCTCTCTGTAGCCACCATCTTCGAGAAGCTACAGACTGCCTTCGAGACCCGGACAGAAGCTGAGCTGAGGATGCAGTTTTACCAGTGCCGGCAGCGAGCTGGGGATAGCATTCGGGACTATGCTCTACGTCTGCAGACCGCCCTCCGCACGCTGAAGCGGGTGAACTCTATTAATGAGGCGGATAGCAACAAGATGTTAGTGGAGCAATTTGCGCAGGGGATGAGGTCCCCTGAGGATCGTAAACAACTCCGGTTGTGGGCCCTGGAACACCCTGATGTGGACTTTGCCGTGTTAAAGGAGCGGGCTATCAAAGCACTACAGCCCCCAGCTGCTGAAATTCTGGAACCCGTCCCGTGGCCCGTCGAAACAGCTCCCGTTGTGGCGGCCCCAGCCAAACCAACCTCCTTACTACCTGCAGCCTCGAGCAGTACAGTGGAAGAACTGGCAGCCCAGGTCCGTCGCCTGGACGGAGACCTTGCCAAAATCCTTGCTGCACTACAACCTCTGACCAGGCCTCAACCCCCAGCACAGATACAGCTTGCTGACAGTCCCGAGGATGTTCCCTGGATGCAGCGGAGAAGCACTACCAACCCGCGGAGCAGACTTCCAATCTGCTACAAGTGCCGTAAGCCAGGCCATGTTTACCGACAGTGCCCGTTAAACGAGCAACCCCTGGGGCCCCGGGCCAATCCTCAGGAGTAGAACACCGTGGCCCCCCGGACTGGCGAGACCGATATGTCGGGGCCCGCCCTATCATCCCTGTGGCTGTGGACGGCATACCCGTGATGGCTCTCCTGGACACTGGATCACAGGTAACTACCATACCGTATACCTTGTACCAGCAGTATTGGGCCACAGACGAGCTGGCGCCTCCAGACCCTAGTATAAATTTGATTGCCGCTAATGGACTTCCATTGACCCAGGTGGGGTATAAAGAAGTGGCTATGACAGTGGGGCAAGCCGAACTGCAACACCAGGGCATGATTGTGATCATGAATGAACCCAGTGATCATAACCCGAAAATAGTGCTGGGAACCAATGTGATGGAACACTGCATGGCTGATGTGTTGAACCTTTTGCAACGGCTAGCCGCCACGGCGGCGGGGAGCCGGCAGAGGGCTGTGCAGCGTGAGATCCGCGCCCTGATGTACCGCCAGCATGTAAGCTCAACCGGAGGGGAGATTGGTGGAGTGCGAGTGATGGATGTTGCTCCATTGACTGTGCCCCCTAGGAGTGAGATGATGATCTGGTGTAGGGCAGCAGTAGGGCCTCAGGGGCGTGACTACCCTGCGATGATGGAACCCATGCCTTCCGAGCACTGGCCCACTGTAGTGGCCGCCCGAGGGGTGGTAGATGTGAAGAAAGGGAGAGTGCCTGTGAGAGTGTTGAACTGTGGGGAGGAAGAAGTCAGGCTCCCCCGGTATGCCACCATTGCCAAACTGCTCACCCTAGACCCTCACACTATCCAGGAAGCCCGTCCATCCACACTCCCACCTACCACCAGCACTTCCCCACCCCAGGGGGACACCAAGGAGTGGCACCAACAGCTACATGTGGGCACTGATGATACCCCTACACATCACAGGGCAGGGGTACACAGGGTAGTGCAGGAGTACGAACAAGTTTTCAGTAAGCACCCCCTAGACTTTGGGCAGATCAAGGGGGTCCAACACCACATTCCCACGGGTGAACATCCCCCTATCAAAGAGAGGTATAGACCTATTCCCCCTGCACATTACCAGTGTGCCAAAGATATGTTGAAGAATATGAAGGAGGCAGGGGTTATTCGGGACAGTTGTAGTCCCTGGGCCGCTCCATTGGTACTGGTCAAGAAGAAAGATGGTACCATGCGGATGTGTGTGGACTACCGGAAGATCAACCAGATAACCCATAAAGATGCCTATCCCTTGCCTCGTATCGAAGAATCTTTGGCTGCACTGAGAACTGCAAACTACTTCTCGACCCTTGACCTCACCAGCGGATACTGGCAAGTGGCCGTGGCCCCCGAGGACCGGGAGAAGACCGCCTTCACCACCCCGATGGGGCTCTGCGAATTCAATAGCATGCCGTTTGGGCTGTGCAATGCCCCCGGGACCTTCCAACGGCTGATGGAGTGCTGTTTGGGACATTTAAACTTCGAGACCGTCCTGCTGTATTTGGATGATGTGATTGTTTATTCCCAGACGTATGAAGCCCATCTGGAGCACCTGGCCGAGGTGTTCGCGTCCCTTGCCAAGTTCGGGATGAAGTTGAAGCCCTCGAAGTGCCATCTGCTGAAACCCAGGGTACAGTATCTAGGACATGTGGTGAGTGCGGATGGTGTTGCCCCCGACCCTGAGAAGATCACTGCCATCCAGAGCTGGCCGAGACCAACCACAGTGAGGGAAGTAAGGCAGTTCCTGGGCCTGGTGGGGTACTATCGGCGTTTTATAAAGGGGTACACGAAGATGGCTGCCCCCATGCAAGATCTCCTCGTGGGACAGACCAAAGGTGGTAGACCCATTGTAGCCCCACTGTTGTGGGAGGACCAGCATGAAGAGTCCTTTGGCCAGTTGAAAGCGGCCTTGACCGGAGAAGAGGTCTTGGCGTACCCCGACTATGGGCGCCCGTTCATTCTCCACACGGACGCCAGTAACGTGGGGCTAGGAGCGGTCTTGTCCCAGCTCCAGGATGGAAAGGAGAAGGTGATTGCCTACGCCAGCCGGAAACTCCGGCCGACCGAAAGGAACCCTGAGAACTATAGCTCCTTCAAGCTCGAGCTATTGGCGTTGGTGTGGGCTATCACCGAGCGGTTTCGCCACTACCTGGCGGCAGCAAAATTCACCGCGTTTACGGACAACAATCCGTTAACTCACCTGAACACGGCCAAGTTGGGCGCGCTGGAGCAGCGGTGGGTAGCTCGGTTAGCCAACTATGATTTCACCATAAAGTACCGAGCTGGTCGTGTCAACATCAATGCAGATGCACTCTCCCGGATGCCCCATTTGTCAGAAGAGGGGTGTGAGGACGACGACCTCGAGGAGATTGAGTTACCTGCGTTTCACCAGCCGCCTACTGAGAGGATACAGGTATGTCAGCAAAGGGTGGATCTGGACCCGCGGCCCAGTCAAGAGTGGCAGGACGCCCAGGACCAAGCGCCGGCTGTCCGCCTTGTCAAGACTCTGGTGGAACAAGGCGCCATGGGAATGGACCCCAGCGCTCCAGCCGAAGCCCAACGCTTGTGGAAAGAACGGAAACGGCTTTACCTACACCAAGGGAGGCTGTACCGTGAGCTGATCAACCCGAAGACCCATGAGAAAATATGCCAGTTAATCGTTCCTCAGGCTGAGGTCGCTACTGTACTGCGGGCATACCATGATGGTGCTGGCCACTTCGGGTGGAAGAAGCTGGAGATGCTGTTGAGGGAGCGGTTCTATTGGAGTGGGATGCGTGAATCGGTGGAAGCCTGGTGTCGAGAGTGCGGTCCTTGTATGCTGAGGAGAAAGGACGAGACTAGCCAGAGGGCGCCGTTACATCCCATCGTCACCCATCAGCCGCTGGAACTGGTCGCCCTAGACCATGTTAAACTCACCCCTAGCCGAAGTGGGTACACCTACGCATTGACCATGGTAGACCACTACTCAAGGTTTATGGTGGTAGTCCCCGTCAAGGACCTGACTGGTCGAACTGCTGCTCGTGCGTTCCAGGCTTATTTCTGCCGACCTCATGGGTACCCCGAGAAGGTGCTGACTGACCAGGGCCCGGCTTTTGAAGCAGAGGTGTTTCACGAATTCTGCCAGTTGTACGGCTGCAAGAAGATCCGGACCACTCCGTACCACGCCCAAACCAACGGCATGTGCGAGAAAATGAATCACTTGGTCCTGGGGCTCCTCAAGACGCTACCGCTGGAAGAACGGAACATGTGGCCGGAAAAGTTACCCGACTTGGTCGACATGTACAATAACATCCCAACCAGCTCGACGAAGTGTACCCCAGCGTATCTGATGAGGGCTCGGCCTGGCCGCCTGCCGGTGGATCTGGAGATGGGGTTGGAAGCCCCGGAAGCACTCCCTTCAACAGCAGAGTGGGAAAGTCAGAGGAGGGCCCAGTACCGGCAAATCCAGGAGTATGTGGAGAAAAACCTCAGTCGAAGTCGAGAACAGCAAGAGCACCGGTTCAACCAGAAGGCGCCTGCAGGTCCTTTCCAGCCAGGAGATGTGGTGCTGAAACGGAAGAGAAAAGCCCACAAACTGGATGACCAGTGGGAGCAAGTCCCTTACGTCATACAACCCACTGAGTGGGACAATGGGAAGACCTACCTGATCAGTCGTGACCAAGGGGACACCCTGGCCACAGTTTCTCGGGACCATCTAAAGAAATGCCCCCCAGCGCTGAAGGCAGAGGCCGAAGTACCGGTTCCTCCACCAGTGGAAAAGGCAGCAGAGGTAATCCACACTGTAATGGGTGACTTCCCAGCAAACTGGCCTACACAGAACGGCGCGGTGATACTTCCAGTGATACTGTTCCCACAACCCGTGGATGAAGAAGTAGTGGAAGCGGTCAACCGTGAGCCAGAACTAGTGCCAGTGCCCAGGGATGAACCTGTACCCAGCTCCCCTGCACCTCCGCCTGCCCCACACTGTAGCAGGGAGGAGGAACCGATTGTTCCCTCTACCCCACTGTCTAGTACCACTGACACCGGGCCCCGAAGGTCCACCCGTTCCAACCTAGGTAGACCCCCACTTAGGTACAGGGAGACCGTTCTATGAATGAAAAGGGTCCGCGAATGTAAAAGAGTGTTGTTTGAAAAAAGTTTGGAAGTTTTTGAAAATTCTGCAATAATGAAAGATGATTACCCGAGTTTGTTACCTGATTTGCTGCAGTGATTTGCCACCGGCAGGAGCCGGCACCGTTGTCCCCGTGGGGACCGTTTAAAATGCATGGGAACTATCTATGGACAAGCCCGTGAACTCTGCAGGGGAACCACAAACGTTAGTGGCTTGTAAATATGTTGGGTACCGTTACCGGTTCCGCAGGCCGCCTCCGGAGAGGCAGGTTGGAGGGAGGGCCCTGAGCAGAGCAGGCCAGGGCCCAGCCACCAAAGGGACCGGTGGCTACCCTCTGGAGGGAAGGACAGATCCCGCTCGGGTGACTTGTGCTGGACTGTGGGTCAAGGGGTGCTGCCTGGGTTTTAGGGGCAGCATCAGGGCCAGGTTGCTTGGGTGGGAGAGAGCGGAAACCGTGACCGTACACCGTTGCAACGTTTAAAGTAAAATGTGCCTCCCGTCTTGGGAAGAGTTGATTAAAAATGTTATGCTAATGTTATGTTTAACCCTTGTTATCCCCTTTTACAGAAAAATAAAACCGGTGTAGGACGGCAGCCCGCGGACGGTCTGCATTTTGCTAAGGGGGAATGTGTCGCCCTGGGCAAGCCAGGGGACACAGATAACAACACCATTACACCCCACACTCCAGGTAGGCACACCTGCTAACCAGAAATCCTTGTTGCCTCCCTCCAGGAGTCTGTGATGCACACCAGGGGGTGGGCCAGGCGGTTGGCTCCGCCCACCAAGGAGCTCACAACTCTGGAGGCAGGAAGTTACCAGGCAGTGAGCTCAGGGAAGAGCTTGAGAGTGGAGTAGAGTCAGGGACATGAAGGAGTGAACAGCAGTTAGCCCCGGGCAGGGGAAGAGTGAAGTCCAGTGAAGGGCTAGAGGAAACAACCAGAAGTGAAAGTGAAGGAAAGGAAAGTGGAAAAGGAGGAAAGCAAGAAGTGGTGACAGAGCAGAGAGAAGGAGAAGCCTGAGAGCCCAGCTGTGTGTAGGGCTAGAACAGCAAGGTCAGCGACGGCGGTGACTGTCCGGAGTGGGACAGTTCGGAAGTTCCTGGAAGGACCCCGTTGGCTGTGTGCCCGGTGGTCTGGAGCAGTGTTCCGAAGGACAGTCAGCACCAGGGCAGGGGCCTCTCGGACCCCGGCAAGGCTAGGAGTCGCCCAATTTGCCGAATCCGTCAGTGACGGGGACGCAGATCCCCCAACACCAAAGTCCCGATTGACGGCAACAGCCCGACCATTAACGGGGAGACACCGCCACCGCCAAGGCACCAGTTTCCCCAGGGCCAGCGCCTGCGGGCAAAGTGTAGAGCTCCTCCGGCCCAGATTGCAGTCGGGGAGCGGGTAACCGGAGGGAATCCACCGGTACCACCAGACCACACAGGTGCAAGGAAGAGAGAAGTCACCGTCACCTACCGGGAGTGCAGGTGCAGCCGTCTGTGGGACCGTCCTACCAGCCGTTGGTTTACCGTACAAACTGTGTCCGTGTCAGGCTGAGTGAGTACCATAGTGCCGCAAGGCACAGCGCTGCCCCCGCGTCCCTGCGCCCTCCAGGCCCTACACCTTGCATCTCTTCACCGGGCCCCGGGATCACCAACCCCTACCCACGGAGGGGCAACACAACACCTGGCTGCTCCCATCACCATCCCCGGGACCCCCACACTGAGCAGCGGTGGTGCCATCACCACAACCGTGGGTGGCGTCACGAACTATAATCCCAACAAACACCCCCTTTTCACTCACGGGCGAGGAGTGTCGCTCGAGACACCCCGGGATCCGGCCCGCAGCTCGAGCCACCAGGAGCAACTGCCGGACCCGAGCAGAAGGGGTGAGCGCGGTGTGCTGACACCCTCCTCCCCGCCCGCGACAGCTGCACCAAAATAACTGATCTACAGGGGTGCTGGGTGTCACACTCCCACCGATCAGACATTGATGACCTACCTTGAGCATAGGCCATCAATGTTAAAGTCCTGGACAACCCCTTTAACATTTATATGTTTGAACCTACTTTTACGTTGCAGATTTTATCCACTTGCCTAAAACGTTTGCACAGCACTGTATATAGTTTACCATTTTAATCTTTTAGATTTTCATTATACTATGCTTAAATTTCCTGTTTGCTCTATCTATCATCTATCTATCTCTCTATCTATCTATCCATGTATCTATCTATCTATCCATGTATCTATCCATCTATCCTTCTATCTATCTATCCATGTATCTATCCATCTATCCATCTATCTATATATCTATCCCTCTATCTATCTATCTATCATCTATCTATCTATCCCTCTATCTATATATCCCTCTATCTATCTATATATCTATCTATCTATCTATCTATCTATCTATCTCTCTATCTAGCTATCTATCCTTCTATCTATCTATCTATCTATCTATCTATCTATATATCTATCCCTCTATCTATCTATCTATCTATCTATCCATGTATCTATCCATCTATCTATATATCTATCCCTCTATCTATCTATCTATCATCTATCTATCTATCCCTCTATCTATATATCCCTCTATCTATCTATCCCTCTATCTAGCTATCTATCCTTCTATCTATCTATCTATCTATCTATTCCTCTATCTATCTATCTATCTATCTATCTATCTATCTCTCTATCTATCCCTCTATCTATATATGCCTCTATCTATCTATCCATTATCCATTTATCTATATCTCTATCTATCCCTCTATCTATCTATCTATCTATCTATCTATCCATTATCTATTATCTATCTCTCTATCTATCTATCGATCCCTCTATCCATCTATCTATCTGTCTATCTATTTATCTACACACCAAGCCTTTTTTCAAGCTTGTGACAGTTCAGAATGTATTGAGCTGACACATTGCTGCAAATTGGCAAATAAATAATCTTTTTTTGCTTCACACAATTTTGGAGTGCTGCTCTCCCTTTCTGTATATATTCCCTGTCTTATCTATTCCATATCTGTCTATTTTTCTATTTATTTCTCTTTTAGCTATCTTTTACCATCTAACCAGTTTTCTATTTTTTCTTTTTATATTTTTTTATAATCATCCTTTTCACGTTGCCTGCCTAGTATGTATTAAAATCCCCAATGTTGCCTTTTTCTTTGTCCCTTCAAACTGGCTATAGATATGGTAGCAATCTGCTTTAACATTTGCCCCTACTTTTCTCCAGAAAACACATGCTCAAAGACATCAGATAACAGTTATATTAAATTCAACGTGGGTATATAAAAAATTATTGGGCCATACGTACGTGTGTTTGGCTTTATAAAGTAAAGTTGGGTGCATCATTGACAATCAACCTTTTCTTGACAGCCAATTGTTGGGGTACAAGTCCCATTGTTAGTACTGGAATATGGCAGCTACGTTCCGAGGTGGTTACTCGCTCACACATGGTCAGCTAGTTTACCACTTTTGCCATTCTCCTCTAGTGCATTTCAATATAACCTGTTCTCTGTCAAGAAGTTATTCTTCTCAGGGTTGGACTGGCCTTGCCAGAATGGCAGATGGTCAACAGGTGGCCCAGGCTCTAACATAATAATGGCCCCTGATACAACAAAGCCTCAACAACCTTGTGGAATTCAATCCCATCTGCAACTGTATGTGATATATTCTCTATAGAGGGATAATTGCAGCTCAATGTCATTACTTTTGACACACAAAAAGAATCTAAGGTCTGACTATAATTCTTCTACTGTTCTACTCAAACTTGTATTTTTTTGGCCATTTCTCAAATTCCGCCTAAATATTTCCCTCTCTCCTTTTCCATCCTACCCTCCTCTCACATGGATTTCTCTCTCATTGAAATCTTTAATCCCCTGGCAGCAGATTTATCCTCCTCATAACTCATCAGAGACAGAAACACAGTGTGATATACTGATATATCCACATACATTTATTATTATTCTTCGGGACTTTTTTCACATTTTTATTGATTATATTATGCACCCATGGCTTGAGGCACAGTGACCACAACTAAAGCGGAGAATGAAACCAACAAAATCAAGGACGAGAGATGGGAAACTGCACAAAAAGTCAGCGGAAGAAAACAAGCAAGGTATGAGAAGACAGGCAAGGAGAAGAATGGAGAAAGGGGTTTGAAGGAGACCATGGGTAGACCATGAGGTTACTTTACTGTACACATAGGATGGAATATTTGAATAGTTCAGATACTATAGATAGGACTGTCTACAATGTTGTAAGGTGATATAAGCAGTAGTGAAATCTTATCACTGCTCATAGGTTTTCACACCATGAACATGAATGGAGAAGGTTGTGAGGATTCGCAGCCACCTTCATTCAATCTCCATCTTCTCACAGGAGCTAGGGTCTCAGAGGAGGGCCTCACGTGTATAACATATCCTGTGAAAATGCAGTAAATGTTTGAGAAAATTCTTTTAATAGTACATTTAGATTGTTGCTGTTTGTGTGCTAAAACAAAGAAACTCTTTAACATGTATGATTTATGAATAATTGTTTCTAGTTGGTACTGCATGGTCTAGATTCGGTTCATGTATGGGGTCAACATGAGGACAACTGGAAATTCTGCAGGTTTTAAATTGTAGATTGTGTGTCAGATTATCTACGGATCTCCAGCAAAATCTTAAAGTACAAAAGAAAAAAACTTTGTTAGAATTAACATTGACTATGTGTACTTCCCTCCCCTGGCACTCTCATGAAAACAGTAGTGTGATCCCTCGCTGACCTCAGTACACCTGGCTTCTAGCGATGACGTCTTGTGTCAGCTGCAGCATCATGTCATTGCTGGAGGCCAGGATACAGAGGAAATGGGATGCCAGAACATGGACCATCAATATGGTGGAATGTGGCACTTACGAGGTACATATTAATTACGCAGACCGAAGTCATGGGATACTGGACCAAAAGCCTTTTTATAGAGGCACTGGCCTAAATGACTGGTTCTTAATTTGAAGTGCGTCAGATGACAATTATATAGTAAAAAGCAATCTGTAAAATTGGGGTCATGTAGTCAAGCTCAGCATATAACACATTATATAACTACAGTAAATACAGTGGCTGAACTAAGTTACCAATTTTCTAAGTAACTATAATTCTAAAAATGCTAATGACACGAATTTCTCACCAGATGTCAGTAACAACACGTCCAATCCACACAGACAAATAGATCAAACCATAGGTATCCATAAATTAAGTTATGTGTAATAATAAAAAATGAAAGGTGCAAAATGCCATGGAAAGTCATGACACAAGCTGAAATCTATGAGTAATTAGAAAACAATCTTGTCAGTTAGTAAAAAATAATAGTTGGTTCGACTTATAAAGGTGCCATACAAGAAACATTTCATGATCCTCAAGACCTTTGCAACCTTATTGTTACAAAACATACTGATGCATTGGTTGAGAAAGAATTTCTAAATTACTGAAGGTTCCAGTGAGCACTTTTGGGGCCATAAGCCAGAAGTGGAAATACATAATTTCACCATAAACCGGCCACGACCAGGTAATGCCCACAAGACAGAGGAGGGAAAAGAATTATCAGAAAAGTTGTCCAAGAGCCAGGAACCACCTGTGGAGAGAGTGCTACATAAAGACCTGGAATTATCAGGTACATTCTTTCAAAGAAAACAGTAGGTAACGCACTCAACCTCCATGACCTGTATGCAAACTCACCACGCAAGACTCCATTGCTGAACAAAAAGCATGTTCAAGCACATTTAAAGGTTGCTCAACAACATTTAGACAAACCTGTGAAATACTGGGAGAATATACACTACAATTCAAAAGTTTGGGGTCACCCAGACAATTTTGTCTTTTCCATGACAAATCATGATTTTATTAAATCAAATGAGTTGCATAATGAATAGAAAATATAGTCCAGACATTGACGAGGTTAGTTTACATTTTTACTTGAAAAAATAATAGTCTCCTTCAGACTTTACTTTCGTCACAGAATGCTCCTTTGCAACAATTCCAGCTTTGCAGACCTTTGGCATTCTAGCTATTAATTTACTGAGATAATCTGGAGATATTTCACCCCATGCTTCCCCCCTCCGACAAGTTGGATTGCCTTGATGGGCACCTTTTGCGTACCATGCAGTCAAGCTGCTCCCACAACAGCTCAATAGGGTTGAGATCTGGTGACTGGGCTGGCCACTCCATTACAGGTAGAATACCAGCTGCATGCTTCTTCCCTAAATAGTTCATGCATAATTTGGAGGTGTGCTTTGGGTCATTGTCCTGTTGTAGGATGAAATTGGCTCCAATCAAGCACTTTCCACAGGGTATGGCATGGCGTTGCAAAATGGAGTGATAGCCTTCCTTATTCAAAATCCCTTTTACCTTGTACAAATCTCCCACTTTACCAGCACCAAAGCAACCCCAGACAATCACATTACCTCCACCATGCTTGACAAATGGCCTCAGGCACTCTTCTAGCATCTTTTCAGTTGTTCTGCATCTCACAAATGTTCTTCTGTGTGATCCAAATACCTCAAACTTTGATTCGTTTGTCCATATTACATACATACCTTGTCTACACTTTTTTTCCAATCTTCCTCTGTCCAATGTCTGTGTTCTTTTGCCCATAATAATCTTTTCCTTTTATTAGCCAGTCTCCGATATGGCTTTTTCTTTGCCACTCTGCCCTGAAGGCCAGCATCCCGGAGACGCCTCTTCACTGTAGACATTGATACTGGGATTTTGCGGGTACTATTTAATGAAGCTGCCAATTGAGGACCTGTGAGGCGTCGATTTCTCAAACTAACAGAGAGTAATAGATTGAGGGTTTCCAAGCCGCGCCAATGACGATCAAGTTAAGCCATTAGATTAATGTTCCTTTATTCCAATTACAGGTCTACGCGTTTCGGAAGGCACCCCTTCCTTCTTCAGGACCAGATAGCAAGAAAAACATCAAATCCAAAAATGGAGATTTGATGTTTTTCTTGCTATCTGGTCCTGAAGAAGGAAGGGGTGCCTTCCGAAATGCGTAGACCTGTAATTGGAATAAAGGAACATTAATCTAATGGCTTAACTTGATCGTCATTGGCGCGGCTTGGAAACCCTCAATCTATTACTCTCTGTTATCTGCCAAAAACCGAGGGACCGCTGCTGTGACTCTGGATTATCCACATACATGCTGTTATAGGAGTTGTGACTGTCACAACCCCTATAGGTGAGTAGTATCTCCCTACTTCTCTCTCCCATTGTTTTTTGGGTAAGACCCTATTGCGCTTCTTTCCTCCACAGTTTTTTATCGATTTCTCAAACTAGAGATTCTAATGTACTTGTCTTGTTGCTCAGTTGTGCAGTGGGGCCTCCCACTTTTCTTTCTACTCTTGTTAGAGCCTGTTTGTGCTCTCCTCTAAAAGGAGTAGTACACACCATTGTAGGAAATCTTCAGTTTCTTGGCAATTTCTCGCATGGAATATCCTTCATTTCTAAGAACAAGAATAGACTGTCGAGTTTCACATGAAAGTTCTCTTTTTCTGGCCATTTTAAGAGTTTAATGGAACCAACAAATGTAATACTCAAGATTTTCAACTAGCTCAAATAAGGTTAGTTTTATAGCTTCTCTAATCAGCAAAACTGTTTTCAGCTGTGCTAACATACTTGCATAAGGGTTTTCAAGAGATTTCTAAACATCCATTAGCCTTTTAAGATAGTTAGCAAACACAATGTACGATTAGAACACTGGAGTGGTGGTTGTTGGAAATGGGCCTCTATACACCTATGTAGATATTGCATTAAAAACCAGATGTTTGCAGCTAGAATAGTCATTTATCACATTAACAATGAATAAAGTGTATTTCTGTTTAATTTAATGTTAGCTTCAATGATAAAAAATTAGCTTTTCTTTCAAAAATAAGTAAATATCTAAGTGACCTTAAACTTTTAAACTGTAGTGTAGTCTGGCCAAATGAGACCAAAATTGAACTCTTTTGATGCCATAATATACACAATGTTTGGAGGCCCAAAGGTACAGCACCATAACAAAGGTGAAGTTTGGAGGTGGGAACATAATGTTCTTCAAGGAGACTTGTTCTTTGACTCTAGCCCCCTCCTCCAAGCATCAGAGGAGCGAGAAGAGAGTGGTCTTTACTTCCAGGGCAGGCAGCGGTGGGAGCTCCGGTGATGATGTGTGGCCCTCCGTGGCTGCTTCCACCAGTGTTTCTGCTCCAGTGGCCTCTGCAGCCGACATCTCCTCATGACAGACCAGCTCCAGGTACTGGATGGCAGTCTGCGACAGGTAGACAGGGCCTCCTGTTGGCACAGGTAGTCAGCATCCTCTCACAGCACCCGGGGTCATTAGTCTCAGAATTACTTGCTTCACCTTCCAACTGTCGGCTTGCTTCACCTTCTCCTCAGAAAATGACACCAGTTGGCTTGGTGATGTGCGCTTCCTGCATTGCTGGGTCTACCTCTTCTGGTGACAGAGCCCTGTAGCATCACGCCTCCATCTCACTGGCTGCGCCTACAGCCATGCCTCTCTCACTCCTATCTCACCCACACTCACTAGCAGACGTTTCTTCAGCTGTCGCGCCCGCCCCTTGCGTACACCTCCTCTTCTGGGCAAGACTTTCATCTTCCTTCACACTCCTCTTCGGTGGAATCCTCCTATCCAAGGCCAGACCTCCTCTTCAGCGCCTCCCTCTTTCATGGCTAACACACTTCCAGGCTAGGTACATTTTCACGTGCTCGGGCACCATCTCCTCCCACGATGGGAAGGGTCACCTTCTCTCATGCAACACATCGCCACCATCTTGGGAGCCATGCTGTCGTCTGCCATTTTAGTCACCAACTTCTCATTAGCACCACTTCCAGTCACATTGCTCAGCAGCACCGCCACTTCAGGCTGCTCAACCTCAGGCGTCATATCTCCTGCACCCAGGATCACACATTTCCCATTTTGATGCCAGATGTTCGCAAACCTGATGACTACACCAAATGTAAAGTGCCAGGGAGGGCAGTCGTAGGTGAGGGTTGCAGTCCTCATCCCACCCTGCGACAGTACAGACACGGGGAGCAGAGTGATGTATGGAGTGGGTGTGGAGGTGGAACCTGCCTGAAGCTGCTTCTCTGGGGTTTCATCTGCCTTCATGGGATTCCCGTTCACTACAACCGACTTCGCACACTGCACTCTCAGTAACGAATCCACCACCCACCGGTTAAAACTGTAACAACTTTACTGTAACATCTTTTAACACACAGCTTCCACTTCTTAGAGACAGTCTTTACATCGAAATCTTTTCCAGGCATTTCTTTACTTACTGAACCCGGCTCTTTAGTTACAGCCACCAAGGAGCGATTTATGCTTTCCTTCCTGACTCAATCATTAAGCATGATGGCTGGTCTGATTTCTTAGCTCTTTAGCAACAAGAGGACTCCTTCTGATGGTGCTCCTGCTGTGCTAATGACTCCACAGGTCATATGTCTGTACTTCTTACAGCTGCTGGCCTAAGAAAGGGACGCTCTCATCCTTCTTCCGCTTTCTTGCTGGAATTATGCTTTGTAGCTGAGGGGGCTCACACTTCAATTCAGTCTTCTTGACCCTTCCTCTCTCTCTATGCCAAACACCTCCACACCACCCGACTCCACTCATCTGACCCTGAAAGTCCTTTCTCTTCTTGATACTACTCCCGATTTCCCTTGTACCAGAAAGCTCCTTTTCCTATCTGTTCTCCTGTGCTGGGGACTCTCTTCCCCCCTTTTAACCCATGCCTTCCTGTCACTCTCTCTACATTCCCTTACACTGAGGGACCAGGGACACAGTGACACCTAGTGGTAGCTGGCCAAATTACACAGGGGAAACACATAACACTACAGTACATTACCATCACATTTCACTGAAATACACCAATTTATCATAACATCTCACTTGTTCTTCAGGGGTGGCAGGGCACTAGACACCCTCTTACATATACAAACCAATTGTTGCAGCAGCTGTGCGGGTAACTGGTCTCAGATGATCTTGGAGGTGAAGATGCTCGAAGTTGAGGTACTGGGCTGATGTGGTTACACGTGGTCAGCGGTTGTGAGACTGGTTGGATGTACAGCCAAATTCTCTGAAACACGCAGTTACTGCCATGCCGGAGACTCGGTAAGTATAGAGCGCTTGCTCCAATTGAGACAGATGATAGTCGGAGGGAGCTAAATCTGATTAATAAGGTGGGTGGTCAATCAGCTGGAAGTCCAGCTCTGCCAGTTTTGCCATGGTTGTTTGTTCAGTGTGAGCGGACACGTTGTTTTGCAGGAACAAAATTCCTTTGGACAGCTTGTCGCACCTTTTGGCCTTTTAGAGTTGCTTTCAATTGGTCCAAAAGTTTAATGTAATACATTTCATTGATGGTGAAACCCTTTTGTAGGTAGTCCACTAGCAGCACACCCTCCTTATCCCAGAACACAGACGTCATCACCTTAGTGGCTGATTTTTGCACCCTTAACTTCTTTGCATGAGGAGAACCACTGTGCCTCAACTCTTTTGGCTGCTTCTTGTTTTCAGGGTCATGCAAATGGATCCAGGTCTCTTCCATAGTGACCAGTCGATCCAGGGAGTTCTTATCAGTCCGGAAACGCTGACAAATGGACCGGGAAGTTTTCACTCGCATGCTTCTCTGATCTATTGTCAAACATTTTGGGATCCACTTTGCAGATAGCTTCCTCATGCCCAAATGTTCATGGATAATGACACAAACACGTTCATGGGACATCCCCATGATGTCTGCTATTTCTTTGGCTGAAATTAGTTGATTCTCCAGTATCAGGTTCTGCACACCATCGACGATCTCCGGAACAATAATCGCTCTCGGCCGTCCAGGACGTTCCTGATCATTGGTGCTGAAGTGTCCCGTTTTAAATTTGGCAACCCAGTTCTGAACTGTGGAATATGAAGGGCATTGATCCCCCAATGTCTGCGACATATCACCATGAATATCCTTCGTTGACTTTTCTTGCAGAAACAAGAATTTTATCACTCCTCTGCTCTCAGTTGCTGTGAATATCGCATTAGACTCCTCCATTTTGTTTTCCCGCGTGCGTAGAACACTGTTGCCATAAGCAACAAACACAACATTTTGAAAACATATATTAGACACGCAAGGCTTTCATGTGATGTAACATTCGTTACCATAGAAATAAAAAAATATTTCAAAGCCAAAAACGTATCGGCCCCTTGTATCTCAGCACAGGAACAATTTTTTAAAACATTATTTTGTGAAAATGTTAATTATTCTAAGATAAGATATAATTATATTATTTAAATAAACTTTGTTCGTGGGACAGCACCTTTAATTTTTGTCTTAATCATGTGAAATGTATGCTCGATGGGGCTGAGATACAGTGACTGATTTTGTCATTGCAGAATATTCCAATTTTTTCCCTTAAAACCTCCTGGGTTGCTTTGGCAGTGTGTTTTGGGTTATTCTCCATCTGTACTGTGAGGCCCTGTCCAATGAACCGTCATACATTTGGTAGGATCTGAGCAGAAATTATAGCTCTGTACACTTCAGAATTAATCTAGCTGCTTCTGTCTTAAAGGAATCTGTCACCAAATTTTTGCTCCCCCATCTAAGAGCAGCATAATGTAGAGACAGAAACGCAGATTCCAGCGATGTCACTTACTGATCTGTTTGCTGTCATTTTGATAAAGTCAATGTTTTCTCTACTGCAGATCTACCAGATGAATAGTGATTGGCGAACCCAGACTGTAAAAGTCCAGATCCGCATGGGATACCAAGTATTCCGTGCACTGACCCGGGCCCGGAGTTCTCATGGAACTCTGGTTAACTATCCGGATCCGGCCATCCAGATAATTGAAAAGAAAGAGAAAGAAAGTAGGAAGAAAGCAGGCACGTTATTCTTACCAGCCTCCTGCATGGCTGTAACCTACTTTCTGGGGCCGCTCATCACCCTCATACATATTCACTGCTTCTCTTGCCCACCGGCAGTCCTGGAGTCTGTGATTGATTGGAGCTACATCGCGCCCCCACCCTGTGTGACAGCATGCCTGACTGCTTGAAATCGCACACGCTGCTGTGCATCTCTATCGAGGTGTAAAAATAAATAAATAAATTGGCGCAGGGACCTCCCATATTATGATACCCATTAGAGATAAAGCATACGACTACAGGCTTCAGCCCCCAGCCTGTGCTTATCTTGGCTGTGTATCAATATAAGATGGACCCCATGTGGCTTTTTTTAATTATTTAAATAAATAAAAATGTAAAAAAACAGCATGCGGTGTCCCCTAATATTAATAGCCAGCCATGATAAAGCCGAGAGCTGGGGGCTGGAATTCTCAGGCTGGAGAGGCCCATGGTTATTGTGCCCCAGCATAAAAATAGCAGCCTGCAGCTGCCCAGAATTGTCACATCAACTAAGGAGTTAATGACAGCTCACAGCTGCTATTAAGCCCTAGATTAGTAATGGGCACAGGTTTAAGAGAGACCCCAATTACTAATCTGTTAGTGAAAATGTATTTATTAATCCCAAACACCCAGTTCCAACATAATCCACTTGAGGTCCCACCACTACGATTTCAGCTCTGTTACATACTGTAGTCAAAGCACGTGGGCACAAAACATGTCCGCACGCTGTGGGCTTCAACCAGAGACTAACTGAGCTGCAGTAATGAGCGGTGACATCACTCAGTTTATCTGTGGTCATAGCTGGAGCTTCCCATGGTACCCCAATTGTGACCACAGGTGAATTGACCTCAGGTGACCTCATTAAACGCAATAACCTCACCTCTTTTTGCCAAGAGATGCAGATTTGGTGCTGAAATTTATACACTACATTCCTGCACCCAATCTGCATCTCCTGGTAAGTATAACACACCTGCTCTAATCCCCTTAGGCCTTTCTACCACCATGTTAAAGTGCATGATTCGAGTCCATATATACTTATATGGGGATTGGCATCCAACCAGATATCCAGAATTACTTCCGGGCCTGAACCAGGTTTTTTCAAATCCCGTTGGACCCACCGATTTCGGATATTTGTGGGTTCACTATTAATGAGCCCTTGCAGCCCATTAAAAAGCTTTTGAGATAATTGTCCAATTACTTTTGATCTCTTGAAAAAGAGGCAGTGACATATTAAAGAATTGTAATATCTAAACCCTTACTCCAATTAAGATGTGGATACAATCAACTTAAAACTTAAGTCTGCAGTTTAAGCCCATATTGATTACATTACCAAATCTTGAATATGTTTTTTGTCATTGTCCTGCTAAAAGACCCATGACCTAGGATGCGATCCCAGGTTTTTGACACCCCTTACCCTCATGAAGACTATTTCTCAATCCAGCCTTCTCAATTCCTCTCACAGAGCATCATTGCACAAAACATTTTGTAGTGGCAGACTAGATTGAAGCCTTAAAAGACATGCACAATTTACCAATGTCTTCTTTGAGCCAACTCAACCCTACTCCACCTTGATTGTTATTACTACCTGGCCCCTCTTCTGCGTCTCTGCAGTAATCCAACTCCTGCTGCTTGACTGATATTTAGGTCAATGCCAACTGTAGGTATTTCATAAGCATTCACTTTTGTGGCTTCTTACCGTAAAACCACTAGTAACATTCCTACCATGGTGACCCATATCCTTCTTATTGACAAGCATCTACCCATGTCCATGCAAGGTGCAGCCTGCAAATTATGCTATGTGTACAGAATATGGACCAGTAGTAATAGTGGCATTTGTGGGGTCCAGCTAAATTCATAGCATAACAATGTGACAGACCAGCACAGGTGATAAAATAAACCACACTTTAGTGACTTGGGATAATAACAGAAGTCTTTTTACAGTGGCACTGGCTTAAGGTGAAAAGTAACAACTGCTCAATCTGGAGTGCTACGGCAGCCATATGACACAAACACGTGGAAATAGTTACTCTTAAAGTGGCTTTACACGCCACGAGATCGCTAGAGCAATCTCGTTGGGGTCACGGAATTTGTGCCGCACATCCGGTCGCTTTAGCGATGTTGTTGCGTGTGACACCTACGAGCGATTTTGAATCGTCACAAAAACGTTCAAAATCACTCATTGGTGACATGAGGGTCTCTTCCCAAATATCGTTGCTGCTGCAGTAACGATGTGGTTTGTTGTTCCTGCGGCAGCACACATCGCTATGTGTGACGCCGCTGGAACGACAAACATCTCCTTACCTGCGTCCACCGGAAAAGGAGGATGGAAGGAGGTGGGCGGCATGTTCCGGCCGCTCATATCCGCCCCTTGTTTGCTATTGGGCGGCGGTTCAGTGACGCTGCTGTGACGTCGCTGTGACGCTGAATGAACCGCCCCCTTAGAAAGGAGGCAGTTCACCGGTCACAGCGACGTCGCAGAGCAGGTATGGGCGTGTGACGCTGCTGTAGCGATAATGTTCGCTACGGCAGCGATTTCCACATATCGTTACAACGACGGGGGTGGGTGCTATCGCGCTCGACATCGCTAGCAATGTCGTAGCGTGTAGAGCGGCCTTTACAGGTTTTATGGAAAGAAAACTCATGGTCTGGAATTCCCCTACATTACCCAGATCACACTGTTCGAAATGAGTTGTGAACACCCCCTTTTATACTAAATGCTACCTAAAAAATAAAGGGTGATGTATGATATGTGAACATTCCTCCCTACTTTGAAGCAGCAAAATCGATTACCTTTGTCTTAATGGGGTTCTAACTTTATAAATCCATATTAAAAGGCAATCTGCAAGAAAGGGTCTACTGGCCAAGCACAACATAAAGCATAATCATATTTAGAAATGAAACATCACTAAAAATATATGTATAATAAAGTAGTGATCAAAATATGAACATGTTCTAAAATCTAAGTCCTCTTCTCCTTATTGGGGGACCACACTGTATCCACTACTCACTATGAGAGCTCCAGCGGAGGCAAGTATACCGTGTTAAACTATGTGAAAAGTATTTTTTTTCCTGCAGAAAATCCACTGTGTAAGCATATCCCCAGTAAGAAGGGTATGTCACAAATTACTGGAATGCATTTGCCAGAAATTGCTGTCATGTCCAAAAGAAATTACATTTTGCGAGCAAAGCATTGTAGTCAAATTTCCAGTTCCCGTAAACAGTGTACGTCTATGCATTGGCCCTGATTCATCATTTGCGTTTTTTTAATTCTCTTTTTTTCGTTTTGAGAAATTTGCTAATTTTTATTGCACCAAATATATCAAAAATGTACAATGGTTTCATGATTTTGATGTAAAGGAAACAAAAAATCAAAAAGATGTGAATCTTTTCCAAAATGTCGCAAAAAAACTGATGCAACTTTTGATAAACAAGCATAAAACTACACCAGGGGACGAGTGGAGTGGAGTTGTGCCAAATTTTGTGGGGGTTTTTGTGTTTTCACAATCAGACAAAAACATTTGGTATTGCCTGGTTCTGTCCACAAAGTGGAAAACAAAAAAAAGCAGATGAGTACATATAAAATAGACTTAAAAAAAGGCGTAAAACACACAAAAATAGACAAAAAGCAGATGAAAAGGCAGTGATGAATCAGCGCCAGTGTGTTTACAGTATTGCTTTAACTTTTAGCAGTTGTAGAATCATATCGAATGGTTTAAGGTGCTACAAGTAAGTGATCTAGTGAATGTCATTTGCTTTCTCTCCCATCAGGATGGGAAACATTCCCACTTGCAGCTTTCTTCTCTTTCTCCCTGTGACATGGGTTCAGGGATTGTCGACAGCTGGCCACGGCCCCTGCAGAGCTTTGCGGCACTGCAGAGCCTCGCTGGAACAGCCTGCATCTTTCTGCGGCACAGCATCGCCATCACCCAGATCGTATGTATTAATAAGGGTCAGAGTTGTGTTTCTTTCATAAATCGAGATAGAAATTCCCATCCTATAGCCATAGACTTTTAATGATTCATGTGAATTTATGCAGCTGCTATTGGACTCAAAGGACCTGCAGTGATCACAATGGTAACTGTGTAATCAGAAGAGAAGAATCTATATAAGATTTTTTTTAAAAAAAGGGCACGCCATAATGCACAATCATTGGATTGGGTTTAGAGTACAGTCAAGCATAAACTGGTGTGAAGGGTTGCTCAACTATATTGATGACAAGGCATCATCACCGATCACCTACTCTGCCTGCATGGTAGGTGTGCCACTCAATACTTCACAAAACAAAGGACATGGTAGGTGCACCACTCAACACTTCACAAAACAAAGGACATGGTACATGCACCACTGAATACTTCACAAAACAAAGGACATGGTAGGTGCGCCTCTCAACACTTCACAAAACAAAGGACATGGTAGGTGCACCTCTCAACACTTCACAAAACAAAGGACATGGTACATGCACCACTGAATACTTCACAAAACAAAGGACATGGTAGGTGCGCCTCTCAACACTTCACAAAACAAAGGACATGGTAGGTGCACCTCTCAACACTTCACAAAACAAAGGACATGGTACATGCACCACTGAATACTTCACAAAACAAAGGACATGGTAGGTGCGCCTCTCAACACTTCACAAAACAAAGGACATGGTAGGTGCACCACTCAACACTTCACAAAACAAAGGACATGGTAGGTGTGCCACTCAACACTTCAAAAAACAAAGGAATACCGTATATACTCAGGTATAAGCCAAGTTTTTCAGCCCATTTTTTATGCTGAAAACGCCTCCCTTGGCTTACTTTGTTCCCACAGCAAAAATCTTCTCACCTATCCTCCTATCATGTGGTGTCCTCTTACCTGCCTCTTGCCGACCGCTGACAGATAGACCCCTACACGATCATTGCCATCATTGCTTTACTTCAGTTGAATGCTTTGCGGTGCCGCAAGCATTCAACTGCAGTAAAGCGCTGACGACAGCAGCAGCCCCGTGTACCAAACATGATCATGGGTCTATGTGCCTGTGGCCCGCAAGAAGCACTCCTCAACGATCCCAGCCTGGGCCGCAGCTGCTGTCAGCATTTAAGTGAAGTAAAGCGATGATAGCAGACTGCAGCTGCGGCCCCATGCACTGGACGCGGTCATGGAGGGGTATATGTGCCTGCAGTCCAAAAGAAGCAGGTAAGAGGACACTTCAGGAACGGAGGACAGGGGAGAATATTTTTTTGTGTGTATGTGAACAACGGCATAATAGGGGACAAGAAGGGAACCAAAATGAGGACATTATTAAAGGAAGGGCACATTACTACAGGGCACATTACAACAGGATGGGGCACAAGGATGGGCCCATTACTACAGTATGGGGCACATTACTACAGGATGGGGACAAGGATGGCCACATTACTATAAGGGGGGGCAAGGATGGGCTGATTACGACAGGAGACAAGGATGGGCACATTATTACAAAGGATAAGGATGGGGCACATTATTACAGGAGACAAGGATGGGGCACATTACTACAGGGGGAACAAGGATGGACACATTATATTTTATTGGTATCTTTTTATTTTTGAAATTTACCAGTAGCTGCTGCATTTCCCACCCTAGGAATATACTCAAGTCAATATGTTTTTCCAGTTTTTTATGGTAAAATTAAAGGCCTTGGCTTATACTTGGGCCGGCTTACACTCCAGTATATACAGTAAAGTGACTTCATAGATTAAGGCAATAGTAATGCAATGAAGAATCATAATTGACCTGAAAGGCATAGCATATCTACAATGTATGTGTTGTTCATATTTTTTGTTCAGTATTTACTTAAGCCATCCATTTTTTTTTATTTGGGTCTAGGAGCTGGATGGTTCTCTCCTTTTCTTCTAAGGCAAATTTAGCAAATACCAAATAATCATATTTTACTCCATAAGATGGCTGCAAAGTCATGGATATATGTATAAAGCAAAAAGACCCATGATACCTGTGGTTGCCCCATAAATGAATGACCTATGAAACAATATAAATATGTTCCAAATATACCCACCATCTGTTTTGTATCACTGCAATACCCAATTATATACATTTGGCCCCCAGTCTAAACAGTGTTGTTTTATGAACCAACTTTCTAAGTGGTACAGTATCAAATGATTTA
This sequence comes from Anomaloglossus baeobatrachus, assembly GCF_048569485.1. Classification (NCBI taxonomy): domain Eukaryota; kingdom Metazoa; phylum Chordata; class Amphibia; order Anura; family Aromobatidae; genus Anomaloglossus; species Anomaloglossus baeobatrachus. The sequence goes on from NC_134357.1 coordinate 254,388,182, forward strand.
GTAAAATGAGGATATATGACATCCATTGATTAGAAGTTGTTTACCCATGTAGGTTGATCAGATTAGTACAACAGGACCGATTCCTCATGAATCCATGCTGATGTTGAGGGATAAGTTTATATTCACTGATAACTATCATGGGCAGGTTAGGGTAAACCCATTGTGCAGCACAATGCAGATGGGAACACCAGGAAAGATGATAACAGATGGCCCTCACCATAGGGAGAAGGGGTGAGGAGTTACCTCCTAACACTCAACTGTGGCTGAGCCTGCACTCCCATAACAACCTTATACGGATCCTTTCCCCTATCAACGTCATGTGAATAGACCAGAGGTCTCAAACACGCGGGCCGCATGTGGCTCCTGAGGCTGTTTGTTGTGGCTCGCAGACCCCTTGACAATTGCAGCTCTATGCTGGGGGCGGCGCCAGCAGGACTTTACCACAATTGAATAATTTGCGGAGGCGGGCAGAGGAGCTGTCCATGTTATACCAATGGCTGCTGCCCACCAATCAGATGCAACGAAGTGACGTCGCTGTATGACATCATCTCCTTGCATCTGATTGGTGGGCAACAGCCATCTCCTCTGCGCGGCACCGCAAATTATTCAATTGTAGTAAAGTCCTGCCGGCGCCAACCCCCGGCATACAGCTGCGATTGTCAGGGGCCACAACAAGCAGGTACATGCAGGAGACCGCAGTTGCCCGTGCCCGCATTCAGGTTTTGAAGAGCCGAGGAGAATGTGTGTGTGTGTGTGTGTGTGTGTGTGTGCAATACAATATCACAAGGATGAGCACAAAAGTACTGGGCACAATATCACAAGGATGAGCACAATACTACTGGGCACAATATCACAAGGATGAGCACAATACTACAGGGCACAATATCACAAGTATGAGCACAATACTACTGGGCACAATACTACAAGGATGGGCACAAAAGTACTGGGCACAGTATCACAAGGATGAGCACAAAAGTACTGGGCACAAAATCACAAGGATGAGCACAATACTACTGGCTACAATATCACAAGGATGAGCACAATACTACAGGGCACAATACTACAAGGATGAGCACAATACTACAGGGCACAATATTACAGGGCACAAGAATGGGCACAATACTACTGGGCACAATACTAGGATAGGAACAATACCACAAGGATAGGCACAAAACTGCTGGGCACAATACTACTGGGCATAATACTACAAGAATGGGCACAATACTACAGGGCACATGGATGGGCACAATACCACAAGGGTGAAAACAATACTACTGGGCACAATACTACAGGGCACAAGGATGGGCACAATACCACAAGGATGAGCACCTTACTACAGGGCACACAGATGGGGGGCATTACTGCAGCATGGGGACATTACTACAAGATGTTGGCTGAGATTACTATATGATGCTGCTAATTGTAAAACAATATTACAAGAAGGTGATAAAATGTAAAAAAAAATTCGAAATAAATCATGAAAAGTATTTTTTTTGCCATTAAAAATGCTTTTTTTATATATATATTTAAACTTAACTAAACAAAAAAGTGCAGGTTTGTTATAATAAACAAGCAAACATTTTTCAAAAAGTGATCCAAAAGGTGTATAGAAAAAAACATGGAATCACTAAAAATGTCACTTTGTCGAATGCGGCCCCTCTCAATTTTTTTCTATATGCAGCCTATACACCCGGCTGAGTTTGAGACCTCTGGCCTAGACCCTTGCTAGCCCTGGACTCACCCTGACTAGTGGGCACTAGTCTCGCTACTACAATAGAACACAAAGTAGGTAAGACAAATTATTGCATTATTGCAGCCAACAGCAGTAGTTTATCAGTTGGGATGTTCTTGAGGTCCAGTGGTGGTTATACTGCTGCTTACTTGGAGTTTTCTTATATGCTAGGGCCACTAGCTTTTGTAGAACCACATGTGGAATATAACACACAATACTTACATTAAAAGGATCACAGTAACATTACCACAACCTCACTATTAAAGGGGTGGTTCACTACTTATTTTTCCAAGCCCCATCGATATAATGTTGAGAAACAAGACTTCTCTCAAATACCTTGTGTTGTGAATAGTGCCTGTGAGCGGTGCTATTGTGGACCACTCATCTCCTTCTCATGACCCTGGGCTCCGTAACCTCTGCTGTCTGGTGATGTCAGGTCAACTTGCAGTTGACCTGACATCACCACAGCCGGCCCCAGTCTTCCTGAGTGACTGGGCTGTGGGCAGAGTTTCACCACTCATCACAGCCCAGCATCTCCCTGCTCTCTCATTCACTGCAGAGAGCACAAGTTGTGTGGGGAAACTTCGCCCACAGCCCAGTGACTCATGGAGACTGGGGCCAGCTGTGGTAATGTCAGGTCAGTTGGAAGTTGACGTGACATAACCGGACATCAGAGGTCACGGAGCCCAGGGTTCATGAGAAGAGGATGAGCAAACCACAATAGCGCCGCTCACGGACACTATTGGCAGCACAAGGTATTTGAGAGAAGCCTTGTTTCTCAACATTATATCGATGTGACTTGCAAAAATAAGTAGTGAACCACCCCTTAAACTACTTCACGACACTGACAATTTCATTTTTCCAAGAGCCATAACTTTTTTATTTTACTGTCCCCATAGCCGTATGAGGGCTTTGCTTTTTTGCTGGACAAGTTGTACTTTTGAATGACACCATTAGTTTTATCGTATAGTGCACTGGAAAATGTGCAAAAAATGACTTTGTGTGGCAATATGATTTTACTCATCAGTACGATTACGGTAATACCAAGTTTTTTATTACTATTTTAGTGGTGAAAAAAAATTAGAAGTTTGAAAAAAAAATTGGGGCTCTGACGCCATTTTCCGAGACCCATAACATTTTCATTTTTTGGTTGATGGAGATGTGTGATGGCTTATTTCTTGTGGGGTGATCTGTCATTTTTATTTATTTCATTTTGGGTTACATATGCTGTTTTGCTCACTTGTTACAGTATTTTTTTTGTATTGCAGCTTCCAAAAAAACCCTAATTTTTCTGTTCTTCAACTTTTTTTCCTTATACAATATTTACTAATTGGGTTAATTATTTTTATATTTTGATAGATCAGACTTTTCTGAATATTGCAATATCAAATTGCTGTATTTTTTATTTTTTCTATTATCAATATTTTTAAGGGGGGAAAGTAATGTGATTTCATATTTTTTTAAAACATTTACTTTTACTTTTACCAGTACATGCTAGTCCCCTTACGGGATTATAACTTGTGATCATCTGTGCTATATACTACAATACCACAGTATGGCTGCATATAGTGAAAAAAATGGCCTCCTTTGAAATCCAACCACAGGCAGGTTTTTAAGAGAGCTCTGTAATGACAAGCACGGCGGTCTTCAACAGACCCCCAACTGTCATAGCAACCTATTGGCTCCCCGTGATCACATCATAGAATGACGCGCTCCATGCCTGCATGCTGTTATTTCCATTGCCAGAGTTGGACAGCGACATTTACCAGGTTAACAATTGCAAGTAGCACTTTGTGCCACCTATGATTGTTAGAGGCAGGTCCTGGCTGTAACAAAAAGCCAATACCTGCCTAGTATGGTGCGACCTCACCCTGTAAATGTGCGCATGTGACGCACCTCCAGGGCTATAGGGTGCTCGGTCCTGGGCGGTGTACTACTGGGATGTGTCTCTGGGTGGCTGTTGCCCGATTCCGTGACCCTGGGGCAACTTTAAAAGGGGTCATATACCGGGTAAAGTTCAGTAAAGTTTATGTCATGACGCCACTTGCGGGTTGCTGTTATGGAGATAGAACCGCTGATGCACAGTCTCTACACTGGGGCTGATGTTGACGGCAGACTGGATGTTGGGCCCCCCGCAAGTAGGGCCGGGGCCCCAGGGGGTAGGTGATGGAGTTCAGCGCGGAAAGAAGGTAGGCCACACAAGAGGTTGCTGTGTAATTTGTTCTCTTTACTCACAGTGGATGGTAACTGGTACCCGGAGGAAGGTGATATTCACCTCTGGTTTCCTTAGTCCCAGTGCCTGGTTGATGACCTGGTGGCTTCTTTCCCCTGCACCTCTCTCAAGTTGGTGGCTCCCCATGGCTTGGAGCGTCTGGGGGTCCCCTCCTGTTTGTCTCTCAGTCTCTGGTCCATACGGCGGGCAGTGTGAACCCTGTAGGGTCAGTATTCTGTTCCGGTCCCTGGTTCTCCCGTTACTACTCGTGCCCCTAGACTTCTAAGGTCAGTGAGGTCCTGGATGGTTCACTGTGCAGATTTTATCAGGTCTGCCTGGAGCGTTTGCCTGACCTAGGGCTCTGTACCCCGTCTGTGCTTTGGTTCCGGGAGTACTTTGCCGTACTCCACCAGCAACCACACGCCTGGGCCCTCAGGTCACCATCACACTCCCGTGTCAGTGCAGTTACGTCCATTCTCTCTCACGTCCACTTACTAACTATCTAATCGTCTGTCCCCTCCCATCTGGTTGTCGTCTAGGGGACTGGATCGGCTCCACCCCTGGGTGGCAATCCATTGGGTCCACTCTAGTCTGTCACTGTGATGCCCTGGACTAGCCAGGTAGTCACAGACATAACATCACACACACACCCTCCCCTGGATAGTTTACATCAGTCAAACAAAATCCTTGTTGCCTCCCTCCAGGGTCTGATGTCCACACCAGGTGGGGCGGGGCCAGGTGGTTGGCCCCACCCACCGAGGTGTTCACAGGCCTGGAGGTGGGAAAAAGCAGTTCAGTTGAGTACAGTTTTGGAGTTCAGTGGAAGTGGAGTGAGGAGTTGAGTTTGGAAGTAGAGAAACTGCTAGTGTCTGGGTAGGAGCCCAGGTACTGTCAGCAAGGTCGGCAGACGGTGGTGGCCGTCTGCAGGAGTTAGTGGACCTCTGCGGAACCGTAGGACCGGGGTCGGGCGGTGGCCCGCCGGTACCGAACCGGGGAGCGGAGTGAAGCTAAGCACAAAGGCAGGGCCATCGGCCCCCGACTAGGCTAGGAGCCGCCGACAACGGTCAAATCCGAGAGTGACCGGAACCCCAGGGGTTTCCTAACACCCAAGACCCGACAGAAGGCAACAGTCCACATAGTGAGGATAAAAAGCCACCGCCACAGGCTAGAAATCCAAGGGCCATCGCCTGCGGGCAAAATGGGCTCCTTCGGTACAAATACGCCGGGGAGCGGACTACCGTTGGGAAACCATCGGAGTCAAAACATTCTACAAAGGTGCAGGGAAAGACAGCCACCATCAACCTGTCCGGGGAGAGCAAAGACACTGCAGCCGGCTGCCGGACCCGTCCATCCAGCCGTTTGGTTTACCAGAGACTCTGTGAATCTGTGCCTGAATGAGTACAACAGTGTCATCCGGCACCGCGCCGCGCTGCCTCCGCAACCCTGCACCCCAGCTACCCTGCCTCCCCGTATCACCACCGGGCCCCGGGATCACCAACCCCTACCCACGGAGGGGGAACCAACATCCTAGCTGCTCCCTGCCATCGCTCCCGGGATCCCCGTCCCCAGCAGCGGTGGTGCCCATTATCACCACAACCCGTGGGTGGCGTCATAAACTATCTCCCCAAACAAACCACCCCCTTTTCACTCATGGGCGAGGAGCGCTGCTCGAGTCCCCGGGTCCGGCCCACCGCTCGAGCCACTGAGCAGCAGCAGAAGCCCCGGACCCGAGCGTAGCGAGCGCGGCCCCTCCGCCTGCGACATCACCAGTCTGTGGATGGGGAAAACTGGGATTTTAATGTGTTTTGCTGTTACCGGCACTGGTTTTTCAGGTCCCTGGGGGTAGGCCCTGCATCTTTGGCAGGATGCAATACCTTGTAGTGCCCTGATGGGTTTAGGAGTGCTACACATGTGAAGAGGTTAAAGCTCTAAATACTCAAATAATGCATCCAATACCTACTACTAGCTTTACGAGACAAAAATAGCTGTATGTTCACAATTATGTCTATAATTATCTGGATTAGGCTGAATTCTTCTGGAGAATATAACCAACAAACTACTGGCAATTATTTTTTGGGGGATACATGGGCCGCAAAAAATCACACTCATGTGAAGAGCCGTGGAAAACTGAAATAGAACATGAACATGGAAGACAGACATCTAAATGAGGTCTCAGAATGATATTTATTGTATTGGTGGCATTTGCAGACGAGTGTTCATGGATCGATTACCTACTGCACAGTACTGGACTGACCATGTAGCTTCTGAAGAAAGCCAAGCAGACTTAGCAGGAGATAAAGTGGCAAAACGTTTTGCTTGCTCTGCTGAAATTTAGGTTTATTGATCAGTGAAGATTGCAATGGACAGACCCTTGACAATTGAATAATAATGGCAAATCCAAGAAAAATGAAAGTAATATGCATCCAGAAACAACCCCTTTAGCCATTTCTATGCCCTGATTACAGCATAAACTAGCCTAAGCGAACAAGGGAGAATTCCTAAGGGCCATTTACACGATGCGACATCGCTAACAATATATCGTCGGGGTCACGGTGTTTGTGACGCACATCCGGAAATGTTAGACAAAGGTAACACAAGAAATCACAAAATGTAGTTTATAAATTAGGATATTTATTATTAAGGCAAAAACAAATCCAAATCTACTGGGACCTGTGGAAAAAAAAGTGTCACGGTAGTAATGGAGTGACTGGGAATCAAGACTCCTAAACTGACCCTCAGGCTAGGAGAGCCCCTAACTGTGCCTTATCCAAGAGATACGTCTGATGTTGATGAGGTCTGGATCCCCAGCGTTACCCTAACTTACAAGAATCCTGGAAGGGGCTGGGACTGGAGTGATAAATCCCCAAACAAATAGACAGACAGGAAGGAACTAAAACTCGCACTGATGTCAGTCAGTCACGTAGGTAAAGACAATATGTGCACAGGGGAAAAAAGAAAAGCAAGGTAATACACAATGACAAGGGTATCTCCACAATAACATACAACAGTGCTCCAGCAGCTGACACATCATGCACCAAGGCCAGTATATTCGACATGGAGGAGCATTATCCACCATTTTTTAAAGGGCGGAGGCAGCTGTGATAGGTCTTCAGTAACCTGTGACCCCAGCGGCAACTCACAAGCTAGCAGGAATTAACCATCAGCAAACACAAAACTGGTCGGTGCCCAGCTCTAAGCAACACAGAAGCACCGGTGACATGTCAGAAGAGTCTTTGGTCACAATGATACCTGATGAGTACAGATGCAAAAATAGTGTGTGAAAAATAAAATTGATTGTGCATCAGCAAATGTGGCCACCTGTATAAAAGCAGAAGTTTTGGCAGATTGTTGGTCTGAAGCATTCAAACATATGTTAACTCAATACCAAGAAGGACAGACATCAGCCCCGATCTTAGAGATGCATGTGATGCTGCCCATCAATCTGTGAAGGGCTATAAAGCCATTTCCACACAAATTGGAGTCCATTATTCTAAAGTGAGAAAGATTATTCACAAGTGTAAATAAATTCAAGAAAATTGACAATCTTCCCAGGAGTAGAAGTGTCGCGGGCGGAGGAGGGGACGCTGCGCTCTCCCACTGCTCGGGTCCGGCGGCTGCTGCTGTTGCTCGGTGGTGGCTCGAGCGGTGGGCCGGATCCCGGGGACTCGAGCGGCGTTCCTCGCCCGTGAGTGAAAAGGGGATTTTGATTGTGGGGATTTGATATTGTCTGTGACGCCACCCACGGTTGTGGTGATATTGGTGACACCACCGCTGCTCTGGATGGGGATCCCGGGAGCGGTGACAGGGAGCATCTTGGATGTTGTTTCTCCCCTCTGTGGGTAGGGGGGTTGGTTGTCCCGGGGCCCGGTGAGGGAGGGATGGCAGGCGGGTTATGAGGCCTGGTGAGGTGCAGGGTCGCGGGGGCAGCGCGGTGCCGCACGGCACGGTGGTACTCACTCAGCCAATGAGGAATGCAAAGTCTCCGGTAAAACAAACGGCTGGATGGACGGGTCCCACAGACGGCTGCGGTGTTTTCCCCCTGACCCCAGGTTGGTAGTGTAAGTCCTTTCCTGCACCTTCTTGTACGCTCCTCCTGTGCTCCGGTTTCCAGCTGGCTCCCCGGTTCGGTACCGGACGGGCCACTACCCTGTCCCGGCTACCTACGGTTCCACCAAGACTGTCTTCCCGGCTCCTGCAGACGGCCACTACCGTCTGCCTCACTGGCTACACGAGGGCCCTAGGCTCCAACCTAGGCCCCAGTCTGCGTCTGCCTCTCTGCAGACCTCCTCTCTCTTCCTCTGCCTGGACTTGTCTGGGCTTGTTTCCTGCCTCAGGTCAGTTAAACTCCTCGGTGGGCGTGCCCATCTGCCTGACTCCGCCCACCTGGTGTGTCTGTCTGAACCCGAGGAAGAAATCAGGTCTCACTGGGGATGACTGCTGTGAACTGCTGAGGGTGTGTATGTGTGTGTGTGTGTGTTGTTACCTGTGGCCCCTGGCTTGTCCAGGGCGCCACATTCCCCCTTAGTAAAATGCAGACCGTCCGCGGGCTGCCCGTCCATCACCGGTTTTATTTTCACATACTGAAAAAGAGAAAACATTTTAAAACATTTTCACGCATGCATTTTTTTTATATATATATATACAACTTCCCCCACGGGAGGCATAACACTTTTAATAACGGCAACGGAATGGGTCCTTCAGTCACCCACCTAAACAACCTGGCCCTGATGCTGCCCCTAAGAAGTGGGCAGCACCCCTTGACCCCAGTCCAAGAACGGGCCCAGATTCCTTAACGGGATGGGTGCTTCGCTGCCGTTGCGGCCGGGCGGACTGCCAGAGCCGTCGTCATCAGCGGTGCCGGACGGACGGGACATCTCGCGCAGCGGTGTTTCAGGAACTAAATACTGGCAGAGTCCTGGCGTCCCTGCTTCCACAGCCGCGGTTCACATGCGGCCGGACGCCATCCGCCCTCCCATAGTGTCTCTCTGGCACCTCCTCTACAGGGGCGGGGTTTTGGCTTTCGCGCCTCCACTTCTCGGGAAGACGCTCGAGCGGGGACTTTTTGCGCCCAAAATGGCGGCTTCTCAAGTTTTTCGGACGGACACCTCCGGCGGTCACAAGGCGCGCCTCTACTAGACGGCAGAGCGGTAAGATCCTGTTCGTGACGCCAAGTTGTCGCGGGCAGAGGAGGGGACGCTGTGCTCTCCCACTGCTCGGGTCCGGCGGCTGCTGCTGCTGCTCGGTGGTGGCTCGAGCGGTGGGCCGGATCCCGGGGACTCGAGCGGCGTTCCTCGCCCGTGAGTGAAAAGGGGATTTTGATTGTGGGGATTTGATATTGTCCGTGACGCCACCCACGGTTGTGGTGATATTGGTGACACCACCGCTGCTCTGGATGGGGATCCCGGGAGTGGTGACAGGGAGCAGCTTGGATGTTGTTTCTCCCCTTCGTGGTTAGGGGGGTTTGTTGTCCCGGGGCCCGGTGAGGGAGGGATGGCAGGCGGGTTACGGGGCCTGGTGAGGTGCAGGGTCGCGGGGGCAGCACGGTGCCGCACGGCACGGTGGTACTCACTCAGCCAATGAGGAATGCAAATTCCGGTAAAACAAACGGCTGGATGGACGGGTCCCACAGATGGCTGCAGTGTTTTTAGTGTAAGTCCTTTCCTGCACCTTCTTGTACGCTCCTCCTGTGCTCCGGTTTCCAGCTGGCTCCCCGGTTCGGTACCGGACGGGCCACTACCCTGTCCCGGCTACCTACGGTTCCACCAAGATTGTCTTCCCGGCTCCTGCAGACGGCCACTACCGTCTGCCTCACTGGCTACACGAGGGCCCTAGGCTCCAACCTAGGCCCCAGTCTGCGTCTGCCTGTCTGCAGACCTCCTCTTTCTTCCTCTGCCTGGACTTGTCTGGGCTTGTTTCCTGCCTCAGGCCAGCTAAACTCCTCGGTGGGCGTGCCCATCTGCCTGACTCCGCCCACCTGGTGTGTCTGTCTGAACCCGAGGAAGAAATCAGGTCTCACTGGGGATGACTGCTGTGAACTGCTGAGGGTGGGTGTGTGTGTGTGTGTTGTTACCTGTGGCCCTTGGCTTGTCCAGGGCGCCACAGAAGTATAAGCAAACTCATCTTAAGGACAGTCACAGCGAAATTGAAAAACAAAATTTAAGAGCTACAGTTAAAGCGGGCTTTACACGCTGCGATCTCGCTAGCAAGATCGCAAGCGATCGTACCCACGCCCGTCGGTTGTGCGACACGGGCAAAACGCTGCCCGTGCCGCACAACCTCGCTTAACCCCGTCACAAGCATTTACCTGCCCTGCAACGTCAACGGTTTGTGCGGAGTCACAGCGACGTCACACGGCAGGCGTCCAATAGAAGCGGAGGGGCGGAGATGAGCGGGACGTAACATCCCGCCCACCTCCTTCCTTCCGCATTGCCGGTGGAGGCAGGTAAGGAGATGTTCGTTGCTCCTGTGGTGTCACACACAGCGATGTGTGGTGCCGCAGGAACGAGGAACAACATCGCTAATGAGCAGAAAATGATTTTTTGTTTCAGGACAACCTCTCCGCGGCAAACAATTTTGACCACTTTTGCGATCGTTTAAGGTCGCTCATAAGTGTCACACACTGCAATATCGTTAATGATGCCAGATGTGCGTCACAAACACCGTGACTCCAACGATAATTCATTAACGATATTGTAGCGTGTAAAGCCCGCTTAAGACTCTTAAATCTTTAGTTAGCAGGTTAAATGTTCAAGTTCACAACAATAAAATTAGAAAAAGACTGAACAAGTATGGCTTGCACGGAAGGGTTGCTAGTTGAAACCTCTTTCTTATAAAACGAACATGGCAGCAAGGCTAAAGTTTGCAAATATGTGTCTGGACAAACCACAAGGCTTCTGGAACAGTGTCCTTTGGGCAGATAAGACCAGATTGTAGATATTTAACCACATTTGGCAAAACCCATAAAAAAAGCATAATCAGCACCAATACCTCATAGCAACTGTCAAGCATGGTGGTAGAGGGGTGATAATTTGGGTTTGTTTTGCAGCTAAAGGATCTGGGTACCTTTGTAGTCATTGAGTTCATCATGAACTCCTCTGTATATCAAAGTAGTCTAGAGTCAAATGTGAAGCCATCTATTCAAAAGCTAAAGCTTGGCCAAAACAAGATCATGCAACAGGACCATGATGTCAAGCACACCAGCAAATTTACCTCTGGATGGCTCAAAAAGAAAATAATTAGGATTTTGCAAAGGCTCTGTCAATATCCAGACCCAACTAAAATTATGTTATGAGACCTTAAAAGCACTATGCATATACACATATCCACAAACCTCAATGAACACATGAAACATTTTAAAGAAGTGTTGGCCAAATTGTCTCCAGGACAATGTGAGAGACTGATGAAGTCATACACAAAATTATTACTTCAAATCCTTGTTGCTAAAAGTGGTTCCACAATTCATGGGGTGCACTTAATTTGGCCTGTTTATCCATTTTGGCCTAGTTTTTAGAAAATAAATAAATTACAAAGTGTAATTTATCATGTGTTGCTGGTCACTTGAGGCTGTACTTACCTAAATTTAAAACCTTCTAAAGAACATATTTTTTTTAATGTTCTGATACATGAAACCATAGAATTCAAAGAGGGTGTACTTAATTTTTATAATGACTGTGCATAGCCATGCCATAATAATTGCCTGTGTGAAGAATATAGCCATTGCCTGGATACTAAATACAATAAGTGAAATACTGGGGCTTTGTGGTTGACACTATTGGAAATATAGGCTAATTTTGGGTCTTACTGGTTTATTCCGAGTACTTTCTGCTGACTCCCTATGGGGCTTTACATGTTTGCTCTTTTATCTTGCACTACCATTGTTTTCATTACATGTTAGGTATCTGGTTTACTATATATTTTTTCTTGGTATTATATCTTATTGGTAAATCACTTGTGTGATTATGGCATTTTTTTACTTTTACCTTAGACATGACTATTTTCTTACATTTTTATTTTTATGCATTTTATTGTATTATGAATTAATAAAGAGCACTATTGTTTTGTCTTTGGTTTGTATAGTGTCTCCTATTTTGATTGGGCTTTGCACATCATACAGACATATTCAAGCGTTGCGTGGTACCCTCACCACCGGACCATCGTGGTACCCTCACCACCGGACCTGACTGACCCTCACCCGACCAACCTGCCTGACTTTTCATATCAAGTTACTGACTGCAAAGTCAATTGGTCACAAGTTACTTACAGTCAATCACTTTAGCACATCTAATACCCCTAAACATTACTCCTAAACATTACACTACCCAACTCTGATAACCAAGTGCCAAGGATTAGTGAGACTTCTTGGATTCCCCGCACGTATACGTACCATGGTATATTTTTTTGGGTACTGTTTGATCAGTCATCTTCGTTCACATTCATGTTTTTCTATTTTCTATTCCGTGATAGGAATACTGAAATGAAAATTACAGCGTGGATGGATTTGTCACATGATGGACAACAATGGCATTTGGCAATAATGGGCTCCATCAACCCTCTCCCTGATCAGCTATTCTCGGTGCCGGTGGTACACACCTTTGATTAGTTGCAGAATTATATAGTTCCGTCAACTGTATCGCGGCTGAGTACTGCAAATCCTGAATATATTGATAATGTTGGTAGAGGGATCAAAGAGGGTCTTCTGGCATCTACATATTGTCTATAGTCTCAGATCCGAGGCAGGGGCCCATTATAAAGCAAATAAATTGTACAACAACATTTTATTATTTCAGATGTACATCTTTTTATCTTTTATTTCAGGACCGAGAGCTGAGGCCAGAGGAGATCGAAGGTAGGCGTTTTAATACCCTCTCTGTAAATATCTTTACCATCTATATACCTTGTGTCCAGAGTAACACTTTACAGTCACATTGTAATACATAATTGCACAATAAATATCATCTACTACAAACATATAATTGTTGTTCTATGGGCCATGTGCTTTCTTCATGTGCATTTACCAGATAATTTAGGCTAATATACGTATACTGAGGATGCTAGATACAACGGCTGGAAGCTAATTTAAATATACACAACCTAAAGGCCCCCATACACATTAGACTAATATCAGCCGACCCCACCGATATCAATGGGGGCAGGGGATGGTCCAATGTGTATGGATGCGCCGGCCAACTGAAGGGCCATGGAAGATGTCAAATGCACATGTCCTATTTCTGACTGCCGATCTCACTGTTCTCCTGGAGATAAACCACTGGCTGACTTGCAAGCCACCGGCTTTTCATAGAGAAAACAGGAGTATTCAACCAAACAAGTGCTCAAGTGTATGATAGAGTCATCTGAGATGGATGGCGGCGGAACAAGATTTATACTCTCTGGATGTGTAACGTAATCAATCACCGGAGAACTGTGGCTTAATGTGATCTGTATTTTAAGGGTTCTCATACATATTAAAGTGATTGTTCAGCTCTGTAAACATTAGAGACAACATATAACTGGTTGCAGATACTTTTCCATAACGACATATCATTTTCAAATGTCATATATGCATTCTCAAATGAACATCTTGAATCTTTACATATTAACTCATAGGCACTATTCCGTTAGTGAAATTCTGAACAAATGTACTTCCCTTTTATGCTTAAATGTATTAATCATACTATATTGTCTCCTCAGAGCTAAGAGAAGCATTTAAGGAATTTGATCGTGACAAAGATGGTTTCATTGGATATAAGGAGTTGGGCGAGTGCATGAGAACCATGGGATTTATGCCTACAGAGATGGAGCTCATTGAACTCTCCCAGAAAATCAGTTAGTGGTACCTTCTTCATCTTGCCCTCTCTCTGACTGCTGCCCCTCTGTAAATGTCCAGAAACTTACAAATTCTTCAATAAAAGTCTACAAATGTTATCACGAGTGGGAAGAGGGAAATGTAGCTGCAGTCTCTGCATAAAGATTCCAATGCACATTGGATTAAAGTGAGGGCCTTCTTGACTCTCTAACGATCAGGCTGGACCTTTGGTTCTCTCCAGAGATAAAACGCTGCCAGACTCTGCTTCTCTCCATTGAATGTTCATGTAAATGGGAATCGGAAGAAAGAGTTTGCAGCTATGTGAACGCTAAACCCACAGCTATTGCAGGTGTATAATCCCCTTTAAGGGTTTTTTCCAAAAATGTTATGGTGAGGTAAATTTTGTCAGCTGTAAGTTATGGTGAGCAGCACAGACTGGAGGTGATGGTGCAGCAAAAAAGGAAAGCAAGACATTAGTGAGTGCCAGGATAGCAGGGTCGGCAAGCAAAGAAGAAAACACTAGATGTCACTGGACAGCAGTCAGACGCCAGAACAACAGCAAGGACGTGGTAAATAGTAGAGACGTATATGCATTCAAGAACTTGCAGCAGGGATACGGTTAATAGAAGAGACATATAGACAAACAATGACTTGTAGGAGGGACATACCATGTTTCCCTGAAAATAAGACTTACGCAGACAATAAGCCCTATCACAATTTTGGGGCCTTTTTGGAGTATGATTATAATATAAGACCTACTCCAAAAAAATGCCCTAGTTGTATACTATGCAATAATAGTATCCTGAAATAAGGCTTTCACAGCCATTTCAGGATATGTAGCCTTTATTGGTTGTGTTGTTGTAAACCCTGGAAGTATTTAGTCACATGCCGGCTAGTTAGTGGAAAATAAATATTCACTCCCTTCCCCCGCTAACCCCTCTGTGCCGGTATCAGTGATTGGAATCTGTGTTAATGACAATTAAATATTCACCTCCTTCCCCTGTCCATAATCCTGCTCTGTCCACTTCTCTATGCCGGCACCAGTGATTGGAACGGAGTGGGTAGGATTATGGGCATGGTAAAGGGGTGAATATTAATTTCCTTTAGCACATGTTCCAATCTCTGACAAAGGCACAGACAAATGGGTGGGGAAAGGGAGTGAATATTCGTTTTCCATTAATGGCTGACTCAATCACTGACACTAATATAAAATATAACCTATCCCCTGAAAATAAGCCATAGAGTATCTTTTGGAGCCAAAAATAATGTAAGTATATTCAGGGAAACAGGGGGTTGTTAATAGCAAAGATGTATATGAAACCAGTAACTTGTAGCAGTGATATGGTTAATAGAAGATAGCTGTCTGCAATAAGATACCTTGTGTTACGGTTGCTGCGAGCACTGGAGACTAAGTCCAGATTTCTTGCTACTGCACATGTGCGAGCGCTGGAGACTAAGTCCAGATTTCTTGCTACTGCACATGTGCGAGCGCTGGAGACTAAGTCCAGATTTCTTGCTACTGCACATGTGCGAGCGCTGGAGACTAAGTCCAATCTTGGAGCCATTGCACATGTGCGGGTGACATCATCGCTGACACGAGGTCACATGTCTCTGACACCTTCTATGCCGATTGGTCGCTGGTCATGTGCTTGTGACGTCTTGCTCGGTGATAGGCCAGCATGACGTCACTCCTGTCGTTCTGGCAGCGGATTGGCTCTGGTGTCCTCCATCTTGGATGAGGCACAGAGTCTATATAAGACCCTGAGACACGCCGCATGGTGCTCAGTCCTCTTGGTTCATGCATATGAGTAGACGCTCTGTGCGCGTTCCTCTAGGCATTCCTCTGTCTATGCTAGGTGAGCGCTACCGGCAGGGTAGCGTTCTTATACCTTACAGCTTCGGCTGCTGTCCGTATCCTTACCTCTTAGGGGAGCGGACATAGGCAGGTGCCTGAGGCACATGGTCTGGCTGGGCCTTGTGATTCTACTCGTAGGTGGACGTTGCCGCTAGGGTAACGTTCCTTATACTGCGTCTGGCAGTTGTTCGTATCCTCGCACACTAGGGGAGCGAACAGA
The DNA here is from genome assembly GCF_048569485.1 of Anomaloglossus baeobatrachus. NCBI lineage: Eukaryota > Metazoa > Chordata > Amphibia > Anura > Aromobatidae > Anomaloglossus > Anomaloglossus baeobatrachus. Next base: position 254,404,003 of record NC_134357.1, read on the forward strand.
GGTAGGAGCTTTGTGCGGCTTACGCTGCTGTTCGTCTCTTTTGCACCACTAGAAGAGCGGACCTAGGCAGGTGCCATATCTAGTGGTTCGTGTCCTCGCACACTAGTGGAGCGAACGCAGGTAGGAGCTTTGTGCGGCTTACGCTGCTGTTCGTCTCTTTTGCACCACTAGAAGAGCGGACCTAGGTAGGTGCCATTTCGCACACATTGCCTTTGTCTCTGTGATTATTAACAGAGATCATTCCACACACCCTCCAAGTAAGGGAGGAATTGCTTTACTTACTTATTATATCCTTCTGTGAGTTAACAGAGGTATTGCACTCTGCCATAGTCTGCAGCAAAGTCTTTGCACGGTGGACCCTGACTGTCTGATACTCCTTTCAGTTATTATCAGACAGCCCCCCGTAACATTAGGACTGAGCCAAGGGTCTGGCAGTTATGGCAGAATATCAGCAGTTACACCGTTACATACAAGTACTTGAGTCACGGCTCAAGAGTATAGAGGATAAACCTCAGACCATGGTGACATCTGCACATGATCCTCGACTTGCTCTGCCAAACAGATATTCTGGCGATGCCAGATCATGTCGTGGTTTCATTAGTCAGTGTCAGATACACCTAGAGGTCAACTCTTCTCGCTTCTCTACGGAGAGGTCCAGAGTAGGCTTTATCATCTCCTTACTTCAGGACAAAGCCTTAGAATGGGCGACTCCCCTATGGGAGCGCTCTGATGTGGTTACTCTGAGACATCAAGACTTTCTTGATGCTCTTAAGGCGGTATTCATGGGTCCGCAGGTTACCCATGATGCGGCCCTGAGACTGTTAGATCTATCTCAGGGTTCGTTATCCACTAGTTCTTATGCCATTGCTTTTAGAACTCTGGTGGCAGAACTAGATTGGCCAGAGAAGGTGTTGATTCCTATCTTCTGGAGAGGGTTGGCAGGCTATGTCAAGGATGCCCTTGCTACTCGTGAGGTCCCTGCTTCTCTGGAGGACTTGATCACAGTAGCAACGAGGATCGATGTACGCCATAAGGAACGTAGACTCGAGGTCTCTTCCTCACGCCCTAAGCATCGGGCTATTCCAGTTGTTGAGGGTCCACTACCATCTTCCTCAGCATCTGAAACATCTCCCACTCCTATGGAGTTGGGTCATACGTCCTCCAGACTACGCAAGTCTGGTCCTCCTATATGTTACGTATGTCGTCAAGCTGGGCACTATGCCAACAAGTGTCCTAGTCGTCAGGGAAACTCCCTGGCCTAGTAACCATTAGAGGGGGGTTACTAGAGACGTCTTCTGCACCCTCTAAGTGTTGTATCCCAGGTCAGCTCTCGTTATCTGAGAATACATGGCCTATTATGGCTTTTGTGGATTCCGGAGCTGACGGGATTTTTGTGTCCTCAGGATTTGTAAAGGGACACAATATTCCCTCTATCATGTTAGAGGCGCCTATTCCTGTCCGTGTTGTTAATGGAACTATGTTGTCTGACTCCATTACATTGAGGACAGTTCCCTTGCGCCTTTCCCTGTCTCAGGGTCACATAGAGGAGATTTCTTTTCTTGTTTTGCCTGAGGGTATAGACGACGCCCTTCTGGGTCTTCCATGGCTTCGGACTCATGCTCCTCACATTGACTGGGAGTCTGACAGCATTATTAGTTGGGGTTCGAAATGTCAGTCCCGATGTCTTCCCTTACCACCTAAGGTCGTTGCGGTTGCATCAACTGATCTCTCTCCCATACCTACACCCTATTTGGATTTCGCTGACGTGTTCTCCAAACAGGGTGCTGAGGTTCTTCCACCCCATAGGCCGTATGACTGTGCCATAGACCTTATCCCAGGTTCGGTTCCACCTAAAGGCAGGGTTTACCCCCTGTCGATACCTGAGTCGGAGGCCATGTCGACCTATATAAGAGAGAGCTTAGAGAAGGGGTTCATTCGTAAGTCTGTCTCTCCCGCGGGAGCTGGGTTTTTCTTTGTTCGGAAGAAAGAGGGTGATTTGCGTCCCTGCATAGATTACAGGGGTCTCAACGCAATCACAATAAAGAACAAATACCCATTACCTTTAATTTCGGAGCTCTTTGACAGACTGAGAGGAGCTCAAGTTTTTACGAAGTTGGATCTGCGGGGTGCGTATAACTTGGTACGAATTCGAAAGGGTGACGAATGGAAGACCGCTTTTAACACCCGAGACGGTCACTATGAATACCTCGTCATGCCTTTTGGGTTATGTAATGCACCCGCAGTATTTCAGGACTTCGTAAACGATGTGTTCAGGGATTTACTGTTATCCTCAGTAGTGGTGTATCTGGACGACATCCTGATTTTTTCTCCTGATCTGGAGACTCATCGTCAGGATGTCGTTCGTGTCCTTTCCCGTTTAAGGGAGCACTCATTGTTTGCTAAACTCGAGAAATGTGTATTCGAGCAGTCCTCATTGCCTTTTTTGGGTTACATTATCTCACAAGAGGGTCTGGCTATGGATCCTGCGAAGCTCTCTGCTGTCCTGCAATGGTCCGAACCTCATTCCTTGAAGGCGGTGCAACGCTTCTTAGGATTCATAAATTATTACAGGCAGTTCATACCCCATTTTTCTACTTTGGTGGCCCCTTTGGTGGCCTTGACTAAGAAAGGTGCTAATCCCAAAGCCTGGTCTACTGAGACATCTCAGGCTTTTGAGGCAGTAAAAAGACACTTTTCAACTGCTCCCGTTCTTCAAAGACCCGATGAGAGTAAGCCCTTCCTCTTAGAGGTTGATGCCTCTTCAGTGGGTGCTGGTGCGGTCTTGTATCAAAAGAACGGTGCAGGTAGAAAAAGGCCGTGTTTCTTCTTTGCTAAAACCTTTTCACCGGCAGAGAGAAACTATACCATTGGGGATAGGGAACTGCTCGCCTTGAGATTAGCCTTGGAGGAGTGGCGTCACTTGCTGGAAGGAGCGAAACATCCTTTCCAGGTCTATACAGACCATAAGAATCTGACGTACTTACAAACCGCTCAGCGTCTGAATCCTCGCCAAGCCCGCTGGTCCTTGTTTTTCTCCCGCTTTCACTTCTCCATCAACTATCTGTCTGGGAGTAAGAATAACAAGGCAGACGCCCTGTCTCGCTCTATGCTTTCTACCCAGGAAGAGATTGACGAACCTCGTCTTATCCTTCCCTCCAGGGTTTTTCATACGCTCTCCCCTGTGACGTTAGACCAAATCCCACCGGGCAAGACCTTTGTTCCGCCTGATCGACAGAATGATATACTGTCATGGGCCCACACCTCAAAGGTGGGTGGGCATTTTGGTATTAGGCGGACACGAGAGTTACTGGAGAGGTGGTATTGGTGGCCACACTTAGCCAGCCACGTCAAGAGATATGTCAGTTCCTGCTACTCGTGTGCTCGCAACCGTCCATTACGGCAGAGACCGGCTGGGCTCTTGCATCCTTTACCAGTGCCAGATAGACCATGGGAGGTGGTAGGCATGGACTTTGTGGGTGATCTTCCATGTTCACAGGGACATAGATTTGTGTGGGTCATTACGGACCATTTCTCCCGGATGGTTCATCTCGTACCGTTATCGAGAATCCCATCTTCCAGGGTACTAGCCAAACTATTCCTCAAGCATGTCTTTAGGCTTCACGGGATGCCAGATCGTATCATTTGTGATAGAGGCCCGCAATTTACTTCCCGTTTCTGGCGAGATCTTTGTAGCCTTCTGCAAATTGAGTTGAATCTCTCTTCGGCATACCATCCGGAGACTAATGGTTTGGTTGAACGTACCAATCAATCTATGATTATATACCTTCGACACTTTGTTGCTGAGAACCACGATAACTGGTCCTCCCTCCTACCCTGGGCAGAATTTGCCCTTAACAATTCGCTGGCTGAGGCCACTGGGCAGACACCGTTCGTACTCAATAATGGGCAACACCCTAGGGTACCAGTACCGTTTCCCGCTGCTGCACCTCCTCCTCTTGTGGCCGACTGGGCAACTAATGCCAGAGAGGTTTGGGATCGGACTCAAGAGTCGATCCAAGCAGCTAAGGACCGTATGAAGACGGTGTCCGATCGGTTTCGTCGCCCGGCTCCTGTCTTTTCTCCAGGGGACTTTGTGTGGCTCTCTGCAAAACACGTGAGACTTAGAGTGAGCTCTGTCAAATTTGCTCCTCGCTTCCTGGGTCCTTATGAGGTTCTTCGACAGGTAAATCCTGTAGTCTATCAATTGAAGTTACCTGTCCATCTTAGGATTCATGACAAATTCCATGTCTCACTGCTAAAGCCAGCTATTTTACCTCACGCTCGTGAAGTGCACTCTCCTGCCTCTGATTCCTCTCGCTCTAGCTATGAGGTACGAGCCATAGTTGGTTCTAAGATGGTTAGAGGGCGCAGGTTCTTCTTGATAGATTGGGAGGGCTATGGTCCGGAACATCGCTCTTGGGAGCCTGAGGGGGCTGTCCATGCTCCCGACTTAGTTGCCGATTACCTGCGTCGCCGGGAGGGGGGCCCTTGAGGGGGAGGTACTGTTACGGTTGCTGCGAGCACTGGAGACTAAGTCCAGATTTCTTGCTACTGCACATGTGCGAGCGCTGGAGACTAAGTCCAGATTTCTTGCTACTGCACATGTGCGAGCGCTGGAGACTAAGTCCAGATTTCTTGCTACTGCACATGTGCGAGCGCTGGAGACTAAGTCCAATCTTGGAGCCATTGCACATGTGCGGGTGACATCATCGCTGACACGAGGTCACATGTCTCTGACACCTTCTATGCCGATTGGTCGCTGGTCATGTGCTTGTGACGTCTTGCTCGGTGATAGGCCAGCATGACGTCACTCCTGTCGTTCTGGCAGCGGATTGGCTCTGGTGTCCTCCATCTTGGATGAGGCACAGAGTCTATATAAGACCCTGAGACACGCCGCATGGTGCTCAGTCCTCTTGGTTCATGCATATGAGTAGACGCTCTGTGCGCGTTCCTCTAGGCATTCCTCTGTCTATGCTAGGTGAGCGCTACCGGCAGGGTAGCGTTCTTATACCTTACAGCTTCGGCTGCTGTCCGTATCCTTACCTCTTAGGGGAGCGGACATAGGCAGGTGCCTGAGGCACATGGTCTGGCTGGGCCTTGTGATTCTACTCGTAGGTGGACGTTGCCGCTAGGGTAACGTTCCTTATACTGCGTCTGGCAGTTGTTCGTATCCTCGCACACTAGGGGAGCGAACAGAGGTAGGAGCTTTGTGCGGCTTACGCTGCTGTTCGTCTCTTTTGCACCACTAGAAGAGCGGACCTAGGCAGGTGCCATATCTAGTGGTTCGTGTCCTCGCACACTAGTGGAGCGAACGCAGGTAGGAGCTTTGTGCGGCTTACGCTGCTGTTCGTCTCTTTTGCACCACTAGAAGAGCGGACCTAGGTAGGTGCCATTTCGCACACATTGCCTTTGTCTCTGTGATTATTAACAGAGATCATTCCACACACCCTCCAAGTAAGGGAGGAATTGCTTTACTTACTTATTATATCCTTCTGTGAGTTAACAGAGGTATTGCACTCTGCCATAGTCTGCAGCAAAGTCTTTGCACGGTGGACCCTGACTGTCTGATACTCCTTTCAGTTATTATCAGACAGCCCCCCGTAACACCTTGATAGCAGAAATTAGGTACTTCCTTGCAGTTTGAATTAGAAGTAGTTAGCTGATGGAAAGCAGATAGAGGTTTGCAGAGAAGATGATTAGACACCTGACTGGAAATGAATGATGGATGATGAGGAAACTGTTTGAGAAGTACAAGATAGCAGGGAGCTTCACTTTCTAAATAATCGGACACACATTGGGTCTAAACTAGATTTAAAATGCCTTGGGTGACTAGTGCAGAGGATAGTCATAGGAGAACAAAACAATGCACGGCACTGGAGCCAGGACAGGTGAGTAATAGTACCTCCTTTTTAAGGCCCCTCTGAGAAATGCCTGCAACTGAAAAAAATAGGATGCTCAGTACAAAATCTCCTGAATAAAATTGGCACATTTATACGGTATAATTTTTTAAGTAACCCAGCACCTTTCTTCAGAACTGCATCCTTCCCAGTCTATCAAATAGAAAATATTCCCCTGAACATTCTTATAGCCTGGAAGTTGGTTACGCTGATGCTCCCAATTCAGATCAGAGGTGCAAACGGGAGCTGTCTTTATTGATATGAAAAGCATTGGAAATGTTTAACTTGGAAGGTAATTTCAGGCATAAAGTGACTGGATTGATTTCTGAATAATCTGGAATGAACTAATGGTTCATGTTCAATTACATTGGGATCGCCAGAGGCACTGGTGGACACAAACAGAAAAAGGCCCTTGTGTAAGAAGAATATATGGGCCGAAATCTCAAAAAAATTGCACCTGTTTTTGAGGTAGTAATGGGCTCCCTTACCTCTTAGGCCCCTGTTCTGCGGTACAGGCTGCACCAATGGTATATTTGTCCCTGGTCAGAGGCATCACAAAGGTCAAAGGACCTGGAAATGTAAAGCCCTGTGTTTTTTTCCCTGGTGGACGGTACATGACAGCGGAGTCCAATCGCGAAAAGAGTGGCCATCAAGTTTCAAAGAGATTAAGCTTACGGACTGAATGAAGATACTCCAGATGTTTATGATTTGTATATATCTCACTGGAAACTTGGTACCTTCTAGAATATGTCGCCATTTCTTCAGAGCTAATTTTATGACTTAGAGTTCTTTATCACTAATGAAGTTATTTGCATCAGCGGGAGATAATTTTTTTCAGTAAAACCCACAGTGAAATTTTCTAGATTCAGAAGAAGTTTGTGAAAGAACTGCTCTCACACTAGAAGTAGAGGCTTCCACTTTAAGGAACAATGGCCTGTCTGCAAAAGGATTGAGTCAAGCCGCAGCAGTGGGAAAAGAAAATTAAACGGGATGTCCGGGACTTTAACATTGATGACCCATCCTCGGGATAGGCCATCAATGTCTGATCTGTGTGAGTGCAACACCTGGCACCTCTGCCAATCAGCAATTTCTGGTGCTGCCACCAGTTGGAACTACTCGGTGGGGAAGCTGCACAGCACAGCTCCGTCAATAGAATAGTGGCCACAGAAAGGTACTGCACATCTGCCCACTATTGATTCAAATAGGGGGCAGATTGACAGTACCCAGCCGTGGAAACCATAAAGTTGATGGGGCTGTGCTATACAGCTCCAAAACTGAGCAGTTCTTGACGGCAGCATCACTGGGAACAGCTAATAACCTATTGTTATTTCGCAACCTTTTTCTCAGTCAGTTCTACAATAGCTAGGTTTCCATAAGAGACTGAAAATTATATGGACATTCCTTGTTGTCTAAAATTATCTGTATGAACGGGAGAAGGCTGCGCACTGAATGTGTAAATGTTTTAGGCTGATATGCAAAAAAATCTACAAAGTATAAATACTTTAAACAATAGTGTTATTTTTTTTTTATCAATTAACAAAATGTAAAGTGACTAAACAAAAGAAAACTCTAAATCAATATTTGCTGTGAACACTCCACTCTTAACATCAAAACAAAATGAAAGCATCAAGTCTTTAACCCCTTCACGACCGGCCGATTTTTCGCTTTCCGTTTTTTTTTTCACCATTCTTTTTCTGAGAGACGTAACTTTTTTATTTTTCAGTCAATATGGTCATGTGAGGGCTCATTTTTTGCGAAACGAGCTGTAATTTTAAATGAAACCATAAGTTTTACCATATAGTGTACTGGAAAACGGCAAGAAAATCCAAATGCAGAAAAATTGCAAAAAAAGTGCAATAGCACTATTGTTTTTGAGATATTTTATTCACTATGTTCACTATATGGTAAAACTGATGTGTAGGTGTGATGCCTCAGGTCAGTGCGAGTTCGTAGACACCAAACATGTATAGGTTTACTTTTATATAAGGGGGTAAAAAAAAATCGGAAGTTTGTCCGAAAAAAGTGGCGCACGTTTTACGCCATATTCTGTGACCCGTAGTGTTCTCATATTTCGGGATCTATGGCTCAGTGACTGCTTATTTTTTGCGTCTCGAGCTGACGTTTTTAACGGTACCATTTTTGCGCAGATGCTACGTTTTGATCGCCTTTTATTGCATTTTGCGCAAAAGTTGTGGCGACAAAAAAGTCGTTTTGGCGTTTGGAATTTTTTTTCCGCTACACCGTATACTGATCAGATTAATTGATTTTATATTTTGATATATCGGGCGTTTCTGAACGTGGCGATACCAAATGTGTGTATATTTTTTATTTTTTTTAACCCTTTAATTTTCAATGGGGCGAATGGGGGGGGGATTTGAACTTTTAGGTTTTTTTGTTTTTTTTAATTTTTTAAAGCTTTTTTTTCTTACTTTTTTTTTTATTTTACTAGTCCGCCTGGGGGGCTATTGCGATCAGCAATCTGATCGCTTTGCACTATCTGCTGATCACAGCTACACATCTGTAAACAGCAGATACGCTTACTTTCTTTTTCACTGGGCTGCAGGCACAGCGAAAGTGAAATCAATTCATGTGTAGTACAGAAGTCATCACATGACCCTGTGCTACCATGACAAATACCGGAAGTCACATGATCGCGTCACGTGACTTCCGGTATCGGGCGGTAAGTAAAAGTTTACCGCGATCACGCTTATAATGGCGCTGTCACATATTGACAGTGCCATTTAAGAGGTTAAACGGCACGAGCAGATAACGATTCTGCTCGTGCCTAGCAGGCACACATCTCAGCTGTGAAAATCAGCTGAGATGTGCGTCGATCGCAGCATGCTGCCGCCGGCAGACCACGGGCAGTAACGTTATGACCGCTAGGAAGTAATTTTACGGCCCGTGGTCGTTAAGGGGTTAATATGGGCCCCACAGAGCTCTGATCTCTACATCGAGTCTGTCTGGGATTACATGAGGAGACAGAAGGATTTGCACTAGTCTAAAGAAGATCTGTGGTTAGTTCTCCAAGATGTTTGGAACAACCTCCCTGCCGAGTTCTTTCAAAAGCTGTGTGCAAGTACCTAGAAGAATTGATGCTTTTTGAAGGCATAGGGTGATGAGCATGTCAAATATTGATTGATTTGATTTTTCTGTTGTCCATTCACTTTGCATTTTATTATTTGATAAAGATAAATTATTAAAGGGGTTGTCCTGAACTTTAACATTGATGACATATTGTCAGGATAGGTCATCAGTGTCTGATCGGTGGGAGTGCGCCCCTCCCAATGAGCTGTTCCCAGTGACGATCAACGACTGGAATTACTCAGTTGAACGGAACAGCTCTGTCAACTATATAATAGCTGTAGTTGGTTACTGCTGAATCAATAGGGAGCAGATATGCAGCACCTGCCTGCAGCAACTGGTGGTTAAGCTGTGCTGTGCATGTGCAACTCCGCAACCGAGTAGTTACAGAGTCCAGGAACAGCTGATCAGTGGGGGTGCCGGGTGTCACACTACCGCGATCAGACATTGAGGACCTATCTAAAGAATAGGCCATCAATGTAAAAGTCTCGGACAACCCCTCTAAAACTTCAATAATTGAACACATTCATACTTTGCAGCATTTTTTCCACACCTGCCTAAAACTTTTGCACAGCACTGTATATATTTTAACAGTTTAATATTTTAGATTTTTATTACACTATGTTTAAATCTCCTGTCTGTAGAGCCACACTTTTCCTTTTTTCAGTGGTACAATTTAGATGAAGTCTTCTACTACAATTGTTTAATCTAAACTGTTCTTCTGCCCTTAGCAGGGGGAAAAGTTGACTTTGAAGACTTTGTAGAGCTGATGGGACCTAAGCTTCTTGCAGAAACAGCTGACATGATTGGAGTGAAGGAGCTGAGGGATGCTTTTAAAGAGGTATTATATGAGAACTGGATGAGCTTTTGAGAACTATGTGTCCATATACTTTACATGTATTGTATATGTATGTGATTCCGCACAAAGAAGACTTTAGGGCCAATAATTTCAGTTACTGTGTCCATACTACGTTTCCTTCTATACAGGCTCCCAGAGTGGTCATGAGACCCATTAAGGAGTACCTCTATAAATTATCCAGATTACATAGGTGGGTGAGGATGGATAGGTTAAGGTAAGATAATACACAAGGGCTGTACAAAGTTACTTACACCATCATACACTATCTTCTTAACAAATGGCTCAATGATAGGAAATACTTAAAAATACCAAAAGAAGCATTACTTGCCCTTGGATGCTGGCCTCAGTAGTCTCATACTGTCTACCTTGGCATGAACCCAGAGGCCACTGATTAGCTGTAAAGGTCATGTGTTGTGAACATCACCCCTGCAGAGCTGTGTTTCCTTTCCCATGAACCCCTTTGATGTGATCGCGAGATGCCGATGGGCTACCATGCAGTGTACTAACGTATTGTATATTGTACTTGTGATCAAACGATTGTAGATTCAAAAAATATAAAAAAAAGTATTAAAGGTTCAAATTATCTCCCGTTTTCCAATCTGTAAATGAAAAAATGTTGATCGGTGTCATTGTGGTTGACAATGTCTGATAATTCAATGCATTAAATGTAAAAAAAAACCAAAAACATGGGTTTTCTCTCATCTTGCCTCACAAAAAAAAAGAAATAAAATTTGATCAAGAAGTTAATTTTTTCTTATAATGGTATCAACGCCAAAATTTCAGCTCTGCACAGAAAAACAATAGAACCTAATTTTTCGATCGACTTAAAAATAAAAAGTAATGCATCTTAGAAAATGGCATCACAAACAAATTGAACGGATACATTGACAGCTAAAGTATTACGGAGCAAAAGCTAACCTTATAGGACAACTCTCTGTTATGGGTGATAACGGGGCTCCCTCGTTACATGATTATATGGATGATATCCATGTATTATAATAGGATAATTAGGGTATATGGAGATAAATTAGGCACTTCCTTCTGGTCAATGGGAAAAAGTCATGGAAAATGGTAAATTAGATAATTTGTGTAAGGGCTTTCTCACACGAGCATATAAGACCGCAGAGTGATATCCGGTGTTTTATAATGTTATACCATGGGGCAGTGACAACCAGTGCTTTTTTCTTCATGCCAATCTGGCCTAAGGAAAAAAATCACGGCAAGAGTGTATCCAATAATAGGATGACACGCACCCATACATGTCTATGGGTATGTGGAAATCATAAGATTGCACTTTGATGTCATCCAAGTGCTATCTGATATACGCCTTCACAGTCAATGGAGAGAACGGAGAAATTAAGTTCTCTGTCTCCTGCTCAACTGTGCTCTGATTCTCACATGCAAGAAAATTGGATCATAGTAAACTGACATTTGGCTCCAACTCTGAACAGAGTTTTAGCTGAGTGTCATTAACATTAATGTGCCAATTCTCTCACATGAGAGAATATTCAACTGTGTGAGCGAGCCCTAACAGTCATACAAAAATATCTTAAAACGGTCAAGTTTAAGTCAGCCTTTCCTTAATCTATGTATTGTGTTTCATTTTTCTCTCTTTTGGCAGATGTGTGATTGCCCTGTATTATATTTTTCTGTACTATTTTTATTTATGATATTACTAATGACACATTTTTTTACCAAAATCAGTTTGACTCGAATGGTGATGGCAGAATTAGCACTCGGGAACTACGCGAGGCTATGAAGAAACTCCTTGGTCAACAACTTGCCCCCCGTGAAGTTGATGAAATTCTGAGAGATGTGGATGTGAATGGGGATGGACTTGTGGATTTTGAAGGTAGTATGATCTGTATTTAATCTGACGATAGTTCCTAGTGCTAAGGTCATTTTTTGACATGTGTGGTACAATCCTTGGAACATCAAGATCATCAAATTTGAATAGTCATTATATTAATAAGAAGTGATCAATGTAATAAAGTTTCATAGTCAACCTGGCATTACCAAGCTCCTCGAGAGTCACCATACTGATACTAACCAGAGAACACTAGATCCCCATAACACAAGGTGGATCTGAACTCCCAAACTCAGGTGATCCAACAGCGGCTTTGTTAGCTAGGATTACAATTACAAGTTTGTGCTACCATTAATAGAGACACTCTATCTCCACTATGGCCAAGGTATTGGGATACCGTGGAAAAACTTGCTCTTCTGCATTGCCCCATTGAATAACATTGGTCCTAGTGGTGTTAATTTTTTTATGGACAACACTGGAGATGAAAATACGGTCATATGAATGAGCCTTGTAAGTTATGATAGGTAATGACCATAGAAATTAGCACCAAAAAAAAGGCTCATATATCAAGAACTGTATAGCAGATTTAAAAAAAAAAATCGGTATAGTCAGGGAAGCATCGGGAATAGAATAATTGCAAAAATTGGTCACTTAATTTGACGACAGGTCCTTTTTAACAAGAGTTTCCCATTAATAACCATGTTTACTACCAATATAAAGCACTGCATGCAACACAGTTCTAGTCCACTTTTATTGAAACGGTTGTCCACTTCCGACATCTCCATTTCATTCCAAGGGTCATCTGCTCTGTACTTCAGTGAATAAAAGTTGTGAGGGATGGTGTAAATCCCATAGCAGCCATAATATAACATGAGCATTATAATAGAAAACTGAATAGAAGCTAGCAAGAAAATAACATGGTGACCTAATATCTACAGTTGAAACCAGACGTTTACATACACTATCTATAAAGACACATATGCAGGTTTTTCAGAATAAACCTTTCCCATTTTAGGTCAATTAGGAACCAAAATTATTTATATTTGCCAAATGCCAGGAGAATGAGAGAGAAAGTTTTAAGGCATTTTTATTACTTTCTGCAAAGTCAAAAGTTTCCATACATTTCATTAGTATTTGGTACCACTGCCCTTAAACTGAATGACTTGGGTCAAACATTTTGGATATCCTTCCACAAGCTTCTCACATTAGGTAGGAATTTGGGGCCATTCTTCCTGACAGAACTGGTGTAACTGAGCCGTGTTTGTAGGTCGCCTTGCTCGCGCCTGCCTTTTCAGCTTTCCCTATAAATTTTCAATAGGTATTAGATCAAGGCTTTGTGATGGCCACTCCAAAACTTTGACTTTGTTTTTCTTTAGCCACTTTGTAACCAGTTTGTTAGTATGATCATTGTCCATTTGGAAAACCAATATCCGTGAAAGCTTTAAGTTCCTGATTGAAGTCTTGAGATGTTGCTTATGTATTGCCACATAGTCTTCTTTCCTTATGATGCCATCTATTTTGTGAACTCTCTCCTGCAGCAAAACAACCCGTCCCCGTGTTTCACAGTTGGGTTCCTCCAAACGTAACAATGTTCATTATGGCCAAACAGTTCAATTTTAGGTTTGTCAGACCACGGGACATGTCTCCAAAAGGTCTTTGTTTCTGTGTGCATTTGTAAACATTAATCTGGATTTTTTATGTTTCTTTTGGAGTAATGGCTTCTTCCTGGCAAAGTAGTCTTTCAACCCATGTTGATACAGTACTCATTTTACTGTGGATCATTACACAATCTTACCAGCTTCCACCAGCATCTTCACAAGCTCTTTTGCTTTTGTTATTGGGTTGATATGCACATGTCTGACCAAAGCACATTCATCTCTGGTATATAGAACCCATCTTCTTCCTGAGCGGTATGATGGCTGGACATTCCTATCTTGTTTGTACTTGCATATAATTGTTTGTACAGATGAACGAGACACCTTCAGGTATCTGGAAATTGCACCCAAGGATGACCCAGACTTGTACAAGTCCACAATTCTCTTCCTGAGTTCTTGGCTTTCTTTTGACTTTCCCATGATGCTACAAAAGAAGCAATATGTTTCAGGTGTGCATTAAAATACATCCACAGGTTTGTCTATAATTAACTCAGATGTTGCCAATAAACCTATCAGAATCTTCCAAAGACATGACATCACCATATGAGCTGTCACTTATTGTTTAAAGGGATAGTATTCTTAGTGTATCTAAACTTTTGACTTTGCAGAAATTAACAAAAATGCCTTAAAACAATTTTTCTCTCTTTCAATATTCTGGCATTTGGCAAATATAAATAATTTGATTTCATGTCAGATAGTGAGAAAAACATGCATATGTGTCTCTTTAGATGGTGTATGTAAACTTCTGGTTTTAACTGTAGATCTCTTGGGCTTTGCTGCTGGGTCTAACAGTACTTCAGTACTTCTATTTGTGCAATGTATGTGAGAGGCTTAAAACTGCCAACCCCTGACGCCAGAGAATCAGCTTCTACTGGACTCCTTAAAGGGGGTTGTCCACTACTAGGACTTATAAAGATGATATTTTAACTCTTCCCTTTCCAGAGGAAACAGCTTACCACAGTAGTTCTCTACCAAGTTCACTGGAAATTGGTCAGGGCTTCCCTGGAAGACAGCAAGAGCTTTAACTTTTATAGTGGGTATGACTAGGGGAATACACCGAAATCATAGGGCCTCATTGTAAAAACTATATAATGTCTCTGACAAATTGGAACTTTTTTAGTAAGTTAATATTCACGGTTATTTCATAACAAATCTTTAGTTTCCAGGCATCAAGGGTGGCTCTGTTCATAATAGTATATTCTGGTTTCAGAAAACACCTGTTTCCAACACACCCCTTTAAACTTCGCAATTATACTTTAACAGTCAAGTAAGCCCCCATTTACTAGATCAGGGGTAAGGAACCTTTTTACTGCCAGGGGCCATTTGATAATTTCTACCATCATTCAGGGGCCGCACAAAATTAACAACTTGAAAATTACCCTGCTATATTTGGTCAAACAATTAACTCACTGTAGCGGCTGGAGCTTCTTGTTTTTGATACGGCTGTGATATTAGGCGATATCGATCTGGTTGCTTCTCACAACTGCTTTACCAGGTTTGTGTCGGCTGGGACTGCTGAGGGCATATACATCACAGGAGTTATTGGTAGCATATACAGCACAGGAGACACTTGGGGCATATACATCACAGGAGAAACTGGGGGCATATACATCGCAGAGGAGGGCTGAGGGAAATATACATCACGGTGGAGGCTGGCGAGCATAGAAATTACTGGGGAGGCTGGGGTTCATAGATGTTCCAGTAGAAATTGAGGGCATATACATAACTGGGGAGGACTGAGAGGAATATACATCACTAGGGAAGCTGTGGGGCATAAACATCACTCGAGGTACAGACATCACTGTGGGTATTTATATCACTGGATGGCACAGACATAGTTGGGGTGCACAAACATCACTAGTGGTATATACAGCACTGGAGGGTCACATACAGCCCTGGGGAGTCTGGAGGGGCACACACAGCCCTGGTGAGTCTGGAGGGGCACCCACAGGCCTGGGGAAGCTGCAGGGGCACACACGGGCCTTGGGAGGCTGGAGTGGCACACACAGGCCTGGGGAAGCTGGAGTGGCACATACAAGCCTGGGGAGGCTGGAGGGGCACACACAGGTCTGGGGAGGCTGGAGAGACACACATAGACCCGGGCAGGCTGGAGACGCAAACACGGCACCGGGGAGGCTGGAGAGGCACACACAGCCCTGGGAGGCTGGAGGGGCACACACAGCACTGGGGATGCTGGAGGGGCATACACTGGCCTGGAGAGGCTGCAGGGGCACACATAGCCCTTGGGAGGCTGCAGGGGCACACACAGCCATGGGGTGACTGCAGGGGCACACACAGCCCTGCGGAAGATGTACCCTCAAGGGGTTTTATATTTTCCTACTGCATCACAGATGATCATATGTTCTGTTCCTCCTCTTTTGTCTCTTCCCCCTGGGAAAACAATTCTCTTTATCTTGGTTCCTGCATAGATCTATGAGTTCCTAATTTTCAATCCCTGTCCAACCAATGGCGATATTCACTCACACAAGTTTCACTATTGTATTTTCTGATGTGTGCATCATCCACTTCCTTACATTCCTCCTCTCTTTAAACTCACCAGTCCTCGGCGAGAAAAGTCACTTTAACACTAAATGCTCTTTAAAGGTGGCCCCAGTGTTGCCAGTATTTGATCACACTTGTGTTTCTTCCATTATGAACTTCCAGATGAAGTCTTATTTCACATATCTTGTGGCTGAAACAACAGCATTAGCACGTTCAGTTCTGCGAGGCCCCTCCTGATCTGTCTCTTCTGAAGCATTTGGGCCTTCCAACAATCTTGTTGGTTTAGCCCCTGATGCATCTTCCGAGCTGGTTTGGGGTGGTAGTGTTAGTTCTCTTGCCAGAGCAGGTGTTACCCACCACTCATATTTGTCAACTACAGGTATTGTTGGAATAAACCTCCTTTGTTCTCTCAAGGGATCAGCCACTATCTCCTCTTTCGACAGACAGGGCCAAAGCATATTGCGGTGTAGCACTCTTTCAAGTTCCTCATCTTCCCTTTCGCGTCAGACCTCATGCAAAGGGTTTTTAAAGTGCACTCTTTTTGTCACCCACTGGGGAACTGCCTCCCACCTGTACCTCAGCTTGCCCTTATGTAGTTTCTTTTGGACCAACAACCAATCTCCTGGTTGTAGTGGTGCTTCCTGCAATGGAGTCACTTCCAGGTGTCTTATATCCTGGAGTCTCTGCTCCATTAGTCACGTCAATGTCTGTAGCTGATGTTTGTGCTCCCTCATTCAAGGGGAAGTATTCATCCTTGTACAGGATTGAGTTCCAGCTGAGTAATTTTGCTGCTGTTATGACCAGTTCAGCGGTCCAGTTATTCATAGGTCACTCATGATAGCGCATCTGCAAGGGTATTTTCGCCTTCCACCTGAATAGCTATCCAACACTGATATTTAGACATTCTCGCAACCCACTGTTGTTCTAATGCTCCCAATTTCACATTGTGCAGGTGAGCTAGAGGGTTGTTGTTGTTGGTCCGCACAAGAACTTCAGACCCCAACAGATATTCTGCAAACTTCTCAGACATGGCCCATACAAGGGCAATAAATCAAGTTAAAAGAGCTCTCTTTATTGCGCTTTGTGTCCTGGCGAGACCAGTTGGCCTAGGTGATCACTCGCTCTTATTCATCTTGAACTTTCGCCAATGTCGCAGACGGGGAGGACGCCGTCGCTGCCCTCGCTAACGCTCGGGTCCGGCACTGCTGCGGCTGCTGCTGCTCGGTGGCTCGAGCGGTGGGCCGGATCCGGGGACTCGAGCGGCGCTCCTCGCCCGTGAGTGAAAGGGGTGGTTCGTTTGGGGGATTTAGTCCGTGACGCCACCCACGGGTCGTGGTGAAGATAGGCACCACCGCTGCTGGTGACGGGGATCCCGGGCGCGATGGTAGGGAGCAGCTGGGATGTTGTTTTCCCCCTCTGTGGGTAGGGGTCGGTGGTCCCGGGGCCCGGTGATGTGACGGGGAGGCTGGGTTGGTGAGGTGCAGGGTTGCAGGGACAGCGCAGCGCGGTGACGGATGGTACGGGTGTACTCACTCAGTAAGAGATGCACAAAGTCCTCGGTAAACTAAACGGCTGGATGGATGGATCCCGCAGCCGGCTGCAGTGTCTCTCCCCGGACAGGTGATGGCGGCTGTCTTTCCCTGCACCTTGATGTGCTTAGTTGACTACTATGGATCCCCAATGGTAGTCCGCTCCTCGGTGGATGGATGCCGGAGGAGCCCGTTTGCCCGCAGGCGCTGGCCCTTGGGTCTCTAGCCTTAGGCGGTAGCTGTATACCCTCACGGTGTGGGCGGTTGCCTTCTATCGGGTCTTTGGTTGTTAGGAAACCCCTGGGGTTCCGGTCACACTCGGATTTGACTATTGTCGGCGGCTCTAAGCCTGGTCGGGGTCCGATGGCCCTGCCTGTGTGTGCTGGCTTCACTTCGCTCCCCGGTCTGTACCAGCGGGCCAACGCCCGACCCCGGTCCTACGGTTCCGCGTTGCTTCACCACTCCTGCAGACGGCCACCACGTCTCCCTACCTTGCTGTCAGTCCCTGGACCACAAACCCAGACACTCCAGAGTTTACTCCTCTCACTTCCACCTCCAGGACTAAACTGTTCTTTTTCCCGCCTCCAGGCCTGTGAACTCCTCGGTGGGTGGGGCCAACCGCTTGGCTCTGCCCCACCTGGTGTGAACATCAGACACTGGAGGGAGGCAACAAGGGTTTTGTGTTTGGCTGGTGTCACTGTCTAATGGGGGTGGGGGTGTTTGTGTGTTATCTGTGACGACCTGGCTAGTCCAGGGCGCCACACCAGCACTACCCAGAAAACTATAGAAACTTCCATCTGTGTATAACATACGGTTGTGAAAAGTCTGCATAGGCCAAGATGGGGGCATTCATTAGTGGGAGTTTCAATACTTGTGTGACGCCCTGGGCAAGCCAGGGGTCACAGGTCATCACACCACCACACCCTACACCCCAGTTAGGAACATCACAGCTAACCAAAATCCTTGTTGCCTTCCTCCAAGGGGCTGATGTTCACACCAGGGGGGTGGGCCAGGCGGTTGGCTCTGCCCACCGAGGAGTACACAGCCCTGGAGGCGGGAGAAGCTGGCAGTTAAGAAAAGTTAGGGAAAGGAGGAGGAAGTGGAAGGAGGTGAAGTGGTAGAGGAGCAAAGAAGAAAAGAGTAAAAGTGAGAGTAGAAAAGCCTGAAGTTGGTCCAGCTGTGTGCAGGACAGAGTCAGCAAGGTCAGCAACAGCGGTGATTGTCCGGAGGGGTGACCGTTTGGAAGTTCCTGGAAAGACCGCGGATGGGTGGTGACCCGGCGGTCTGGAGCAGTGTACAAAGGACAGTCAGCACCAGGGCAGGGGCCTCTCGGACCCCGGCAAGGCTCGGAGTCGCCATAATTTGCCAAATCCGTCAGTGAAGGGGACGTCTGTCTCCCAACAACCAAGTCTCGATTGAAGGCAACAGACCAACCATTACAGTAGAGACACCGCCACCGCCAGGGCACCAGTTTCTAAGGGCCAGCGCCTGCGGGCAAAGAGTAGAGCTCCTCCGGTCCAGCTTGAAGCCGGGGAGCGGGTTACCGGTGGGAACCCATCGAGACCATCAACAACATTAGGTGCAGGAAAAGGGACATCACCGTCACCTACTGGGGAAAGCAAGTGCAGCCGTCCGTGGGAACCGTCTTTCCAGCCGTGTGTTTTACCGAGAACTGTGTCAACGTCTCAGGCTGAGTGAGTACCACAGTGCCGCAAGGCACAGCGCTGCCCCCACGTCCCTGCGCCCACCAAGCCCTGCATCTACCCACCTCAACACTGGGCCCCGGGATCACCAACCCCTACCCACGGAGGGGCAACACAACAACTTGCTGCTTCACACCATCACTCCCGGGATCCCCACACTGAGCAGCGGTGGTGCTAACAGATCACCACAACCGTGGGTGGCGTCACGGACAATAGACTATATCCCAAAACCCAATCCCCTTTCACTCATGGGCGAGGAGCGCCGCTCGAGAACCCCCGGGATCTGGCCCACCGCTCGAGCCACCACTGAGCAGCAGCAGCCGGACCCGAGCAGAGGGGTGAGCGCAGTGCTGATACCCCGTTATCCGGCCAAAAAATTTCAGAAGTCGCCATCTTTGGCGCGAAAAGTTCCCGCTCAAGCGTCTTCTCGAGTAGTGGAGGCGCGAAGGCCAAAACTCCGCCCCAAGAGAGGAGGGGCCGGAAAGAGCTAAGGGGGACGGAAACAAGATGTCTGCGCCCGACGGAGCCGCTGGAGGAGCGGCGGTCGCAGCCGCAGTGGCACCCGCGGATGGGAATGGGCCTGCCCAGGCCCCGATTGCGCTAGCGGGAGGTGCCGCGGCCCCCGCGCTCGCTCAGGTGATGCCGTTCTCTTTGCCCTATGCGCCTGGAGCTACCTGGCTACCGCAGTATGACGGGAAACCTGATGCTTTACAGGTCTTCCGGAAAAAGCTTAACCCGTTGCTAGAACTGTACCCCCTGACCGATAAGCAACGTGTGGCGGTAGTGCTGGGCCAGTTAACCGGCACGGCTGAGCAGGAGGCGGAGACCTGGGCCGAGGGGGACCGGCTCTCTGTAGCAACCATCTTTGAGAAGCTACAGACTGCCTTTGAGACCCGGACTGAAGCTGAGCTGAGGATGCAGTTTTACCAGTGCCGGCAACGGGCTGTAGATAGCATTCGGGACTATGCTTTACGTCTGCAGACCGCCCTCCGCACGCTAAAGCGGGTGAATCCTGTCAATGAGGCGGACAGCAACAAGATGCTAGTAGAGCTATTTGTGCAGGGGATGAGATCCCCTGAGGACCGCAAGCAACTCCGGCTGTGGGCCCTGGAACACCCTGATGTGGACTTTGCTGTGTTAAAGGAACGGGCCATTAAAGCACTACAGCCCCCAGCTACAGAAGTCCTGGAGCCAGCCCCGTGGCCCATTGAGACGGCCCCCGTTGTGGCAGCCCCTGCCCTACCAACCTCTCCAATACCTGCAACCTCAAGCAGCACAGTGGAAGAACTGGCAGCTCAGGTCCGTCGCATGGACGGAGACCTCGCCAAGATCCTTGCTGCACTACAACCTTTGACCAGATCTCAGCCTCCAGCACAGATACAGCTTGCTGACAGCCCCGAGGATGTTCCCTGGATGCAGCGGAGAAGTGCTAATAACCCGCGTAACAGACCTCCAATCTGCTATAAGTGCCGTAAGCCTGGTCATGACTTCCGGCAGTGCCCGTTAAACGAGCAACCCCTGGGGCCCCGGGCCAATCCTCAGGAGTAGAACATCGTGGCCCCCCGGACTGGCGGGACCGATATATCGGGGCCCGCCCCATCATCCCCGTGGCTGTGGACGGCATACCAGTGATGGCTCTCTTGGACATTGGATCACAGGTAACCACCATACCATACACGTTGTACCAGCGGTATTGGGGAATAGACGAGCTGGCACACCCAGATAATAGTATAACGCTAATTGCCACTAATGGACTCCCATTGACCCAGGTGGGGTATAAACAAGTGGTCATGACAGTGGGGCAAGCTGAACTGCAATACCAGGGTATGATTGTGATCATGAATGAACCCAGTGATCATAACCCGAAGATAGTGCTGGGAACCAATGTGATGGAGCACTGCATGGCTGATGTGTTGACCTTATTGCAACAGCTAGCCGCCACAGCAGCGGGAAGCCGGCAGAGAGCTGTGCAGCGTGAGATCCGAGCTCTGATGTACCGCCAGCATGTAAGCTCAACAGGAGGGGAGATTGGTGGAGTGAGAGTGATGGATGTTGCTCCATTGACTGTACCCCCTAGGAGTGAGATGATGATTTGGTGTAGGGCAGCAGTAGGGCCTCAGGGGCGTGACTACCCTGCCATGATGGAGCCCATGCCCTCCGAGCACTGGCCCACTGTAATGGCCGCCCAAGGGGTGGTGGATGTAAAAAAAGGGAGAGTGCCTGTGAGGGTGTTGAACTGTGGGGAGGAAGAAGTCAGGCTTCCCCGGTATTCCACCATTGCCAAGCTGCTCACCCTGGATCCGCACACCATTCATGAAGCCAGTCCCTCAGTCTCCCCACCTATCACCAGCACTTCCCCGCCTCAAGGGGTAGTCAAGGAGTGGCACCAACAGCTACACGTGGGTACTGACGATACTCCTACACATCACAAAGCAGGGGTGTACAGGGTGGTGCAGGAGTATGAACAGGTTTTCAGTAAACATCCACTAGACTTTGGGCAGATCAAAGGGGTCCAACACCACATCCCCACCGGTGAACACCCCCCTATCAAAGAGAGGTACAGGCCTATTCCCCCTGCACATTACCAGTATGCCAAAGATATGTTGAGGAATATGAAGGAGGCAGGGGTTATTCGGGACAGCTGTAGTCCCTGGGCCGCTCCGTTGGTACTGGTCAAGAAGAAGGATGGTACCATGCGGATGTGTGTGGACTACCGGAAGATTAATCAGATAACCCATAAAGACGCCTAGCCACTGCCTCGTATTGAAGAGTCTTTGGCTGCATTGAGAACTGCAAATTACTTCTCTACCCTTGACCTCACCAGTGGGTACTGGCAGGTGGCCGTGGCCCCGGAAGATCGGGAGAAAACCGCCTTCACCACTCCGATGGGGCTCTGTGAATTCAATAGTATGCCGTTCGGGCTGTGCAACGCCCCAGGAACCTTCCAACGGCTGATGGAGTGCTGTCTGGGACACCTAAACTTCGAGACCGTCCTATTGTACTTGGATGACGTGATTGTTTACTCCCAGACGTATGAAGCCCATCTGGAGCACCTGGCCGAGGTGTTCGCGTCCCTTGCCAAATATGGGATGAAATTGAAGCCTTCTAAGTGTCACCTGCTAAAACCCAGAGTGCAATACCTGGGGCACGTGGTAAGTGCAGAAGGTGTCGCCCCCGACCCTGAGAAGATCACTGCCATCCAGGGCCGGCCGAGACCAACCACAGTGAGGGAAGTAAGGCAGTTTCTGGGTCTGGTGGGGTACTACCGGCGCTTTATCAAAGGGTACACGAAGATGGCTGCTCCCATGCAAGATCTCCTCGTGGGACAGACCAAAGGTGGTAGACCCCTAGGGGCCCCGCTGGTATGGGAAGAGAAGCATGAAGAATCCTTCTGCCAGCTGAAAGCGGCCTTGACGGGGGAAGAGGTCCTAGCGTATCCTGACTATGGCTGCCCATTCATCCTCTATACCGACGCCAGCAATGTGGGACTGGGAGCAGTCCTGTCCCAGGTCCAGGATGGGAAGGAGAAAGTGATAGCTTATGCTAGCCGGAAGCTTAGGCCAACCGAAAGGAACCCCGAGAACTACAGCTCCTTCAAGCTCGAGCTCCTGGCATTGGTATGGGCTATCACAGAGCGGTTCCGCCACTACTTGGCTGCAGCAAAATTCACCGCCTTCACGGACAACAATCCGTTGACCCACCTGGACACAGCCAAGCTGGGCGCATTGGAGCAGCAGTGGGTGGCCCGGCTAGCCAACTACGACTTTACCATCAAGTACCGAGCTGGCCGTGTCAACATTAATGCTGATGCACTCTCCCGAATGCCCCAATTGTCAGAAGAAGGAGGCGAGGATGATGACCTCGAGGAGATTGAGTTGCCTGCATTTCACCAGCCACCAACTGAGAAGGTACAAATACACCAACAACGGGTGGATCTGGACCCACGGCCCAGTCAAGAGTGGCAGGAAGCTCAAAACCAGGCGCCGGCTGTCCGCCTCGTCAAGACCCTGGTGGAACAAGGCGCTGTTGGAATGGACCCTGCCGCTCCAGCTGAAGCCCAGCGCTTGTGGAAGGAACGGAAACGGCTTTATCTACATCAAGGGAAGCTGTACCGTGAGCTGATCAACCCGAAGACCCATGAGAAAATCTGCCAGCTGGTTATTCCCCAAGCTGATGTGGCTACTGTTTTGCGGGCATACCATGATGGTGCCGGACACTTCGGGTGGAAGAAGCTGGAGATGCTGTTGAGGGAGCGGTTCTACTGGAGTGGGATGCGGGAGTCGGTAGAGGCCTGGTGCCGAGAGTGTGGTTCTTGCACGCTGAGAAGGAAGGACGAGACCAGCCAGAGGGCGCCCCTACACCCAAATCATCACACATCAACCGCTGGAACTGGTCGCCCTAGACCATGTCAAGCTCACCCCCAGCAGAAGTGGGTACACCTACGCGTTGACCATCGTAGACCACTATTCAAGATTCATGGTGGTTGTCCCCGTCAAGGACCTAACTGGTCGAACTGCTGCTCGAGCGTTCCAGGCTTATTTCTGCCGCCCACATGGATATCCAGAAAAGGTGCTTACTGACCAAGGCCCGGCTTTTGAAGCAGAGGTGTTCCACGAGTTCTGCCAGTTGTACGGCTGTAAGAAGATCCGGACCACCCCTTACCATGCCCAGACCAACGGCATGTGTGAGAAGATGAATCACTTGGTCCTGGGACTCCTCAAGACGCTACCGCTGGAAGAGCGGAGCCTGTGGCCAGAGAAGCTACCCGACATGGTCGATATGTACAACAATATCCCGTCCATCTCGACAAAGTGCACCCCAGCATATCTGATGAGGGCTCGGCCCGGCCGCCTGCCGGTGGACCTGGAAATAGGGTTGGAGGCCCCCGAAGCACTCCCTTCGACAGCTGAATGGGAAACTCGGCGGAGAGCACAATACCAGCAGATTCAGGAGTATGTGGAGAAGAACCTAAGTCGAAGTCGAGAACAGCAGGAGCAGCAATTCAACCAGAAAGCGCCTGCGGGCCCTTTCCAGCCAGGAGATGTGGTGTTAAAGCGGAAGAGGAGGACCCACAAGCTGGATGATCAATGTGAACCAATCCCATATGTCATACAACCCACAGGGTGGGAGGATGGAAAGGCCTACCAGATCAGTCGTGATCAAGGGGGCACTTTGGCCACGGTTTCCCGGGACCATCTGAAAAGGTGCCCACCAGCATTGAGGGCAATGGCTGACGTACCAGTTCCTCCACCAACAGAGAAGGCAAAAGAGGTGATCCACACTGTGATGGGTGACTTCCCAGCAGACTGGCCTGTGCAGAACGGCGCGGTGATTCTTCCAGTAATACTGTTCCCACAACCTGTGGATGAAGAAGTGGTGGAAGCGGTCGACCGTGAGCCAGAACCAGTGCCAGTGCCCAGGGATGAATCTGTGCCCAGCTCCCCTACACCTCCGCCTGCCCCACATGATAGCCGGGAGGAGGAACCGATTATTCCCTCTACCCCACTGCCTAGCCACACTGACACCGGACCCCGGAGGTCCACCCGTCCCAACCTAGGTAGACCCCCACTTAGGTACAGGGAGACCGTCCTTTAAAAGGGGGGGGTGGGAAATAGGTGTTTGTGTGAAGTTATGTTTGAAAAGTTTGAAAAAGTTGAAAAATGATGATAGCTGAAAATAATACCGAAAAAGTCATCTGATTGTCTGCCAGTGATTGAACCGGCCGGAGCCGGCACCGTTGTCCCCGTGGGGACCGTTTAAGTTGTTTTGCATGAGGAACTGCTCATGGACAAGCCCGAGAACTTGCAGGGCAACCACAAACGTTAGTGGCTTGTAAATAAGTTGTTTACCGTTACCGTTTCCGCATTGCCACCTCCGGAGAGGCAGGTTGGAAAGGAACCGGTGGCTACCCTCTGGAGGGGAAGGACAGATCCCGCTCGGGTAACGTGTGCTGGACTTGGGGACAAGGGGTGCTGCCTGGGTTTTAGGGGCAGCATCAGGGCCAGGTTGCTTGGGTGGGAGAGAGCGGAAACCGTAACCGTAAACCGTTTGCAACGTTTAAGTAAAAGTGCCTCCCGTTATGGGAAGAATCAATAAAAATGTAAATATGTTACCGTTTACAATGTTATATATTTTCCAGAAAAATAAAACCGGTGTTGGACGGGCAGCCCGCGGACGGTCTGCATTTTGCTAAGGGGGAATGTGACGCCCTGGGCAAGCCAGGGGTCACAGGTCATCACACCACCACACCCTACACCCCAGTTAGGAACATCACAGCTAACCAAAATCCTTGTTGCCTTCCTCCAAGGGCTGATGTTCACACCAGGGGGGTGGGCCAGGCAGTTGGCTCCGCCCACCGAGGAGTACACAGCCCTGGAGGCGGGAGAAGCTGGCAGTTAAGAAAAGTTAGGGAAAGGGGGAGGAAGTGGAAGGAGGTGAAGTGGTAGAGGAGCAAAGAAGAAAAGAGTAAAAGTGAGAGTAGAAAAGCCTGAAGTTGGTCCAGCTGTGTGCAGGACAGAGTCAGCAAGGTCAGCAATGGCGGTGATTGTCCGGAGGGGTGACCGTTTGGAAGTTCCTGGAAGGACCGCGGACGGGTGGTGGCCCGGCGGTCTGAAGCAGTGTACAAAGGACAGTCAGCACCAGGGCAGGGGCCTCTCGGACCCCGGCAAGGCTAGGAGTCGCCATAATTTGCCAAATCCGTCAGTGAAGGGGACGTCTGTCTCCCAACAACCAAGTCCCGATTGAAGGCAACGGCCCAACCATTACAGTAGAGACACCGCCACCGCCAGGGCACCAGTTTCTAAGGGCCAGCGCCTGCGGGCAAAGAGTAGAGCTCCTCCGGTCCAGCTTGAAGCCGGGGAGCAGGTTACCGGTGGGAACCCATCGAGACCATCAACAACATTAGGTGCAGGAAAAGGGACACCACCGTCACCTACTGGGGAAAGCAAGTGCAGCCGTCCGTGGGAACCGTCTTTCCAGCCGTGTGTTTTACCGAGAACTGTGTCAACGTCTCAGGCTGAGTGAGTACCACAGTGCCGCAAGGCACAGCGCTGCCCCCGCGTCCCTGCGCCCACCAAGCCCTGCATCTACCCACCTCAACACTGGGCCCCGGGATCACCAACCCCTACCCACGGAGGGGCAACACAACAACTTGCTGCTTCACACCATCACTCCCGGGATCCCCACACCGAGCAGCGGTGGTGCTAACAGATCACCACAACCGTGGGTGGCGTCACGGACAATAGACTATATCCCAAAACCCAATCCCCTTTCACTCACGGACGAGGAGCGCCGCTCGAGAACCCCCGGGATCC
The DNA here is from genome assembly GCF_048569485.1 of Anomaloglossus baeobatrachus. NCBI lineage: Eukaryota > Metazoa > Chordata > Amphibia > Anura > Aromobatidae > Anomaloglossus > Anomaloglossus baeobatrachus. The sequence continues at coordinate 254,430,352 of NC_134357.1, forward strand.
GGCCCATCGCTCGAGCCACCACTGAGCAGCAGCAGCCGGACCCGAGCAGAGGGGTGAGCGCAGTGCTGACACCCTCCTCCCCGCCCGCGACACTTGGAAGGTGCAGATCTTCTGTCCATTCAGTTCAGCCCATGTAGTAAGACTTTCAGAGATAACATTGTGATATCAGACTCATCTGGTCATTTGTGCTGGAGGAGAATTATTATTCTTCATTATGCCTTAGGTATTGTTCCTTTGTTCGGTGGATCAGGAGACATTGACCATTCTTTCAAATGGGACTGTTTGGTGCTTCTTTCTGTGTGTTAATTTGTGACATGTCTGCATTTGGAGGACAATTATGCAGTCTAATTGAATCAGTGAACAATGAGGGGGCAGCCATGATTGTCTTCCTGTGGGACACAATGCCCTAAAATGGGAGCTGAGATATATAAAAGGGATTGCTCTCTCACCGTGTGTGATTCTACAGGACTTCAGCCAAGGGCCTATGGTTCCAGATGGAGGATTACAGAACTGCTCCTGTGCCCAATACTGAGCCCACAAGTTTGCTTGGAGGACCGAGGTTAGGACAGTCAGGTCACCTGGCTACATACCTCACTGTGCTCGGTCAGTTTCCTAAGCTTGCTGCTGTCTCCTCTTAGTGGGTGCCCGCCAAAAGCAAGGTGCTACTGGCTGGGAAAATTAGCCCTGGATTCCCTAAATTCATGAAGATTTTAATGCCAGCAGAAGAGGCGAGACTCTGTCTCTTGTACCATCTTCTGTTTTTCCAAGGAATGTACTACATGCTGTTATCTGTGGGCGACAAAATAAACTCTTACCAGTGTGTGGTACCTTTATCCAGTGATGTCTGTGTAATGTTTTGCCCACGAGTTAAAACCTTCAATGGGATGAGACCAGGTCCGTGGTGTTTTTCTAAAGACAACCAGGCCAGCAGATGCGATCACCCACTGACCCTCATATATCCACAAATGTCTTCAGAGCTTTCAGTCCTCCTTGCAGTGGGACCTGCCCCTATGGTGTACTCCCTGATCGTGGGGCATTTTAGTTTAAAGGCCTTGTCTGTGGTCTATGTCTGGTAGCGCAACTTTTGGATATATTCTACATTCCTCCACAGCATTGATTACTGCGTTTTTTCTGGGAGGTGTTGAGGTTTCAAATTGCTGTATAGTGGTTTGTTGATAACACTCCATGGCCGCTGATCAAACTTCGGTGTTGAGTAAACTGAAAGTTCCTTTGTATTTGACAGCTCTCCTCGAATCTCTCGCATCTCCTGGCGCAATTCACAGGCCAACTCTGATTCAGCACAAGTATCCCCTGAGGATGTTGCATTGTGGCTCCAGACCATGTCAGCCATGATTGTGGCTTCTTGCTCCTGTACTCTTGCTTCAGCTCCAATCTCAAGGAAACTTATATTGGAGACGTAGAGCCGATGTTCTTACAGCACCCGGCTTAGGAAGGTATCTCTTAGGCGTGCAATTTCCTGGTCCCTTAAGACACCAATGCATTCACATATTGGATTACTGTCTCGCCTTCCTTCTGGACATGATGAAAGAGATGCAAATTACCTGTCATTTGGTAATTGGTAAACTGCATTTTCTGGCAAAATACTGAACCAAAACCGCATGTGTTTTGATACGGATTGGTGCGTTTTTTACCAGGAGATACAGATTTGGTGCAGAAATGACTGCACCCAGATACTCACTACGCACACATTGCTTAATCCGGTAATCCAGCATTGACTTCACCTGAGTTCATTGAGTTCACCTCAGGTCAGTTCACCTGAGGTCACAGCTGGGGTACCATGGGAACCCCAGCTGTGACGTCAAGTGATCTTAGCGACGTCACCGCTCACATCTGCGGCTCCATTAGTGAGTTTCTGAAGTTGCAGTCACTGGTCATGTTTTCTAATGTGTCCACACACTGCATCTTCAGATGTAGCGGAGCCTGCAGGGGTGTTTTGGGGGTTAATAAATTAGAGAAAGACGGTGTTTTTTGTTTGTTTTTTTTAAAGGATTTTACTCTGTCTATTTTTTTTTACTTACAGGGTTAGTAATGGGAGTGTCATGTCTCATAGACCCCTCCCAATTGCTAACCTCGGGTTTGATGACAGCTGTGATGTTTGACAACTGACATCTGTCATTAACCCCTTATATTACCACGATTGCCACCGTACCAGGGCAATTGGGATGAGCAAGGTAAAGTGCCAGAATTGTAGCATCTAATGGATGCGACAATTACGGGGCAGCTGCAGGCTGCTATTTTTAAGCTTATACAGGCAAGATGACATGCACAGCTTTGTCCAGCAGCCTGTAGCTGTCTGCTTTATCTATGCTGGGTATCAATATACGGGGACCTTTTGTAATTTTTTTAAATTATTTAATTATTTTTACACACCACAACCAATCACAGATGACAGCACACTGGCAGTCTGACTGCAACCAATCATAGGTGCTGTCACAGAGGAGGGTGTGCGGGGGAAGCAGTAACTATGCATGAGGGTTAATGAGCAGACCCAGAAGTAGTGTTACTGCCATGGCAGAGACTCAATAAGTGTAATTCTCTTGTTTCAATCTGTGTTTTGCTTTCTTTTAATTTTTTTTTTTTTATCCAGTTAGCCGAACCAGAAGAGTAACACGGACTTCCCTGAGAATGTCCATGCACAGACACTACAGTTTGGGTTCGCTCATCACGAAATATAATATCAAATCATAAACTTTAGCTCTACAATTCCCCACACAATATTAAAATAGATGTACGGTCCATTACCTTTCAACGTCCATCTCTTCACTGTAAGTGTCTTTGCCATCCTTACTAGAATTTTCTACAGTAGTAACCCTAACAGTCTCTATTGAAAGCTAGCTCAATATCCCTGCTAAAACACAAGTCTTTTACTAGTGTTCACTGAGAGCTCTCTACCCCCACTGGTCGCACTGGCCGTCTGCATCTCTCAGGGGCATAGCTCAAGTCTCTACCATTATAGGAAATAAGGAATAACGTTTGGAACTCCATTCTATGTCTGAACTGGGTGCAAAAACCTAAAAAAACATCACTATATGGAGATAAGGTATGCACACCAGTGACTATGCAAGGGGAATACATGAAATAGCAGAAACTGCTGTGTGAATACTGACATGAAAAATCCAATAGCTATATGTAAGAGTGAAAATGTGAAAAATGGAATCTGCATTACTGCCATGAACATATGAATCAAGAGAAATTTAGCTACTGAATTGATCAATGCAATAGAGCCCCAACACTACGCCAAAGTATTTCTCTACGTTGGGGTCCCTAGCTAGGGTGTGCATACCTTATCTCCATATAATTCTACCATTATAGGGACCTCCTGGCCCCCAGTCGTCTCGAGTACACTGTCCCTCAACTAGAATTCGCGGCCTCTTCAGCTCACATATTCATCCTTTTTGATAACTCAGCCTCGTCAAGTCACAAGTCCAACTAGGTCTCATCAGCTCACATGGTCGTCCTCTTGGGTAACTCAGTCTCCTTAGCTCACATGGTGGTCCTCTTTGGTAACTTGGTCTCTTCAGCTCACAAATTCGACCTCTTCCAGGGACTGCATACTATTACTCTTGTGCTTCCTGGTGCGGCTATAAGCCAGCTCAGCTTGCTCAGCACGTCCGACTTGGTTCAAGTGTGGCCAATGACTCCCACTCTGCTGTAGCCTCAGGGGGTTTTACATGTTCTGGTCCCCCTCTTGTCTCTTCCCCCTGTGAAAACAATTCTATTTATCTTAATTCCTGCACAGATCTATGAGTTCCTACTTTTCAAACTCTGATTACTACACGTATCTAAAATGGTATGTATCAGCAGATTCCAAAATGGTTGAAGGCTAATATTGTTTTATAGTTACTTGGTAACATGTTCCCTATTAAGAACCCTTAAGAAAAAAAAATGATGTAATAAAGCTATCGTGTTGTCATTATGATGCTTTTACTTTACTGTTCTTTCCTGTTTTTTATTTGATATTCTTCTACTTTCCTTACAGAGTTTGTACGTATGATGTCTCGCTGAAGACCTGATGTGAAATCTGGAGTAGTCCTATAGAAGCCATTGTGTGTTTGAACTTCAATATACCAAATAAATGTATATTATTGTAATGAGCTTTGCGTGTCTTCTTAGTATACTAGGATGCTGATGGAAAAATGGGGACTTTCCGGAAGAATTGGCAAATCTATGAGGCACCACCCATATCTCCTGGACACCAAATAATAACAGTGCTTTTGGAAAACTTCCTGTCCATGACCCGGTTCCACCACCACTTCTCAGTTCTCGAGCTAGGTTCCATAAGAAAATACAGAAAAAAAACAATACAAAGAAGAAATAGTGGCTGCACTAGGTTACGTTTCCAAGATGAGTTTTTGATGCTGCACATTCTTACTGTGCAAAAAATGTAACGTCTTAGGAATTGTTCACACGCGTATTTTCCAGATTTTTTTCCACGTCTTTTGCAAGGGAAAAGAAGTTACAGTTTACCGTACCAGCAAAATTTCTGAAGTCTCATGAACATGCTGCTTATTTTATCCGTGTGGATTTTAACTATCAGGGCCTTTTGTAAAATTCGCAGCATGTCAATTGTTTCAGCATATTTGCAGTGTTTTCACTCACTCAAATCAATGGGCATAAAACTCAAGGAAAAACACATTGAAAACACGTGTATTCTACACATTTTTTTCCTGTCAGCACTCTTACTGCTGAAAAGTTTGTTACAAACACTCAAAGTGTGTACATACGCTTAGGGGCACTTTGCACACTACGACATCACTAGCCAATGCTTGCGATGCCGAGCGCGATAGTCCCCGCCCCTGTCGCAGCAGCGATATCTTGTGATTGCTGCCGTAGCGAACATTATCGATACGGCATCTTCACATGCACTCACCTGCCTTGCGACTTCGCTCTGGCCGGCGAACCACCTCCTTCCTAAGGGGGCGGGTCGTGCGGCGTCACAGCGACGTCACACGGCAGGCGGCCAATAGAAGTGGAGGGGCGGAGATGAGTGGGACGTAAACATCCCGCCCACCTCTGTCCTTCCACATAGCCGGTGTGAGCCGCGGTGACGCAGGTAGGAGATGTTCCTCGCTCCTGCGGCTTCACACACAGCGATGTGTGCTGCCGCAGGAATGAGGAACAACATCGTATCGTCACTGCAGCTATATTATAGAAATGTCGGACACTACACCGAGCTTTTGTGCTCATTAATCGTATCATAAAGGATTTACACACTACGATATCGACAGCGACGCCGAATGTGCATCACTTTCGATTTGACCCCACCGACATCGCACCTGCGATATCGTAGTGTGCAAAGTACCCCTTAGGGTTTATTCACAAATGGCACTATCACAACAATTCTTGTCGCCATACCCCTGACCTGCGCCAGTTCTGCTCACTTAAGTAAGAATGACACCACTGGACACATTAAAAGGAGGCTGGTGCTTGGTATCATTGTTTCTCTTCAGTTAACCATGGTTATCTCTAAAGAAACACGTGCAGCCATCATTGCTCTGTTCAAAAATGGCCTAAAAGGGAAGAGTATCGCAGCTACAAAGATTGCACCTCAGTCAACAATCTATCGCATCATCAAGAACTTCAAGGAGAGAGCTTCCATTGTTGCCAGAAAGGCTCCAGGGCGCCCAAGAAGGACCAGCAAATGCCAGGACCGTATCTTAAAACTGTTTCAGCTTGGACTACCAGCAGTGCCGAGCTAGCTCAGCAATGGCAGCAGGCTGGTGTGAGTGCTTCTGCACGCACTGTGAGGCGGAGACTGCTTGAGCAAGGCCTGGTTTCAAGGAGGGCAGCAAAGAAGCCACTTCTCTCCAGAAAAAAACATCAGGGACTGACTGATATTCTGCAAAAGGTACAGGGAGTGGACTGCTGAGGACTGGGGTAAAGTCATTTTCTCAGATGAATCCCCTTTTCGATTGTTTGGGACATCTGGAAAACAGCTTATTAGGAGAAGAAGAGGTGAGCGCTACCACCAGTCTTGTCTCATGCCAACTGTTAAGCATCCTGAAACGATTCATGTGTGGGGTTGCTTCTCAGCCAAGGGAATTGGCTCACTCACAGTCTTGCCTAAAAACACAGCCATGAATAAAGAATGGTACCAGAATGTCCTCCAAGAGCAACTTCTCCCAACTGTCCAAGAGCAGTTTGGCGCCCAACAATGCCTTTTCCAGCATGATGGAGCACCTTGCCATAAAGCAAAGGTGATCACTAAATGGCTCATGGAACAAAACATAGAGATTTTGGGTCCATGGCCTGGAAACTCCCCAGATCTTAATCCCATTGAGAACTTGTGGGCAATCATCAAGAGAAGGGTGGACAAACAAAAACCAACAAATTCTGGCAAAATGCAAGCATTGCTTATGCAAGAATGGACAGCTATCAGTCAGGATTTGATCCAGAAGTTGATTGAGAGCATGCCAGGGAGAATTGCAGAGGTCCTGAAGAAGAAGGGTCAACACTGCAAATATTGACTTGCTGCATTAACTCATTCTAACTGTCAACATAACCTTTTGGTATTCATAATATGATTGCAATTATATTTCTGTATGTGATGTAAACATCAGACAAACACAATTAAAAACCAGAGGGCAACAGATCATGTGAAAATATAATTTTGGTGTCATTCTCAAAACTTTTGGCCATGACTGTAGAGGAATCATTTAAAAACACCTTTCCACCTGCTTGTTTTCTTTCTATCTCCACCTCCCCACTTCTTTGATTGACAGCTCTGGTTTCATAGAGCCAGTGATGTGCGAAGGTAGCTGGAAAATCAGCAGGTGCAAAAGTGCATTTCAATTTTTAGCCCTGTCATAATGCATTGAGTACTTGATCTGGACAGCCATTTTGTACTGACACAATCCATTTAACAGATCTTTTTTTAAAAAAACAAAACATTTTTACAGTCCATTTTTAATATGCAAATTAACTAGTCGATGAGGTGTTAAATTTCTCCAGACTAATCAACCCACTCCCCATATTATCACACCCCTGTGGGCATTATATCATGATATACCAGCTCTCTGCAAATTTTGTGTATTAGCTTGACTTTCTTTCCCACAAGTCATTGCACATCTGAAGCTGGGTATAGACTTCACAGCTTCAGAAGTGCACAGGACATGTCCAGAAGCCAAGAAATTGCTTGATCTTTGGCTCCTCCGTTGATGTCAAGCTTCTTTTTGCTTTTGGACATGGGTAGTGCACCTCTGCAGCTGGGAGCAGGACACTATGGTGCGGGGAATGTTTGGAATCAGTATGAGCCACAGGGGAGGATCTGTGAGGAGACAGTATTAATAGCAGGGAGAATGCGTGTGGAAGCAATATTGCAGAGCTTGGGGGCATGTGTGTAGGGGGAAGGCAATGTGTGAGGAGACAATATGAGGGAGAGGAAAATGTGTGAGGAAACTGTATTGGTGCCAGAATGACAATGGGATAATGGGAAACAGGGGCTCCTAAGATGTCCCTCTACCTAGGCGGCCCTATGCTATTCCTAGCCTCAGGGATACTCCTGATAGTGGAGATTCCTGAGTCTCCTTCCTGGCCATGATCCTGACCAGGGAAGGGATGGGACAGGAATGAGAAGAAACCCACAGATAAAGACAGACAAGGGAAAACCAAAACTCTGTCAACAGCATACACAGACAAAGGTTAAGACAATAAGAGATTCAGGAGGAAAACAAAAGCAAGAAGGTAATTACAAAACATCAGGGGTAAACTCCACAATCACGCTAAGCAATAAACACAACTTCCAGCAGAACGTCTGGGACACTACACTTCCAGGGTCAACAGACAAACTATAACTGGCATTTCCTCCCAGGAAAAATATAGGAAAAGTTTGGGAACTCACCACATAGTATCAGACTATTAGTAATTCCTCTGTGCTTCATGGATCCCACCTCAGCTGCAGCCCAGCAGCATTGCATAAGCAAAAGACATAGAAACCAGTTTTAAATGGTTTTCCAATAAAGAATATTTTGGATTTTCTAAAGTGGATACCCTATCTTCTTTTTTATGTCTTTTGCTTACAACTGGCATGGATGGAAGGATTCCACCAGCACAAATAGGAGGGGAGCAGATGTGATATGTCTCCCGACAACATGTGATCAAAGGAGCAAGCAGACTAGCAGAGATTCATTCTTCCTAGCCTGCCAATGAATCAGCAGACAGCAGGTCAATGTCCAATTGTCACACTAGGTATAGCAAAGTACCCAGCATATGGCGAAAGGGAAGGGAGACCTTGTGTCTAGGGAAGGGGGAGATGGTGACCTCTTACCAAGCCTACCGCTAGGCCCTGGGTTCCCTCACCGCCCTAGATAGGTTCCACATCTATGCGCTGAGCTGGATACCTGTCCCTAGGTTGACCCTGATGTGGGCCCTAGGTAGGGAGCGGATGAGATGAGCGCTTAATTAACCCCACTAAGCTCCAAAGAAGACACATGGATAACAAGCAAGGGAAGGAAACAACAACATGTCTCCAGATGCCTCAAGAAGAGGAACTGCAAACAACAACCAGGATATACCAGAAGAATGAGAGCCGAATGCTTGCGCTGAAGACTTGTTAAGGGTTGAGGACTTATCATCAACAATGAGCATGGGCAAATGAGGATATATATAGACTCCAAGGAAGTGCTTATGAAAGGCAGCTGAAAGGGTGAGGAACTCCACAGGGTCCTAAAGGGAAAGGGATGAAAACAAAGCAGATTTGATACAAAGTGTGTCAAATACATCAAGCAGGAATGATAGAGGTTAGGGAGCAGTTTGCATAGCCAAACATTGTGACCTTCTATTGCCGGACACCACATGATTGTCTGTCACCCGTGACAGAACCGTGACAGTACCCCCCTCTTTTACAAGTGGTCTCCGGACACTCAGGACCAGGCTTATCTAAATGGGCAGCAATAAGCAGGTGAAGAAGGTGACTCCGAATCGTGCGCATCGGGGTTGGCGTCACATGTGTATACAGGTCCTCTTCTGCACAGGTAAATACCCCTTATCTATCATGTATATACTTGGGAGGCTCCCCTACATACTTGCTCTTGACATTAGTGAATAACATGCTGTATCTGAGATACCCCATGCTGTAATTATACTATATCTTTTCTTCACAGTTACATTCATCAGCATATTAATACCATCTACTACAGCTACAACTGTTATATATACTAACACAAGTATTATTGGCAACATACGTAGTTCCGACCCCCAATAACATTAATAGCCAACTTTATATCACTATGATAATATGTACTATGGCTATAGCTATTGCATGATTGCTATATATATATATACCACATTTGTGAACTCTGTGTTCCAATTCTAATTCCTTTTTCTGTGTTTCTACTCTTACTGACCCTGATTTTTACAGCCAAATGTTTTTTTTTCTCCTATATATTGGAATATTTTAAGAAGAAGAAGAAATGGAGCTTACAAGGCTATTGTTGTAAAAATATCCAAATTTTTATTATACAAAATTCATATTATTTTAAAATCGTTACGATCAGTATAGAAAAGGTACATATACGGTGCTTACATAGAGAAAAAGGTGAAATACCACACATAAATGGGAGGGCAAAGGTGATAACACCCCAAATAAGCATAAAGGGACAAAGGGTCATAAGTGAATATAGATGGCTGGCTAGTGACTATGGCGTCTCTGTCTTAATAATAACCATAATTCTATGTAGCCCAATCAGCATAGATCTATAAGGCAGGACAGAGATTTGCCAAATATCAAGCTAAACATGACAAGAAGTCACAGAGTGACCAACAAGTATGGCGCCCTCACCCTGGCTGGACACATAAAGTAGTGTAGCCAAATCGGCATATGTCCGTTTTATGCCGGATAGGGATCGCCGGAAAAAAGCCAGTCACATGAAAAAGACCCTAAGAACCCATAACTTACACATGGTTAAGAAGAGGGGCAAGCACCAGAGCGTCCCAGGACAGTGCCACGAGCCTTCCTACGCGCGTTTCGCACGGATTACATCTGCTGGCTTCATCAGGGAAGGTGTACGGCAATTGCCGTTCAAGGACCTTATAACGGAAGTCGCTAGACTTCATTGGGCAGCCCATGACCTGGAAAATGCGTCCCAGCCAATCGGATCCCCGCCGACACGCACGCGCACCGCGCGCCCAACATCACACGCCCCTCAGCCGCCCAATGGGAGAGGGAGCGCGGAGCAGAAGAACACGTGCTCCAAAGCCACCCCCATCCACAGAGGACAGCCAAGGGGCGGGCAAGGAAGGCGAGCGGCGCGCGCGGGTCACGGAAATCAGAGGGCGGGACACAGCTCCCAGCTATAGTCCGTCAATCAGCCATCAGGTTGCCATGGCGGCGCGCACGCCAAAGCACGGCAAGAGTCCGCACCACGCCCCCGGCAATCCAGTGAGGGGGGACGCGGCGGACCCCCGGGCCCAGGGGTCCGCAGCATCCGCCCCCACCATGGGGGACGCCGGGCTGGCAGCGAGGACACAAACCGCGCAATGGGAGCGCGCACAGCAACCAGAGGGCGGGACAGACCAATAGCTGGAACTGAAAAATGTGAACAATACATAAGTATCCTTGCCATCCTATAGATAAAACCACAGGAAATAAGATAACAATGGCATCAAGCATATTACATAAAACCAGAGGGCAGGAGAATTATTATGAAAGGATCTTCTTCAGATGACAGTACGTCCATATCATAAAGGAATCATATACAGACAATTTCTCCAAGAAAATCGATGTCTGGTCCAAGTCCAAAAATGTCAACCACAATGGATAATAACCAGACAAGGTCCCATGAAGGCAAAAGAACCAAACCAGGAACACTGAAAACCAAAAACAGGGTCGAAAAAAGAAAATAGATAAAAAACAATTAAAAAAATTTTTAAATTAAAAAAGAAAGAAAGAATGGTGCAGTACATAATGAGAGCCACTCATAGAAACGGGGCGAAGTTTAGAGCCTCATTGAGGCCCTTTGGTGTGACTGTGTCCAAAATGGTAATCCATTTCAGTTCACGCTGGGCCAAAAGTCTTTTGACATTTCCCCCCCTAATCCCACAATGAATCACGTCGAGAAATTTTGGCTAAATTTTGGCCGATCCTTCAATCTGATCCCACTTTGAAGTCACGTCTGCCCCCTGTACCTTTGATGACTGCCAGGCGATGTAGAAATCTTAAGGACTACTTGGTCAAAAGTCATTACATACCACCAGTGACCAGTAGTTCTTTTGGTTCGTCTGGACCTATTAAAGGTTGCTTCCCTTGTGGCCGCTGTGTTTCCTGCCCGAATGTCTCTCGCTGCTCTTCTTTCCATACTAGTGATGGGAGAAGAAATTTCCCTATAAGAGAACATATCTCCTGTACTACCATCAACGTCATCTATTATGCAACATGTGATTGTAATATGATCTATATAGGGATGACATCAAGGGAATTAAGAGTAAGAGTAAGGGAGCATGTGAGGGACATTCGGGCGGCAACCACAGCGACCAATGTGGCAGAATTAAAAACCATACCGCGCCACTTTAAATTGGTCCATGGATGCAACCCTAGATCCTTTATGGTCAGGGGTATCGACGTGATTCATTGTGGGATTAGGGGGGGAAATGTCAAAAGACTTTTGGCCCAGCGTGAACTGAAATGGATTACCATTTTGGACACAGTCACACCAAAGGGCCTCAATGAGGCTCTAAACTTCGCCCCGTTTCTATGAGTGGCTCTCATTATGTACTGCACCATTCTTTCTTTCTTTTTTAATTTAAAAATTTTTTTAATTGTTTTTTATCTATTTTCTTTTTTCGACCCTGTTTTTGGTTTTCAGTGTTCCTGGTTTGGTTCTTTTGCCTTCATGGGACCTTGTCTGGTTATTATCCATTGTGGTTGACATTTTTGGACTTGGACCAGACATCGATTTTCTTGGAGAAATTGTCTGTATATGATTCCTTTATGATATGGACGTACTGTCATCTGAAGAAGATCCTTTCATAATAATTCTCCTGCCCTCTGGTTTTATGTAATATGCTTGATGCCATTGTTATCTTATTTCCTGTGGTTTTATCTATAGGATGGCAAGGATACTTATGTATTGTTCACATTTTTCAGTTCCAGCTATTGGTCTGTCCCGCCCTCTGGTTGCTGTGCGCGCTCCCATTGCGCGGTTTGTGTCCTCGCTGCCAGCCCGGCGTCCCCCATGGTGGGGGCGGATGCTGCGGACCCCTGGGCCCGGGGGTCCGCCGCGTCCCCCCTCACTGGATTGCCGGGGGCGTGGTGCGGACTCTTGCCGTGCTTTGGCGTGCGCGCCGCCATGGCAACCTGATGGCTGATTGACGGACTATAGCTGGGAGCTGTGTCCCGCCCTCTGATTTCCGTGACCCGCGCGCGCCGCTCGCCTTCCTTGCCCGCCCCTTGGCTGTCCTCTGTGGATGGGGGTGGCTTTGGAGCACGTGTTCTTCTGCTCCGGGCTCCCTCTCCCATTGGGCGGCTGAGGGGCGTGTGATGTTGGGCGCGTGGTGCGCGTGCGTGTCGGCGGGGATCCGATTGGCTGGGACGCATTTTCCAGGTCATGGGCTGCCCAATGAAGTCTAGCGACTTCCGTTATAAGGTCCTTGAACGGCAATTGCCGTACACCTTCCCTGATGAAGCCAGCAGATGTAATCCGTGCGAAACGCGCGTAGGAAGGCTCGTGGCACTGTCCTGGGACACTCTGGTGCTTGCCCCTCTTCTTAACCATGTGTAAGTTATGGGTTCTTAGGGTCTTTTTCATGTGACTGGCTTTTTTCCGGCGATCCCTATCCGGCATAAAACGGACATATGCCGATTTGGCTACACTACTTTATGTGTCCAGCCAGGGTGAGGGCGCCATACTTGTTGGTCACTCTGTGACTTCTTGTCATGTTTAGCTTGATATTTGGCAAATCTCTGTCCTGCCTTATAGATCTATGCTGATTGGGCTACATAGAATTATGGTTATTATTAAGACAGAGACGCCATAGTCACTAGCCAGCCATCTATATTCACTTATGACCCTTTGTCCCTTTATGCTTATTTGGGGTGTTATCACCTTTGCCCTCCCATTTATGTGTGGTATTTCACCTTTTTCTCTATGTAAGCACCGTATATGTACCTTTTCTATACTGATCGTAACGATTTTAAAATAATATGAATTTTGTATAATAAAAATTTGGATATTTTTACAACAATAGCCTTGTAAGCTCCATTTCTTCTTCTTCTTAATATAATGGCCATATGGAGTGGCGTTGATTTTTGATGCGAGATGTGCTTTGGTTCAATGTTCTTTTGTCTCATGGTCTTCTTTGTGTTATTCACAGCACAGTCTCGGACAATGATGAACTTTAAAGCCCGCGAGGAGGCGTGGCTTAATAAAATTAACGAGGTGCTAAAAGGTGAACCCACAGGGGTCTTGGAAAGTAATGGTGCATGTACTAGGGATTTGTGTAATAAGATTACGGAGCTACTTAAGAAACGGATGAGGATTTGGCTTAATTGTACCTTTTTGGAGAGATATGTGGAACTCGGTTTAATTCCGAGGGGACTACGAGTTCAAGTCTTTCCCTCATTCCCCATCCAAAATGATGAGTTTAAAAGCAAATGGGAGACCGCTGCCTCTGACTGCTCCAAACAATTTCTTCAACTCTTAATTGGGTTGAATAAGGAAACCCTTGCTACCTTAGAAGGTGATATCAACTCCTTGCAGATCGATATAGAAAAAAACATGACAACTACAGCAATTAATAAGTTTAATGAGGGTCTTGACTTGGAAATTGAGAAACTGAGTAAAGAGGTTCAAGACACTAAGATACGGAAACTACAGAGAGATCTGGATGACAGACGTCAGAATAAGATGTATAAATGGAGGGGTAGTGATAGATTTAAACCATATCAACGCCCACGGTTTGGGGGATCAAGATCAGGTTCCATCTCCTCCTATACATCAGGCGAAGAAAGTGGTTTATCCGGCAGTACTACGACATCTGGAAGGGGCAATCAGAGCCAAATGTCTTGGGATAATAGATTACGTCAACCTAAAAAGAGGGGTGCCGGCAGACCTAAAGATATGGGTTCGGGCGAAGGCCCCCAGGTAATTAACCTGTCAAAATACACTTTATCTACGGCTCAACTACAGGTGTTGAGCAAGGGTTTGACATTTTCCCCCACTAACACCTTTGATTTGTTTACAGCTCTGAAGGATCTTCACCTTTTCTCCCGGAAGCTGATCCTTCATAAGTTACATTCTAAATCATCGACAGGAGACACCGATCTTGCTATGGGACAGAGTGCGACACAAATTTTGGAGGATCTCTCAGAAGAACCATCATCTCAGCTGCCAGGTGAGTTTCCTACCTCCTTGAGGCCTAGATCCGTGACTTTCCCCCCCTTGTCTCTGTGCCCGGCGGTGGAGATTTTTACCCGTTTGGTTAGTGAAAATCTTCGTGACATCTCCACTCGCCGATCACGGGACAATTTAACTGCAGTCCAAAGGAGAGCCTTGAAAGAACTGGGCGATATGAAGGATGTCATATTCAAGGCCGCAGACAAGGGGGGTAATGTCGTGGTTTGGCCGGTTGATCTTTATGAAAGGGAGGCCCACAGGCAGCTGAGAGATAGAGAGACATATAGTAGATTGGATTCGTCGCCTCTGATCTCATTCTCTGCTCAATTGTACCTCATCCTCAATGATGCCTTAGATCAAGGGATCATTACCAAGGGGGTTTTTGATGGATTATTTGTAAAATATCCAAAAATTCCAACTTTCTATCTGTTACCCAAGGTCCACAAGGACCCCATCAATCCACCCGGTCGGCCCATTGTTTCAGGGATGGAGGGGTTGTGTAGTCCCATCTGTCAGTTTATTGACTATTATTTAAAACCCCTGGTGGAGACCCTTCCATCCTATGTTAGGGATACGACCGAGGTTCTTAATAGACTTGATGGGGTTCATGTGGACCCAGGGACCCTCTTGGTGGTGGCTGATATAGAATCCTTATATACGTGTATCAGCCATGACGATGGCCTGAGAGCAGCTCGTTTCTTCTTGGGTATGAGTAATTGGGATGGACGGATTTGTGAGCTGGTCCTGGAACTTCTTGACTATGTACTCACCCACAACTTCTTCGTCTTTAAAGATAGATTCTATCTGCAGAGGCGGGGGACTGCTATGGGCGCGGCCTGTGCGCCTTCGTACGCAAACCTCTTCCTCGGATTTTGGGAGAGGGGTTTGTTTGTTGACGGAGGTGCATGGGCCGCCCCCATGGTGTCAATGTGGGTGAGATACATTGATGATCTATTGATCATCTGGCAGGGTACCATCTCTCAACTCAAACTTTTCATGGACCAGCTCAATACAAACGATTATAACATCAAATTGACATATAGTTTTAGCGACAGTGGAGTTGAGTTTTTAGATATTAAAATCACTACAGATGAGTTTGGGGCTCTGCAGACGGATGTGTACAGGAAACCGACGTCTGTAAATTCCCTACTCCATGCCACTTCGGCCCATACCAACTCCACTGTACGCGCCATCCCAATTGGCCAGTATCTCAGGATGAGACGACTCTGCTCTCAGGACAACGTTTTTAAACAACAGGCAGATGATTTGAGGATGAGGTTCAAAAACAGAGGGTATGGGAACCGTACCCTGAAACAAGCTTATCAGAGAGCAAGATCGGTGTCTAGGGATGATCTGCTTCGCGGGAGGAGAGGTGAAACCAGGCCTGTGGAAAATATCAGGTTCATCTCAACATTTAATGTTAGATGGCAGGAGATGAGAGAAATTTTGGCTAAATTTTGGCCGATCCTTCAATCTGATCCCACTTTGAAGTCACGTCTGCCCCCTGTACCTTTGATGACTGCCAGGCGATGTAGAAATCTTAAGGACTACTTGGTCAAAAGTCATTACATACCACCAGTGACCAGTAGTTCTTTTGGTTCGTCTGGACCTATTAAAGGTTGCTTCCCTTGTGGCCGCTGTGTTTCCTGCCCGAATGTCTCTCGCTGCTCTTCTTTCCATACTAGTGATGGGAGAAGAAATTTCCCTATAAGAGAACATATCTCCTGTACTACCATCAACGTCATCTATTATGCAACATGTGATTGTAATATGATCTATATAGGGATGACATCAAGGGAATTAAGAGTAAGAGTAAGGGAGCATGTGAGGGACATTCGGGCGGCAACCACAGCGACCAATGTGGCAGAATTAAAAACCATACCGCGCCACTTTAAATTGGTCCATGGATGCAACCCTAGATCCTTTATGGTCAGGGGTATCGACGTGATTCATTGTGGGATTAGGGGGGGAAATGTCAAAAGACTTTTGGCCCAGCGTGAACTGAAATGGATTACCATTTTGGACACAGTCACACCAAAGGGCCTCAATGAGGCTCTAAACTTCGCCCCGTTTCTATGAGTGGCTCTCATTATGTACTGCACCATTCTTTCTTTCTTTTTTAATTTAAAATTTTTTTTAATTGTTTTTTATCTATTTTCTTTTTTCGACCCTGTTTTTGGTTTTCAGTGTTCCTGGTTTGGTTCTTTTGCCTTCATGGGACCTTGTCTGGTTATTATCCATTGTGGTTGACATTTTTGGACTTGGACCAGACATCGATTTTCTTGGAGAAATTGTCTGTATATGATTCCTTTATGATATGGACGTACTGTCATCTGAAGAAGATCCTTTCATAATAATTCTCCTGCCCTCTGGTTTTATGTAATATGCTTGATGCCATTGTTATCTTATTTCCTGTGGTTTTATCTATAGGATGGCAAGGATACTTATGTATTGTTCACATTTTTCAGTTCCAGCTATTGGTCTGTCCCGCCCTCTGGTTGCTGTGCGCGCTCCCATTGCGCGGTTTGTGTTCTCGCTGCCAGCCCGGCGTCCCCCATGGTGGGGGCGGATGCTGCGGACCCCTGGGCCCGGGGGTCCGCCGCGTCCCCCCTCACTGGATTGCCGGGGGCGTGGTGCGGACTCTTGCCGTGCTTTGGCGTGCGCGCCGCCATGGCAACCTGATGGCTGATTGACGGACTATAGCTGGGAGCTGTGTCCCGCCCTCTGATTTCCGTGACCCGCGCGCGCCGCTCGCCTTCCTTGCCCGCCCCTTGGCTGTCCTCTGTGGATGGGGGTGGCTTTGGAGCACGTGTTCTTCTGCTCCGGGCTCCCTCTCCCATTGGGCGGCTGAGGGGCGTGTGATGTTGGGCGCGCGGTGCGCGTGCGTGTCGGCGGGGATCCGATTGGCTGGGACGCATTTTCCAGGTCATGGGCTGCCCAATGAAGTCTAGCGACTTCCGTTATAAGGTCCTTGAACGGCAATTGCCGTACACCTTCCCTGATGAAGCCAGCAGATGTAATCCGTGCGAAACGCGCGTAGGAAGGCTCGTGGCACTGTCCTGGGACGCTCTGGTGCTTGCCCCTCTTCTTAACCATGTGTAAGTTATGGGTTCTTAGGGTCTTTTTCATGTGACTGGCTTTTTTCCGGCGATCCCTATCCGGCATAAAACGGACATATGCCGATTTGGCTACACTACTTTATGTGTCCAGTCAGGGTGAGGGCGCCATACTTGTTGGTCACTCTGTGACTTCTTGTCATGTTTAGCTTGATATTTGGCAAATCTCTGTCCTGCCTTATAGATCTATGCTGATTGGGCTACATAGAATTATGGTTATTATTAAGACAGAGACGCCATAGTCACTAGCCAGCCATCTATATTCACTTATGACCCTTTGTCCCTTTATGCTTATTTGGGGTGTTATCACCTTTGCCCTCCCATTTATGTGTGGTATTTCACCTTTTTCTCTATGTAAGCACCGTATATGTACCTTTTCTATACTGATCGTAATGATTTTAAAATAATATGAATTTTGTATAATAAAAATTTGGATATTTTTACAACAATAGCCTTGTAAGCTCCATTTCTTCTTCTTCTTAATATAATGGCCATATGGAGTGGCGTTGATTTTTGATGCGAGATGTGCTTTGGTTCAATGTTCTTTTGTCATATTGGAATATTTGTATCAAACCTTATACCTCTGCAGAGATACCTGTACTTGACTTTTAGATATTTATACATGTGACGCCCCTGTTCTAGTCATACTGCCAGTCGGCATTCATTAATTTTTAACCACTAATAAAATTTGTTATCTTTGACCAATTCGGTTCTTCTTAGAATTTTTTGTTCTAACAAATTGGTGCCTTCTAGCATTCCCGTAGGTCTATTACATCCATATGACCCACACACTGCTTCGATACATACACTTGTCATTTAACGTTGTAATTTTTATTGTGCTATGTACGGTCGTTTTTCTTTGATCAATTTCTGTATGCAAGTATTGAAGGGAACTAGATAAAAACAAGAATCAACAATCTTAGCTATTTGAAACTCTAAATTGCCATCATCCTTGATTGGGGCCGGCGGCAAAGGAGATGGTTCCAAGGGTACCACATACTTCTTGAGCAGAGACCTGTGGAACACATTGTGGATCCTAAGAGCCTGAGGTAACTCCAGACGAAACGCTACTGGGTTGATGACGGTGATTACCTTATAGGGACCAATAAACCTAGGTCCCAGCATCCAGGAAGGAATCTTCAATTTAATATTCCTGGTAGACAACCACACATAGTCATTCACACGCAGGTCTGGTCCTACCAAGCTTTTTTTGTCAGCCATATGTTTGTATCTGTCTCCTATGAGCTTCAAATTACTCTGAACTCCTTGCCTTACAAAACATCTGGCTTGACATTTTTAACTCCTGGATGGTAAGTAACAGTGTGCTGCCCCCACGCCAGTAGCAGCCGGGCTGCTCGGATCCGGACCCTCTGTGTGGCTCGAGGGATCCTCCGGACCCAGGGGTCACGCGGACACTCCAAATGAAAAGGGGGACGTAGTTGTTCGGCCTTGGCCGTATTCAGTTTGTGACGCCACCCATGGTGTGTGGTGAAGTGGGACACCACCGCTGCTGTTGAGGGACACCCGGGGGAGATGTAGTGGCAGCTGGATGTTAACCCCTCCGTGGGTAGGGATGGTTGCCCTGGGACCCAGTGTCTCTGTGCTGGGTATGGTGATGGCAGGGGCTTGCGTGTGTGACTACCTGGTTTTGCCAGGGCGTCACAACAGTAAGACTGAACCTGGTGAAAAACAAAGACCATCTAGCCTACCTAGGTTTTTATGATCTGTGACATTATCATACCTCCCAACCGTCCCGGATACAGCGGGACTGTACCGGATTTCAGCGGGTGTCCCGGTGTCACGATCGGGAGGCTTTTATCCCGTGGCTCCGCCCACCCCCTCTCTCCCCGTCTGACTTTGGCTCTGTGTGCTGCCGCTGATATGGGTGGGCGGCAGCAGCACTTTCCTGGATGCTGGCGCTTTAAATCGGCACCTGCAGCTCAGCTCAGTGCACTCACTGCTCACTGTGGACTGCTTGTGTACGGAAGTAAATCTGTGGGCGGAGCTACCGAGCAACATGCTGAGCTCTGTCCACAGATGCAGAGACTGGAGGAAGAGGAGCTGCAGCACCAACGCTGTATGTGACCCCCCCACCTACCCAACCCCCTCCTCACCAGAGCTATATGCCTCCAGTCACCCCCCTCACCACATCTGTATGCCCCCTCACCAAATTTGTATGCCCCCCAGCTCCCCCACCAGATCTATATGCCCCCCAGCACCCCCCAGATCTGTATGCCCCCAGCCCTCTCCCACCAGATATGTATCCCCCAGCCCCCCTCACCAGATCTGTATGCCTCAGCAGCCCTCTCCTCACCAGAGCTATATGCCTCCAGCCACCCCCCCCCTCACCAGATCTGTATGCCCCCAGCCCCCTCACCAGATTTGTATGCCCCCCAGCACCCCACAGCTCTGTATGCCTCCAGCCCCCTCCCACCAGATATTTATCCCAGCCCTCTCCTTACAAGATCTGTATGCCCCAGCCCTCTCCTCACCAGAGCTATATGCCTCCAGCCACCCCCCCCCCACCAGATCTGTGTGCCACCATCCCCCCCATCGGAGCTGTATGTGCCCCCAGAGCTGTATAAGCCCCAACACCAGAGCTATATGCCCCTTAGTAATATCTATGCTACCAGTAATTTGTATGCCCCACAGTAAAGTGTATTTCCCCCAGTAATGTGTGTACCCCTTAGTAACGTGTATGCCCCTCAGTGAAAAACACAGACGTTCTTCACTGACGTGTTAAACACGCATATGTCCCTTCATACTCCGTGATTCACGGCACACAGTGGTTGTCCATGTGCAATCCATGATACGTGATCCGTACTCCGTGATTGCACATGGACATATACTCACCTGCCCCTGTATGCCCCCCAGCCCCCCCACCAGATCTATATGCCCCCCAGCACCCCCCAGCTCTGTATGCCTCCAGCCCCCTCCCACCAGATATGTATCCCAGCCCTCTCCTTACCAGATCTGTATTCCCCAGCCCTCTCCTCACCAGAGCTATATGCCTCCAGCCACCCCCCCCCACCAGATCTGTGTGCCACCATCCCCCCCATCGGAGCTGTATGTGCCCCCAGAGCTGTATAAGCCCCAACACCAGAGCTATATGCCCCTTAGTAATATCTATGCTACCAGTAATTTGTATGCCCCACAGTAAAGTGTATTTCCCCCAGTAATGTGTGTACCCCTTAGTAACGTGTATGCCCCTCAGTGAAAAACACAGACGTTCTTCACTGACGTGTTAAACACGCATATGTCCCTTCATACTCCGTGATTCACGGCACACAGTGGTTGTCCATGTGCAGTCCGTGAAAAACGTGATCCGTACTCCGTGATTGCACATGGACATATACTCACCTGCCCCCGCTCCTGCTCCCCGTGGTGCTGAAGGGTCCTGCGATTCAGCATCCAGCCACCGCTCTCTCACCTCTGCAGCTACTTCCGGATCGGCTCTGGCTGCATAAATCATTATGCATGCCATAATGAACCAAGCAGGAAGAATCAGAGAGCAGCTGCCGAACTCAGCATCGCTGGAGAAGGTGAGTTGAAAAAGCTTTTTATTTTAAATGTCCGTGTTTTTCTGGTACGTGTTTCACGGATCACACCATAGTGTGGTTTGTGGGACATCAGTGGTGCCAGAAAAAAAACAGACATGTTTCTGTGCGGCAATCATGCATACGCATGTATGCCGCACGGAGACACGGTCAGTGAAAAATCACTGATGTGTGTGCAGACCCATTGATTATAATGGGTCTGCATAGGTCAGTGATTCTGGTACGTATAAAACTAGCACATACATACCAGAATCACTGACATCTGAAACAGGCCTAATATGTATGCCCCTCAAGTACTGTCTATGCCCCCAGCCCCTCCTGTGCTGAATATACTGTAGCCCCCAGCCCCTCCTGTGCTGTGTATACTGTAGCCCCCAGCCCCTCCTGTGCTGTGTAAACTATAGCCCCCAGCCCCTCCTGTGCTGTATATAGTGTAGCCCCCAGCCCCTCCTGTGCTGTATATACTGTAGCCCCCAGCCCCTCCTGTGATGTGTATATACTGTAGCCCCCAGCCCCTCCTGTGATGTGTATATACTGTAGCCCCCAGCCCCTCCTGTGATGTATATACTGTAGCCTCCAGCCCCTCCTGTGCTGTATATACTGTAGCCCCCAGCCCCTCCTGTGATGTGTATATACTGTAGCCCCCAGCCCCTCCTGTGCTGTATATACTGTAGCCCCCAGCCCCTCCTGTGATGTGTATATACTGTAGCCCCAGCCCCTCCTGTGATGTGTATATACTGTAGCCCCCAGCCCCTCCTGTGATGTATATACTGTAGCCCCCAACCCCTCCTGTGTTGTATATACTGTAGCCCCCAGCCCCTCCTCTGCTGTATATACTGTAGCCCCAGCCCCTCCTGTGCTGTATATACTGTAGCCCCCAGCCACTCCTGTGCTGTATATACTGTATATATACAGTATATATATATATATATATAGATATATATATATATATATTAGTGTCTAAAACCCCCATCCTCCCTTGTGATACATACACAGCGGTGTCAGTGTGCACTGTGCGTGGCTAGGTCTGTTAAAGTGATGCCAAGTGATCACATGCTCGAGGAGGAGCTGGACAGAGACAAGTGGGGTAGGTGAGTGCGGCTGCTGCCAGCTTCCCCATATTATTACCTCCAATGTGTGTATATGTATGATGTATATATCTATGTATGTCAGTGTAGATGACTGTGTATAGATTTATCTGTTTATATGTATTTTAGGGAATTTGTGTTCAAATATGTACTGTATATGTGTGTATGCCTGTGCCCATGATCAGGACTCACTGTGTCCTGGAGGCAGCGCGTCCTGACCTGCGGGGCTGCAAGTCTCCTCCGCAGGAGACCACAACTGCCTGTGCCCACGATTAGGACTCACTGTGTCCTGGAGGCAGCGCGTCCTGACCTGCGGGGCTGCACGTCTCCTCCGCAGGAGAACGCAGCTGCCTGTGCCCACGATCAGCGTTCAGTGCGCTGCGGTCTCCTGCTGTGTTCTCCCTATAGAGGACGCATGTAACTGCAGCAAACAATTGATATGCTGCAGTCTGGAAAGGCGCTCCGCAGGTCAGTGTTTGCTGCAGAAAAAACAAGCACAGTGGGCACGGGATTTCTAGAAATCCCTCCACTCTGCTTGTACTGTAGAGGTCCTGGGAGGAGCCAGCTCACAGTGTGCCTCCGGCTTTCTACTATGCACGTGTTTGAATAAAAGAAAATCCTTCACAGCGGACAGAGTGCGGTCATCCTTTATTCTCACCTTTATCCATGGATTTTGTTCTATGACGAGCACCCCGCTCTTGGATTGTTGGACTTTCCAGGCTCTCCACCCGGACTCTGGCACAGGCGATACCGCAGACGTTACTGCAGGTAATGTGCAGTGGTGCAGGACTCAATTATCTCCCTTTGCTATAACATATAAATATACATCATAGTTTATTTTGGCTGAAGAGGAAGAGGAGGGTCTGATATGTCCCTTTTACAGGCTATTAGCAATGTAATCTTTCATGGCTTGTCTCTCTGTACCAGAAAGACTATAAAGTCTGGATTTAGGTAGTTTTGTTCCAGGAAGTGTAGCGCCCCATGGGCCAGGTGGATTAAGCTAATCGTTGCCAGGCCATCACCTAGCGTGGTCACGGGCGGCCCAGCCTGACTCCGTTGCCCCGAGGCATACAGAAGATGGCAGGGGAGAGATGTTGGGGGTAGTAGTGAGGTGTTTGTCGTGACGCCACTGTCGCGGGCGGAGGAGGGGACGCTACTCTCTCCCACTGCTCGGGTCCGGCCGCGGCTGCTGCGGCTGCGGCTGCTCGGTGGTGGCTCGAGCGGTGGGCCGGATCCCGGGGACTCGAGCGGCGCTCCTCGCCCGTGAGTGAAAAGGGGATTTGATTGTGGGGATTTGGTTATTGTCCGTGACGCCACCCACGGTTGTGGTGATATTGGTGACACCACCGCTGCTCTGGACGGGAATCCCGGGAGCGATGACTGGGAGCAGCTTTGATGTTAGTTCTCCCCTCCGTGGGTAGGGGGTTGGTTGTCCCGGGGCCCGGTGAGGGGGTAGGTTTGGATGGCAGGCGGGTTACGGGGCCTGGTGAGGTGCACGGTCGCGGGGGCAGCGCTGTGCCGCACGGCACGGTGGTACTCACTCAGCCAATGATGAGGACACAGTTCTCGGTAAAACACACGGCTGGATGGACGGGTCCCACAGACGGCTGCGGTGTTGTTTCTCCCAGCAGGTTGATGGTGACTGCCTTTCCCTGCACCTATGTAGTGTAATGGTTCCAATGGGTACCACCGGTAACCCGCTCCCCGGCTTGGATGTGGGCCGGAGGAGCCCCTTTTGCCCGCAGGCTCTGGCCCTGGGAACGGTAGCCTTGGCGGTGGCTGTGTTTCCCTCTCACGGTTGGACTGTTGCCTTCTGTCGGGGCTTGGCTGCTGGGAAACCCAGGAGGTTCCCTTCGCTAACGAATTTGGCAAATTCACGGCGACTCCTAGCCTTGCCGGGGTCCGTAAGCCCCTGCCGAATGGTGCTGGCTTCTCTTTGCGTACTGGTCCGGTACCGCCGGACCACCGCCCGTCCACGGTCTTTACGGTAAACTCCGATAGGCCACTCCTGCAGACGGTCACCACCGTCTGCCAACCTTGCTGATCCGTCCGGGCCACACACCCGGACCAACTTCAGGCTGCTTAACTGCCACTTTACTCCTCTCACTTCCACTTCCAAGCTAAACTCTACTGTACTGCCCTACTTTTCCCGCCTCCAGGACTGTGAACTCCTCGGTGGGCGGGGCCAACCGCCTGGCCCACCCCCTGGTGTGGACATCAGCCCCTGAAGGAAGGCAACAAGTGTTTGTGTCTGACTTAGGTGTGCCTGACCGGGAGTGTGGGGTGTGTTGGTGTTGTTCTCTGTGGCCCCTGGCTTGTCCAGGGCGTCACATTCCCCCTTAGTAAAATGCAGACCGTCCGCGGGCTGCCCGTCCATCACCGGTTTTATTTTCACAAACTGGAAAAGTAACCGGTAAAACAAGTTACATTTATAATAACATCTTCCCACATCGGGAGGTACTCTTACTTAAAACGTTGCAAACGGTTACGGCTTCCGCTCTCTCCCACCCAAGTAACCTGGCCGAGCGGGTTCTGTCCTTTTCAGGGGACCCACGTCCATGGGGAACCCCTGAAACCCTCAGAGGATCGCCACCGGTTCCGGTGGTGGCTGGGCCCCAGCCTGCTCCACTGTGGGCCCTTCCTCCAATCTGCCTCTCCGGAGGCGGTAACGGTGAAAGCCACAAACACAAATATTTACAAGCCACAAGTTCGTGGTTGCCCTGCTAGTTCTCAGGCTTGTCCATAAGGAGTCCCTTATGCAAAACTTGTAGACAGTCCCCACGGGGACAACGGTGCCGGCAACGACCGGTCTCAATCAAGCTGACAATCAGGTAAATCTTCGGTTAATCATTCTTATCATTCTTTCAAACGGTACTTTTAACACATACAGACACAATTCCCCCCCCCCTTTAAAGAGTAGTTTCCCTGTACCTAAGTGGGGGTCTACCTAGGTTAGGGCGAGTGGACTTCCGGGGTCCGGTATCAGTGGGGACAGGCAGTGGGACAGAGGGAACGATCAGTTCCTCTTCCCTGCTATCGTGTGGGGCAGGCTTAGGCATAGGGGAGCTGGGTACAGGTTCATCTCTGGGCACTGGCTCATGGTTGACCACTTCCATTACTTCCTCATCCACGGGTTGTGGGAACAGTATCACTGGAAGAATCACCGCGCCATTCTGTGTAGGCCAGTCTGCTGGAAAGTCACCCATCACGGTGTGGATTACCTCTTTTGCCTTCTCCGCCGGTCTAGGAACCGGAGCTTCAACCGCTGCCCTCAATGCTGAAGGGCACCTCTTTAGATGGTCCCGGGAAACCGTGGCCAAAGTGCCCCCTTGGTCACGACTGATCTGGTAGGCCTTCCCATCTTCCCATCCGGTGGGCTGTATGACATATGGGGTCTGCTCCCATTGATCATCCAGCTTGTGGATCCTCCTCTTCCGCTTCAGCACTACATCTCCAAGCTGGAAAGGGCCAGCAGACGCCTTCTGATTGAAGCGCTGCTCCTGTTGTTCCCGACTCCGACTCAAGTTCTTCTCAACATACTCCTGAATTTGTCGATACTGCACCCTCCGCTGAGTGTCCCATTCAGCTGTCGAAGGGAGTGCTTCTGGGGCTTCCAATCCCATGTCCAGATCCACCGGTAGCCGGCCGGGGCGTGCCCTCATCAGGTATGCTGGGGTGCATTTCGTTGAACTGGAAGGGATATTGTTGTACATATCGACCAAGTCAGGTAGCTTCTCCGGCCACAGGTTCCGCTCTTCTAGCGGCAACGTCTTGAGGAGGCCCAGGACCAGGTGGTTCATCTTTTCACACATGCCGTTGGTTTGGGCATGGTAAGGCGTGGTCCGGATTTTCTTGCAGCCGTACAACTGACAAAATTCATGGAATACCTCCGCTTCAAAGGCCGGTCCTTGGTCAGTAAGCACCTTCTCAGGGTATCCATGTGGTCGGCAGAAATAAGCCTGGAACGCTCTAGCGGCGGTACGGCCAGTTAGGTCTTTGACTGGGACAACCACCATGAACCTTGAATAGTGGTCTACAATGGTTAGAGCGTAGGTGTACCCACTTTGGCTGGGGGGTGAGCTTTACATGGTCAAAGGCAACCAGCTCCAGCGGTTGATGTGTAACGATCGGGTGTAGGGGCGCCTTCTGGCTGGCCTCATCCTTCCTTCTCAGTGTGCAAGGGCCACACTCTCGGCACCAGGCCTCTACAGATTCCCTCATTCCACTCCAATAGAACCGCTCTCTCAACAGCATCTCTAGTTTCTTCCATCCGAAGTGTCCAGCACCATCATGGTATGCTTGCAGGACGGTGAGCACGTTAGCTTGGGGAATCACCAACTGGCGGATCTTCTCATGGGTCTTCGGGTTAATCAGCTCACGGTACAACTTCCCCTTGTGCAGATACAGCCGGGTCCGTTCCCGCCACAGGCGTTGGGCTTCAGCTGGGGCGGCAGGGTCTATCCCAGCAGCGCCCTATTCCACCAGGATCTTGACTAGGCGGACAGCGGGTGCCTGGTCCTGGGCTTCTTGCCACTCCTGGCTGGGCAGCGGGTCTAGGTTTACCCGTTGTTGATGGACATGCACCTTCTCAGTCGGTGGCTGATGAAATGCGGGCAACTCAATCTCTTCGAGGTCGTCATCCTCGGGCCCTTCCCCCCACAGGTGGGGCATCCGAGAGAGTGCATCGGCATTAACGTTGGCACGGCCGGCCCTGTACTTGATGGTGAAATCGTAGTTGGCTAGCCTAGCCACCCACCGCTGTTCCAACGCGCCCAGCTTGGCTGTGTCCAGGTGGGTCAGCGGGTTATTATCCATGAAAGCGGTAAACTTAGCTGCTGCCAGGTAATGGCGGAACCGCTCGGTGATAGCCCACACCAGTGCCAGGAGTTCAAGCTTGAAAGAGCTGTAGTTCTCAGGGTTCCTCTCAGTCGGTCGAAGCCTTCGGCTAGCATAAGCAATCACTTTTTCTTTTCCGTCTTGGACCTGGGATAGGACTGCCCCCAAGCCTACATTACTGGCATCGGTGTAGAGGATGAAGGGGTGGTTGTAATCAGGGTATGCTAGGATTTCTTCTCCAGTCAGGGCCGCTCTCAGCTGACGGAAAGATTCCTCATGCCTTTCTTCCCACACCAATGGGGCTCCTAGGGGTCTACCACCTTTGGTCTGTCCCACGAGGAGGTCTTGCATGGGGGCAGCCATCGTCGTGTACCCCTTGATGAAGCGACGGTAATACCCCACTAGGCCTAGGAACTGCCTCACCACTCTCACCGTGGCCGGCCTCGGCCAGTCCTGGATGGCGGAGATCTTCTCAGTATCCGGGGCGACACCCTCTGCACTGACCACATGCCCTAGGTACTGCACTCTGGGTTTCAGCAGATGACACTTTGAGGGCTTCAACTTCATCCCATATTTTGCAAGGGACGCGAACACCTCGGCCAGGTGCTCCAGGTGGGCTTTATATGTCTGGGAGTATACAATCACATCATCCAGGTACAGCAGGACGGTTTCAAAATTTAGATGCCCCAGACAGCATTCCATCAGCCGTTGGAAGGTTCCAGGGGCATTGCACAGCCCGAACGGC
This sequence comes from Anomaloglossus baeobatrachus, assembly GCF_048569485.1. Classification (NCBI taxonomy): domain Eukaryota; kingdom Metazoa; phylum Chordata; class Amphibia; order Anura; family Aromobatidae; genus Anomaloglossus; species Anomaloglossus baeobatrachus. The sequence goes on from NC_134357.1 coordinate 254,458,045, forward strand.
ATACTATTAAATTCGCAGAGTCCCATAGGGGTGGCAAAGGCAGTCTTCTCTCGGTATTCTGGTGCCACAGCCACCTGCCAGTACCCGCTGGTGAGGTCAAGGGTGGAACAATAGTTAGCGGTTCTCAGCGCAGCCAGAGATTCCTCAATACGGGGCAGAGGGTAAGCGTCCTTATGTGTTATCTGGTTAATTTTCCGGTAATCCACACACATCCACATGGTGCCATCCTTCTTCTTAACCAGTACCAACGGGGCGGCCCAGGGACTACAGCTGTCCCTAATAACCCCTGCCTCCTTCATGTTCCTCAACATGTCCTTGGCACATTGGTAGTGTGCAGGGGGAATAGGCCTGTACCTCTCTTTGATAGGGGGGTGCTCACTGGTGGGGATATGGTGTTGGACCCCTTTAATCTGCCCAAAGTCTAGGGGATGTTTGCTAAAAACTCGCTTATACTCCCGTACCACCCGGTATACCCCTTCTTTGTGATATGTAGGGGTATCGTCAGTGCCTACATGTAGCTGTCGGCACCACTCGTCTAACTCCCCTGGTGATGGGTGAGTGCTGGCAGTAGGTGGCGAGGTGGGGGGAACGGCCTCGCGGATGGTGTGGGGATCCAGAGTGAACAACTTGGCAAGGGTAGCATACCGGGTAAGCCTGACTTCTTCCTCCCCGCAGTTCAGCACCCTCACAGGCACTTTCCCCTTCTTTACGTCTACCACCCCTCGGGCGACCATTACTGTGGGCCAGTGTTCAGAGGGCATGAACTCTATCATGGCGGGGTAGTCACGCCCCTGGAGCCCTACCGCTGCCCTACACCAAATCATCATCTCGCTCCTGGGAGGCACAATCAAAGGGGCAACATCCATCACTCTCACCCCACCAATCTCTCCTCCTGTCGAGTTCACATGCTGACGGTACATCAGGGCTCGGATCTCACGCTGCACAGCTCTCTGTCGGCTCCCCGCTGCCGTAGCGGCCAGCTGCTGCAGTAGGGTCATGTAACGTCCGGGTGGTGGAACCTCTGGACCGTACACCGGTTTCTCTTGAGGAGGCAGCCAGGCAGGTCACCCCGCCAGAGGGTCTGGGTGCACGGCAGCCGAAGCACTATTGGTAGCCGGACAGTCCGTAGGGGAGCAGGAAAGGTGGACGGAGTTCTGGACGGTGGTCCGGGTGACGAGGCTCAGAGTCCGAGGCCAGGTGGTAAGGTCAGGCGGGATCCGGAACTTGCTGAGCGATGGAACGGGTCACCAAACGGAGCCAGGGACTGGAGACTGGCGGAGCTGCAGAGATGGTGGAACATCCGCCGAAGTCACCGTCAGGGTACGGGAATGAGCGTGGTTCGGAGCGGCTGGCGTGGCAGGACAGGCTCTACGAGACAGGACAAGGTTAATGCAGGCAAAGCACAAGGCAAAGCAATAGGGGACCTGAACACTAGCTTGCTAAACACGTAGAACAGGCCCCGCCCACCAGGAAAGTGATTCTTAATATACCCTGTACCTGTCTATGCAATTTCCTGTTTCTAGGTGCTGGCCCTTTAAGAGAGGGTCAATGACTGCGCGCGCGCCCTAATGCGCATGCGCGAGGCCCGGGTGCCAGAAGCCAGAGGAGGGAGCGGTGAGTAGGAAGCAGGAGAGCCGGGCTGAGGCAGAGATGCCGACGGGCGCCGGGAGCGGGGACCGGGCTGCCTGGGGACCGCAGGCGATGGAGCAGGAAGGCTGTGGAGCGGGGGACCGGGAAGCCTGGCACGGGAGCGGCGGAGCGCGACCTGAGAGCGGGGAAGCGTGGCAGGGGAGCCGGTAAGCAAGGCAGAGGGGCCGGGGAGCATGGCAGGGGAGCCGGGGAGCCTAGCAGGGGAGCCGGGGAGCGTGACAGTACCCCCTCCCCCACGCCCCCTCCCCGCAAGCGGGACAGGAAGGCACGAATCAGAGGAGTGCCAACATTCTCCCGGGGCTCCCAGGACCTATCCTCGGGACCATACCCCGCCCAGTCCACCAGGAAATACTGCCGACCTCGTACGGTCTTCATGGCCACGATATCCCTTACCGCATAGATGTCATCGTCAGCGATGGGAGGAGGAGCAGTACTGGCATCAGCGGAGAAGGGACCAAGGACAACAGGCTTGAGCAAGGAGACATGGAAAGAGTTGGGTATCCGCATCGTGGCCGGGAGCTGCAGCTTGTAGGAGACTGCATTGATCTTGCTGATGACTTTAAACGGCCCGATGTAACGAGGACCCAACTTGTACGATGGCAACTTCAATCGGACATACTTGGATGCAAGCCAGACCAGATCACCAGGGGAGAAACACGGGGGATCCAGGCGCCTTTTGTCCGCATGTCTCTTCATCCGCAAAGAAGCACGCTCAAGGGAGGTCTTGACAGAGCTCCAAATGGCTGAGAAGTCCTGGACCAGAGCATCTGCTGCGGGGACATCGGAAGCCGAGGATACTGGCAATGGAACAGAAGGCTGAAGTGCGTAAACGACTCGGAATGGAGAGCTGGAGGTGGACTCGCTGATGTGATGGTTGTGGGAGAACTCAGCCCAAGGAAGAAGCGTGGACCAGTCATCGTGATGGGCATTAATGTAGTGGCGCAGGAAGGAGGTCAGGATTTGATTGACCCACTCCACTTGCCCATTCGACTGAGGATGGTAGGCCGAAGAAAAGTCCAGAGATACTCCCAGATGTTTGCAGAGGGCCCTCCAGAAGCACGAGGTAAACTGAGTTCCTCTGTCGGACACAATGTGTGCGGGAAAGCCATGCAATCGGAATATATGTTGGATGAAGGAGTCAGCTAGCTCCTGGGCAGAGGGCAGCCCGGCCATGGGAATGAAGTGAGCCATTTTTGAGAAACGGTCCACCACAACCCATATGACTGTGTGTCCGGAGGATAAGGGTAAGTCCGTAATGAAGTCCATTGCGATATGTTGCCACGGAACAGAAGGAATGGGCAGAGGCAGGAGACGTCCATATGGTAGGTGCTTGGGTGTCTTGTTCCGGGCACAGGACGAACAGGCTGAGACGAAGGATGTGACGTCTTTACGGAGGGACGGCCACCAGTAGTGACGGACAATCATACTCCAAGTCTTCTTCTGACCAGCATGGCCGGCGATCTTCGAGGCATGGCCCCAGTGCAGGACTCTCTGTCTGTCAGTATCTGAGACATAGGTTTTCCCAGGAGGTATCTGAGTTAAAGCGACAGGATTCACCGGAATGATTTTGCTGGGGTTGATGATGGGCTGGAACATCTCCTCCTCCAACTCCACGGGCACGAAGGACCTGGACAATGCGTCTGCCCGCACGTTCTTGTCCGCAGGCCGAAAATGGAGTTGGAAATCAAATCGAGCAAAAAACAAGGACCAGCGGGCTTGTCGTGGGTTCAGTCTTTGGGCTGACCGCAGGTACTCCAGATTCTTGTGGTCCGTGTATATGATTACAGGGTATACTGCTCCCTCCAAGAGGTAGCGCCATTCCTCCAAGGCAAGCTTCACGGCCAGTAGCTCCCGATCCCCGATGGTGTAGTTGCGTTCGGGTGCCGAGAAGCTCTTGGAGAAGAACCCACAAGTGACCATCTTGCCGGAGGGGGAGTTCTGCATCAACACTGCCCCGGCTCCTGAGGAAGAGGCATCCACCTCCAAGGTGAACTGTCGGTTCAATTCAGGGCGATGGAGAACCGGGGAAGAAGCAAACGCCTGTTTCATGGAGCAGAACGCGGCATCGGCCGCCGGGGGCCAGTCCTTAGGATTAGCTCCTTTCTTAGTCAAGGCAGAGAGAGGCGCAGTCAAGGCAGAGAAATGCGGGATGAATTGCCGATAATAGTTCGCAAAGCCGAGAAAGCGTTGGATAGCCTTCAGTCCGGAAGGAGGAGGCCAGTTGATGATGGCAGACACTTTCTCAGGATCCATCTGCAGGCCAGTGTCCGAGATTACATAACCCAGGAAGGGAAGAGACGACTTCTCAAAGATGCATTTCTCGTACTTGGCGTACAGACGGTTTTCTCTAAGCCTCTGGAGAACTAGCTGCACGTTTTCTCTGTGGGTCTGTAGATCCGGAGAGAAGACCAGGATGTCATCAAGATATACCACGACACAGACATAGAGGAGGTCCCTGAACACGTCGTTCACCAGTTCTTGGAAGACTGCCGGAGCATTACACAGACCAAAGGGCATGACACAATACTCGTAGTGCCCATCTCGAGTGTTGAATGCGGTTTTCCATTCGTCTCCAGAGCGAATGCGAACCAGGTTATAAGCCCCACGGAGGTCCAACTTGGTGAATACACGGGCTCCTCGGAGCCGATCGAATAGTTCAGGGATAAGCGGCAGAGGGTATTTGTTCTTTACGGTGATCTGGTTTAAACCCCGGTAGTCGATGCAAGGGCGCAGATCACCTTCCTTTTTCTTGACGAAGAAAAACCCTGCTCCAGCAGGGGATGAGGACCTCCGAATGAACCCCTTTGCCAGGCTCTCGGTAATATAGGCAGACATAGCTCGTGTTTCCGCAGGGGACAAGGGGTATATTCTTCCTCTAGGAGGCGTGGTTCCTGGCAGTAAATCGATGGTGCAGTCGTAGGGACGATGAGGCGGTAGCACCTCTGACTCCTTTTTATCGAAAACGTCCGAGAAGGACCAGTAGGCAGAAGGCAGTCCTGGTAGAGACTCTGGAACCGGAGAGCGTCGAACGGGCTGGATGGTTTTCAGACATCTCTCGTGGCACGAGGAGCCCCATCGGGTGATTTCACCTGTACTCCAGCTGACCGACGGTTCGTGTGTCCGTAACCATGGGAGTCCCAGCAGGATCTGATGAGACATACGCGGGAGGACGTAGAAGGTGATCTTCTCCGTGTGCAGAGCACCGATCCATACTTCCACAGGCTTGGTGATCAGTGAGACGGTGTCAGAGAGGGGTCTCCCATCCACAGAGGCGATCACCAGCGGTTTCTCTAGTGGGAGGACCGGCACCTGGTACTTATCCAACGTGGCCTGCTGGATGAAGTTGCCTGCTGCTCCGGAATCAAGATACGCCTCTGCCGTGAACCGGGTCTCTTCTGTAGTGACTTGAATAGTCCAGGTAACGGAGTCTGAGAGTGTCCCAGCACCTAGGGTAGCCTCTTCTACCAAGCCTAGGCTTTGGAGTTTCCCGGCTTCTCGGGACAAGAGCGTAGCAGGTGGGAACCATCACCGCAGTAGAAGCAGAGACCCTTTGCTAGTTGTTCTGCTCGGCGTTGCTCCGACTGCCTCAGGCAGTCAATCTGCATGGGCTCGTAGGTAGACGCGCCAGAGGACGCTGACTGAGGAGCGGTGGACTTCTGTGGTGGGGAGGAGTGCCGTATTGGACGCCTCTCGCGGGACACCTCTTTGGATCGTTCCTGAAAGCGAAGATCCACGCGAGTCGCCAGAGCAATCAGGGCATCCAGGGTAGAAGGCACGTCACGACCAGCCAGCTCATCTTTAATGCGAGCCGAGAGTCCTTCCCAGAAGGCGGCGGTTAGGGCCTCGTTGTTCCACCCGAGTTCCGAGGCCAAGGTGCAGAAACGAATAGCATATTGGCCCACCGTCAGAGTCCCTTGACGTAGCCGGAGGAGGGATGAAGCAGAGGCGGCAGTGCGTCCGGGCTCGTCAAAGGTGTTACGGAAAGCCTGCAGGAAGTCCTGGATATCAGTGGTCACCGGATCCTCCTTCTCCCACAAGGGGTTCATCCAGGCCAGTGCCTCTCCCTCTAGATGGGACATCATGAACGCGACCTTGGCTTGGTCGGAGGCAAAAAGGTGCGGCAGCAGCTGGAAATGGAGAGAGCATTGGTTTATAAACCCCCTGCAGGTCTTGGGATCTCCAGCGTACCGGGGTGGTGAGGCCAAACGAAGCTTGGAAGCATCCGAGGAGGCTGCCACGGGAGCTGCGGACGTGGATTGTGCAGTGGAATCCCGAGATACCACAGGCGTGGCCGCTGCTTGTAGCGTGTTCAGACGGGTATCCACAGAAGTCATGAAGTTCAGCATGCGGGTCTGGGTCTCGCGCTGTCGTGTGAGTTCCTGCTGCAGGGCCGCTAGTGCTTCGGCGGGATCCATGGCCTGTTCTAGCTGTAACGTCCGGGTGGTGGAACCTCTGGACCGTACACTGGTTTCTCTTGAGGAGGCAGCCAGGCAGGTCACCCCGCCAGAGGGTCTGGGTGCACGGCAGCTGAAGCACTATTGGTAGCCGGACAGTCCGTAGGTGAGCAGGAAAGGTGGACGGAGTTCTGGACGGTGGTCCGGGTGACGAGGCTCAGAGTCCGAGGCCAGGTGGTAAGGTCAGGCGGGATCCGGAACTTGCTGAGCGATGGAACGGGTCACCAAACGGAGCCAGGGACTGGAGACTGGCGGAGCTGCAGAGATGGTGGAACATCCGCCGAAGTCACCGTCAGGGTACGGGAATGAGCGTGGTTCGGAGCGGCTGGCGTGGCAGGACAGGCTCTACGAGACAGGACAAGGTTAATGCAGGCAAAGCACAAGGCAAAGCAATAGGGGACCTGAACACTAGCTTGCTAAACACGTAGAACAGGCCCCGCCCACCAGGAAAGTGATTCTTAATATACCCTGTACCTGTCTATGCAATTTCCTGTTTCTAGGTGCTGGCCCTTTAAGAGAGGGTCAATGACCGCGCGCGCGCCCTAATGCGCATGCGCGAGGCCCGGGTGCCAGAAGCCAGAGGAGGGAGCGGTGAGTAGGAAGCAGGAGAGCCGGGCTGAGGCAGAGATGCCGACGGGCGCCGGGAGCGGGGACCGGGCTGCCTGGTGACCGCAGGCGATGGAGCAGGAAGGCTGTGGAGCGGGGGACCGGGAAGCCTGGCACGGGAGTGGCGGAGCGCGACCTGAGAGCGGGGAAGCGTGGCAGGGGAGCCGGTAAGCAAGGCAGAGGGGCCGGGGAGCATGGCAGGGGAGCCGGGGAGCCTAGCAGGGGAGCCGGGGAGCGTGACAGGTCAGCACATCACTCATACAGTGCTCCATCACGTTGGTCCCTAGCACTACCTTCGGGTTATGATCACTGGGTTCATTCATTATCACAATCATACCCTGGTGTTGCAGTTCAGCTCGTCCCACAGTCATGGCCACTTGCTTGTACCCCACTTGGGTCAATGGGAGTCCATCAGCAGCAATCAGTGTCATACTGGCATCTGGGGGAGCCAGTTCGTCTTTTCCCCAATACCGTTGATACAGTGTGTATGGTATAGTGGTTACCTGTGATCCAGCGTCCAGGAGAGCCATCACCGGTATGTCGTCCACAGCCACGGGGATGATGGGCTGGGCCCCGATGTACCGGTCCCGCCAGTCTGGGGGGCCATGGAGTTCTACTCCTGAGGATTGGCCCGTGGCCCCAGGGGTTGCTCGTTTAACGGACACCGTCGGGAGTAGTGGCCGGGTTTGCTGCACCAGTAACAGATCGGGGGTCCATACCGTGAGTCATTGGCCCTTCTCCGCTGCATCCAGGGGACGTCCTCAGGGCTGTCGGCGAGCTGCATCTTCGCCGGAGCCTGGGATCTGGTCGGAGGCTGGAGTGCGGCGAGGATCTTAGCGAGGTCCCCATCCATGCGGCCAACTTGAGAAGCGAGTTCTTCCATTGTTCCGCTAGGGGCTGCAGGCACTGGAGGTGCTGATGGGGTAGGGACCACCACAACGGGAGCAGTCTCAACCGGCCAGGGTGCTGGCTCAGAGGCTTCAGATGCGGGGGGTTGCAGAGCTTTGATGGCCCGCTCCTTTAATACGGCAAAGTCCACATCAGGGTGTTCTAGGGCCCAGAGCCGAAGTTGTTTGCGGTCCTCTGAGGACCTCATCCCCTGCACAAACTGCTCACTTAACATTTTGTTACTGTCCGCACTGTTGATGGTGTCCACCCGCTTCAGTGTGCGGAGTGCGGTTTGCAGGCGCAAGGCATAGTCCCGAATGCTATCTGCGGGCCGTTGCCGGCATTGATAGAACTGCATCCGCAACTCCGCCTCGGTACGGGTCTCAAAGGCAGTTTGCAGCTTCTCAAAGATGGTGGCTACAGAGGACCGGTCCCCCTCGGCCCAGGTCTCCACCTCTTGCTCAGCCGCGCCGGTTAGCTGCCCTAGCGCTAGCGCTGCACGTTGCTTATCAGTCAGGGGGTACAGTTCTAGTAGCGGACTAAGTTTTTTCCGGAAAACCTGCAAGGCATTAGGTTTCCCATCGTACTGCGGTAGCCAGGCAGCTCCGGGCACATAGGGCAAAGAGAACGGCATCACCTGAGCGAGAGCTGAGGCCGTGGTGCCCCCCGCCAGCGCGGCCGGGACCTGGGCAGGCCCATTCCCATCTACGGGTGCTCCCACGACTGCGTCCGCCGCTCCTCCAGCGGCTCCGTCGGGCGCTGACATCTTGTTTCTGTCCCCCTTAGTCTCTTTCCGGCTCCTCCTCTACAGGGGCGGGGTTTTGGCCTTCGTGCCTCCACTACTCGAGGAGACGCTCGAGCGGGAATTTTTCGCACCCAAGATGGCGGCTTCTCAAATTTTCCGGCCGGACACCTCCGGCGGTAACAAGGCGCACCTCTACCAGACGGCAGAGCGGTAGGATCCTGTTCGTGACGCCAAGTTGTTGCGGGCGGAGGAGGGGACGCTGCGCTCTCCCACTGCTCGGGTCCGGCCGCGGCTGCTGCGGCTGCTCGGTGGTGGCTCGAGCAGTGGGCCGGATCCCGGGGACTCGAGCGGTGCTCCTCGCCCGTGAGTGAAAAGGGGATTTGATTGTGGGGATTTGGTTATTGTCCGTGACGCCACCCACGGTTGTGGTGATATTGGTGACACCACCGCTGCTCTGGACGGGAATCCCGGGAGCGATGACTGGGAGCGGCTTTGATGTTAGTTCTCCCCTCCGTGGGTAGGGGGTTGGTTGTCCCGGGCCCCGGTGAGGGGGTAGGTTTGGATGGCAGACGGGTTACGGGGCCTGGTGAGGTGCAGGGTCGCGGGGGTAGCGCTGTGGCGCACGGCACGGTGGTACTCACTCAGCCAATGATGAGGACACAGTTCTCGGTAAAACACACGGCTGGATGGACGGGTCCCACAGACGGCTGCGGTGTTGTTTCTCCCGGCAGGTTGATGGTGACTGCCTTTCCCTGCACCTATGTAGTGTAACGGTTCCAATGGGTTCCCACCGGTAACCCACTCCCCGGCTTGGATGTGGGCCGGAGGAGCCCCTTTTGCCCGCAGGCTCTGGCCCTGGGAACGGTAGCCTTGGCGGTGGCTGTGTTTCCCTCTCACGGTTGGACTGTTGCCTTCTGTCGGGACTTGGCTGCTGGGAAACCCAGGAGGTTCCCTTCGCTAACGAATTTGGCAAATTCACGATGACTCCTAGCCTTGCCGGGGTCCGTAAGCCCCTGCCGGATGGTGCTGGCTTCTCTTTGCGTACTGGTCCGGTACCGCCGGGCCACCGCCCGTCCACGGTCTTTACGGTAAACTCCGATAGGCCACTCCTGCAGACGGTCACCACCGACTGCCAACCTTGCTGATCCGTCCGGGCCACACACCTGGACCAACTTCAGGCTGCTTAACTGCCACTTTACTCCTCTCACTTCCACTTCCAAGCTAAACTCTACTGTACTGCCCTACTTTTCCCGCCTCCAGGACTGCGAACTCCTCGGTGGGCGGGGCCAACCGCCTGGCCCACTCCCTGGTGTGGACATCAGCCCCTGGAGGAAGGCAACAAGGGTTTGTGTCTGACTTAGGTGTGCCTGACCGGGAGTGTGGGGTGTGTTGGTGTTGTTCTCTGTGGTCCCTGGCTTGTCCAGGGCGCCACACCACCTGTGGTATGCGGCCAGGGAGGCACCATCATTGAACAGTTTCAAACATTTTCAACATTTACCGGTCAGCAGTATCATTATGCAATTAATATCAACAGTTGCATTGAAAAACATTTAAGAAAAACAGTTATTCTTTCTTGGCTGCTGGTGGTGCCAGAGGGCTGATCCCAACCCCTGGCTCTGGGCACTCAAGGAACATCCATGGGTAAAGAGTCCAACTTTGCCACAACAACAGCAAACCGGTATGAGGATGTCCATGGTGCCAGAAACTGGTTTCTTCACAGGCGCAATCCTGGAGTATCCCTCCGGTAAAACACTCTGCAGAGGCTGGATCGCAATTACCTCAGTCTTTCCTCCATTGCATATCGGCTGCCCATCAGCATCAAAATGATCAGGCACTGGTGGCAGCAGGAGGTCATCAGCACGGGAGGCCAGTTCAATGGTCACAGGTTGCTGAGTCCCCTGCTTGGGTTGCATCGCTTTGAGCAGAACAGCCATACCTCCGGTCAGTTCCAGGATCTGAAGCTGCAGTTCATTTAAGGATTTTTTATCCGGAGTCTGTTCACCGGTTGGCTACAAGGGTACATCCAGAAGAAGGAAACAACCGGTACAGTCTATCTTTGAAATCACTCAGGTATGCGATTCTCCTCAGTGAACATGTCCTCACAGGCACAGGGTTTCCTGTCAGTTGCTGGCAGTGGGGCTCACTTTGGCGCTCTTTTTGGGCTCCTCCCACGCTATTTGCGCTCTTTGCGAGTAGCGCCCACGACGACATGCCTCTTCTTTTTTCCCACGCTGCACAAGTAATGGCGACTGTCCTTTTTAAGTAAAGTATTAACCACAGTCCAATAAGGCGCAAAGTACCCAGGTTTTTGGCTGGGCACGGTAACCTGCTCGTGACACCAAATGTAGCGCTTCATGGGGCAGGCACATTAATCTACTCATCGCCGGGAGGTCGACTTTCGTAGTCACATGTGGCATAACCCAGCTCCTTTGCCCTGAGGCATACAGAAGATGGCTGGGGAGAGATGTTGGGGGTAATAGTGAGGTGTTTGTCATGATGCCACCTATGGTATGCAGCCAGGGAATGGACCGCCGCTGCTGTCACTGACCTCCGGGGCAGATGGTACTAGCAGCTATGGGTGGTATCACCTCCCCACAGGTGGAGCGGGCCCCGGGGAAGATGATGAGGGGAGGAGTAATGGCGACGCGGAGCGGCAGTACCAGTAATAAAGAGTCAGAGTCCAAAGGGTGCTTTACACGCTGCGACATCGCTAGCAATTGCTAGCGATGGCGAGCGTGATAGCACCCACCCCCATCGTATGTGCAACATTTGGTGATCACTGCCGTAGCGAACATTATCACTACAGCAGCGTCACACGCACATACCTGTGCAGCGATGTCGCTGTGACCTTCTTCAAGGGGGCGGTGCATTCGGCGTCATGGCGACATCACTGCGGCGTCACTAAGCGTCCGTCCAATAAAAGCAGAGGGGCGGAGATGAGCGGGACGTAACATTCCGCCCACCTCCTTCCTTCCGCAATGCCGGTGGACGCAGGTAAGGAGATGTTCGTCGTTCCTGCGGTGTCACACATAGCGATGTGTGATGCCGCAGGAACGACAAAAATCGTACCTGCAGCAGCGATATTAAGGCAAGGAGCGACGTGTCAACGATCACCGTTTTTGGATGATTTTGCGATCGTTGATCGTCACTCCTTGGTGTAACACGCTGTGATGTTGCTACCGACGCTGGATGTGCGTCACTAACGACGTGACCCCGACGATATATCGGTAGCGATGTCACAGCGTGTAAAGCACCCTTAATGCTGCGGTTCCAGGTTGTTTACTCACTTTTGTACGGTGCCTCTCGCCCAGGTAATACCGGTCACTTGCTATGATGGGCTCCGTCGAACCCAAATCCCTTTAGAAATCAGTACGGTTTGGTGTTTGGTGGGTTTTCTCCTTGTAACGCCTGCCTGTGCATCCCCTGGCTTGAAGCTATGAGGGGACTCTGGGTTTCACGAGTAGAGTCGAGTGATGTTCGATTCGAACAGTTCGCCAATTTCAAATTCAAGTGATTTTGGGCGGTGTTCGAGTTGTTCGACGAACTCGAACGATTTGCTTCAAGTTCGGCAGTTCGAGTTACCGTTCGATAACGGTTCGATCACCAAAAGCGTGGCTTTTCACAGTAAGGCTATGTGCGCACTTTGCGTATCTGCATGCGTCCTGCGTCCCCAGCACAATCCCTCTCTCTTTACTACTCAACGATTACAGGTGTGGCACTGCTCGGCTGTCACAAAGCTTCGGCGGCTTTTCCTCTTTTGAAAATGGCTGTCGCTCATTATTCAATCTGGTATTCCCGGCTTTCCCCGCCCTCCGGCGCCCATGATTGGTTGCAGTCAGACACGCCCCCACGATGAGTGACAGCTGTCTCACTGCAACCAATCACAGCCGCCGGCGGGCGGGTCTATATTGTGCAGTAAAATAAATAAATAAATAATAAAAAAAAACAAAACTGCGGTTTCCCCCAATTTTGATACCAGCCAGGATAAAGCCACATGGCTGAAGGCTGGTATTGTCAGGATGGGCAGCGCCACGTTATGGGGAGCCCACCACCCTAACAATATCAGCCAGCAGCTGCCCGGAATTGCCGCATCCATTAGATGTGACAGTCCCGGGACTCTACCCGGCTCATCCCGAATTGCCCTGGTGCGATGGCAATCGGGGTAATAAGGGATTAATCATGGCAGGCGTCTGCCCAAGATACCTTCCATGATTAACCTGTAAGTGAAAGTAAATAAACACACACAACAAAAAATCCTTTATTTGGAATAAAAGACAAAAAAACACCCTCTTTCATCACTTTATTAAAATCCCCAAATACACCTCCAGGTCTGGCGTAATCCACGAGGTACCGCGACGCATCCAGCTCTGCTACATGAAGCTGACAGGAGCACTGTAGAACACGAGCGCTCTGTGTCAGAGCTACGCAGCAGCTGAAGTGAGCCGCGCTATCAGCGGGGACGTCACTGAGGTAATGCCTGCGTGTGTACGAGGATGATGGGAGCGGTAGTGCCTGCGCGTGTACGAGGATGATGGGAGTGATAGTGCCTGCGTGTGTGCAAGGATGATGCGCGCGGTAGTGCCTGCGTGTGTGCGAGGATGAGTGTGGTAGTGCCGGTGTTTGCCCTCCCATCCATTCATCCATCCATCCCTCCATCTCTCCCTCCATTCATCACTCCCTTCATCCCTCCCTCCATCCCTCCCTCTATCCATCCCTCTATCCCTCCATCCATCCCTCTATCCATCCATCCCTCTATCCATCCATCCATCCCTCCATCCATCCATCGATCCCTCCATCCATTCATCCATCCCTCACTCCATCCCTCCATCCTCCATCCATCCATCCATCCATCCATTCATCCCTCCCTCCATCTCTCCATCAATTCATCCCTCCCTTCATCCATCCCTCCATCCATCCCTCTATCCCTCCATCCATCCCTCTATCCCTCCATCCATCCCTCTATCCATCCATCCATCCCTCTATCCATCCATCCATTCCTCTATCCATCCCTCCATCCATCCCTCCATCCATTCATCCATCCCTCCATCCATCCATCCTTCCCTCCCTCCATCCATCCCTCCCTCCATCCCTCCTTCCATCCCTCCCTCCATCTCTCCATCCATTCATCCCTCCCTTCATCCCTCCCTTCATCCCTCCCTTCATCCCTCCCTCCCTCCATCCATCCATCCATCCCTCTATCCATCCATCCGTCCATCCCTCCATTCATTCATCTATCCCTCCATCTCTCCATCCATCCCTCCATCTTTCCATCCTCCATCCATCCCTCCCTCCATCCCTCCATCCATCCATCCCTCCCTCCATCCATTCATCCCTCCCTCCATCTCTCCATCCATTCATCCCTCCCTTCATCCATCCCTCCATCCATTCATACATCCATTCATCCCTCCCTCCATCCATCCCTCTATCCATTCATCCATCCCTCTATCCCTCCATCCATCCCTCTATCCCTCCATCCATCCCTCTATCCATCCATCCATCCCTCCATACATTCATCCATCCCTCCATCCCTCCCTCTCTCCATCCATCCATCCATCCCTCCATCCATTCTTGTAGCTGAATAATCTACTTCTGGATTCTCTACTGCAATACAGAGGTCAAGATTACCAAATTTTCCTATGCTTTTCATTACAGACAGTGGCTCAATGGATAGAGCTACTGCCTAATGAGAATTAGTTCACGAGTTTGAGTCCCGGACGTCCCGGTAAAGAATTGAATTTATTTATAATTTTAAATTATAATTATTATTTATTTATAATTATAATTTAATTTAATTATGCACTGAGGGGAGGAGCCGGACATCACCTGTGAGCCGCGGGACACACCTCTAAAATCGGAGCAGTTCACGGAATGAGGCTGCATTGCTCTCTCCTCTCTCTCTTCTCTCTCTCTTCTCTCTCTCTCCTCTTTCTTCTCTCTTTCTCTCTCTTTTTCTCTCTCTCTTTTTCTCTCTCTGTCTCTCTCTCTCTCTTTCTCTCTCTCTCTCTTTTTCTCCCTTTTCTCTCTCTTTTCTCTCTCTTTCTCTCCCTCCCTCTCTCCCTCCCTCTCTCTCTCCCTTTCTCCTTCCCTCTCTCTCTCCCTCTCTCTCATCTCTCTCTCTCTTTCTTTTCTCTCTCTTTTCTCTCTCTCTCAGACCTGGCGATGATCAGCTGATGCGGTCACCTGACGGAATCAGCTGACACTACAAGTCAAGCAGTGAGACCGGCTTTTTACCGCCCAGCCGGCTAAACTATCAGCAGCTGCTGCTGTCGGACAGGAGTCTGCACAGAAGTGTGTAGTTTGTTTGTTTTTTTGCACTGATGCATCAGCTGATTGTATAAAAGCCGTTTATACAATCAGCTGCTGTGTCATGTGATTCAGGCCCTTGAACCTGACACATCATCTGATCGCTTTGCTTTCCAGCAAACCGATCAGATGATATTGGATCCGGATTGGACGGTGCAGGACCCTTGACCTAGGATTACTGCGCAGGGGGGTTCTTTATTTCAATAAAGATGGAGTTACTAATTCTGTTGTGTTTTATTTATAATAAAAATATTTTTCTGTGTGTTGTGTTTTTTTTTATCTGTACTAGAAATTCATGATGGCCATGTCTAATATTGGCGTGACACCATGAATTTCGGGCTTAGGGCCAGTTGATAATACAGTCAGGGCCAGAAATATTTGGACAGTGACACAAGTTTTGTTATTTTAGCTGTTTACAAAAACATGTTCAGAAATACAATTATATATATAATATGGGCTGAAAGTGCAAACTCCCAGCTGCAATATGAGAGTTTTCACATCCAAATCGGAGAAAGGGTTTAGGAATCATAGCTCTGTAATGCATAGCCTCCTCTTTTTCAAGGGACCAAAAGTAATTGGACAAGGGACTCTAAGGGCTGCAATTAACTCCGAAGGCATCTCCCTCGTTAACCTGTAATCAATGAAGTAGTTAAAAAGTCTGGGGTTGATTACAGGTGTGTGGTTTTGCATTTGGAAGCTGTTGCTGTGACCAGACAACATGCGGTCTAAGGAACTCTCAATTGAGGTGAAGCAGAACATCCTGAGGCTGAAAAAAAAGAATCCATCAGAGAGATAGCAGACATGCTTGGAGTAGCAAAATCAACAGTCGGGTACATTCTGAGAAAAATGGAATTGACTGGTGAGCTTGGGAACTCAAAAAGGCCTGGGCGTCCACGGATGACAACAGTGGTGGATGATCGCCGCATACTTTCTTTGGTGAAGAAGAACCCGTTCACAACATCAACTGAAGTCCAGAACACTCTCAGTGAAGCAGGTGTATCTGTCTCTAAGTCAACAGTAAAGAGAAGACTCCATGAAAGTAAATACAAAGGGTTCACATCTAGATGCAAACCATTCATCAATTCCAAAAATAGACAGGCCAGAGTTAAATTTGCTGAAAAACACCTCATGAAGCCAGCTCAGTTCTGGAAAAGTATTCTATGGACAGATGAGACAAAGATCAACCTGTACCAGAATGATGGGAAGAAAAATGTTTGGAGAAGAAAGGGAACGGCACATGATCCAAGGCACACCACATCCTCTGTAAAACATGGTGGAGGCAACATGATGGCATGGGCATGCATGGCTTTCAATGGCACTGGGTCGCTTGTGTTTATTGATGACATAACAGCAGACAAGAGTAGCCGGATGAATTCTGAAGTGTACCGGGATATACTTTCAACCCAGATTCAGCCAAATGCCGCAAAGTTGATCGGACGGCGCTTCATGGTACAGATGGACAATGACCCCAAGCATACAGCCAAAGCTACCCAGGAGTTCATGAGTGCAAAAAAGTGGAACATTCTGCAATGGCCAAGTCAATCACCAGATCTTAACCCAATTAAGCATGCATTTCACTTGCTCAAATCCAGACTTAAGACGGAAAGACCCACAAACAAGCAAGACCTGAAGGCTGCGGCTGTAAAGGCCTGGCAAAGCGTTAAGAAGGAGGAAACCCAGCGTTTGGTGATGTCTATGGGTTCCAGACTTAAGGCAGTGATTGCCTCCAAAGGATTCGCAACAAAATATTGAAAATAAAAATATTTTGTTTGGGTTTGGTTTATTTGTCCAATTACTTTTGACCTTCTAAAATGTGGAGTGTTTGTAAAGAAATGTGTACAATTCCTACAATTTCTATCAGATATTTTTGTTCAAACCTTCAAATTAAACGTTACAATCTGCACTTGAATTCTGTTGTAGAGGTTTCATTTCAAATCCAATGTGGTGGCATGCAGAGCCCAACTCGCGAAAATTGTGTCACTGTCCAAATATTTCTGGACCTAACTGTATACAGCTATCCCTAACCCCATTATTACCCAGCGAGCCACCCGTCACCAGGGCAGCTGGAAGAGTTGGATACAGCGCCAGAAGATGGCGCTTCTATAAAAGCACCATTTTCTGGGGCGGCTGCAGACTACAATTCGCAGCAGGGGTGCACCGAAAGCTTGGGTACCCTGTGCTGCCGATTCCAATCCCCAGCTGCCTAGTTGTACCTGGCTGGACACAAAAATTGGGCAAAGCCCACATCATTTTTTTTTTTTAATTATTTCATGAAATAATTTAAAAAAAAAGGGCTTCTGTATATTTTTGGTTCCCAGCCGGGTACAAAAAGGCAGCTGGGGGTTGAGGGCAGCCCGTAGCTGCCTGCTGTACCTGGCTAGCATACAAAAACATGGCAAAGCCCACGTAATATTTGGGGGGGGGGGAAACTCCTGCATACAGTCCTGGATGGACATTAAAAAGATTCAGGGAGTCATCCTAGGTCATAAAAATCCCCATGCTGATATGGGATATAGTAGATGGAACGCGTTTCGAGCGATGATGTTATTATTATTGTGCGGAAAGGGGAGGAAAGAAGTATAGAGGAATTCATTTTTTACGTGAACAATAATCCGTGCAATAAAAAATTCTCACATAATTATGACAAAAAAGAGATCACTTTTTTGGATGTGACTTTTTCTTCCAATCTACTTACTAAAGTCCACTTTACACACAGAGCTAAATCTTTGGCAGATCTGTAGTTGCAGTGAAATCATGGACATATTGTTCCATTTGTACACAGCTACAAACCTGGCACTGATTGTCCACAATTTCACTGCAACCACAGATCTGCCAAAGATTTATCTCTGTGTGTAAAGTGGCCTTGGATTGCAGTCTTTTCAGAAAACCCATGGCAGGGAATTCACTATTACATGCCAGCAGCTGCCATCCCCGACATATTATAAATAATATCCCCACTGGCGAATTTATTCGGGCCAGAAGGTGTTGCTCTTCCAATGAACTTTATGAAAAAGAATGCAGCACCATTGAGAACAGATTTTTATGTCGGGGGTACTTTGAAAAAATTCTAAAGAGGGCAAAGAATCGAGCTGATTCTAAAAATCGTGAACAATATTTGGAGAATAAAATAAACCCTGATTTTTCTGACCACTGTCCTATAGTTTTTTCAACCAAATTTAGTACGGACTACTATCCGGTAATCAATATTAGAAAGAAGTTTCTTCCTATTCTTTCTACGGATAGCACCGTAAAAACTATATTAGACAATGGAGTCAGATTTGTACCCAAATGTAATCGCACAATAGGAGCAACAATTTCTCCTAGTGACCACATAAACCGCACTAATGAAAACCCCCATAAGTGGCTCTCCACCACGGGTTCGTATAAGTGCAGACAAAAAATCTGTGGCCTTTGCAAACACATGTTAAGCACAAAAAAAAACAGTCTCCAGCGTCACGAAAAAAGAATATGATATAAAAACTCTTATTAACTGCGGGACGACCCATGTCATATATGTTATAATATGCACCACATGTGACATTCAATATGTGGGCAGCACTGGTCGTAGCTTGAGACGCAGAATTTCGGAACATTTGTATGACGCTAACAACAGAAGTAGTAGGAGTCCATCAGGCACATCTCAGCACTTCACCTCCATTCATGGAGGTAATACAGACAGCTTTAAAGTAAACGCTGTGGAAAAAATCTTTCTACCAAACAGAGGTAGAGACATAATGAAAAAAATGCGCAAAAAGGAAGCCAAATGGATCTTCTTACTGGAGACTCGATCACCTTCAGGAATGAACCTAAGAGATGAACTTAAAAATATTTATTGAAAAATTCTCTTATTTATTTTAATTTTTATTGTTTTTTTTTCCTGAACTTAATTGAATATACTCTGTGCTTACTAAGGCTATGTGCGCACGTTGCGTACTGTCCCAGCAGAAATTTCTGCAGCGATTTGAACAGCACACATGCGCTTCAAATCGCTGCAGAAACAAAAGCCGATTTCATGCGCTCTGCATGTAGCCCCTCCCAGCCCCTGCCATAGACAGAGCAGGAGCTGCAGGCAGAGCGCACATAAGAAGTGACATGTCACTTCTTAGAACGCGCGCTTCAGGTAGCAGCCGAAGCGCTGCGCTCTAATACGCCACGTGCGCACGGCCGCTGCACAATCTCCATAGATTGTGCAGGGGACGCAGGACGCATGCAGTTACGCTGCGGTGCAGATCGCAGCGTAACTGCATGCAATTATGCAACGTGCACACATAGCCTAATGGTATATATGTGTTTATATGCATGGCACATGTCAAATCATACTATATTGAAAGCTGCTGGTTTCACCCTTTGTAATGTCACATCCTCTAAACCTTTTTTCTTTTAAATCTCCACCTTGCCCTGTAATAGTATGGATTGGGATTAAGAGCGGTGTACGCTCGAAACGCATTCCATCTACTATATCCCATATCACCATGGGGATTTTTAGGACCTAGGATGACTCCCTGAATCTTTTTAATGTATATCCAATAAAAGAATAATTTTATATCATTGAACGTGGATGCTGGAAATTCCTCTTTTTGCCTTGGATAACATAGCCTGGCCGGCTTTTCCTTCCGTGCACCTGTCCCTTATTGCAGTATCTACGTGGATCGGGTGAGCTGAATTTTCTCCTTTTTTCCAGTCCTGGATAGAGTATGCTGAGCCTTGTAGTTCTGCAGATGCTGTCTGTCTGTATGGAGGAGAGCAGACAGCAGCTGCAGAACTACAAGGCTCAGCATTCTCCATCCAGGACTGTATGCTGGAGGGAGAGGCAGGGGGAGCAGAACTGCAAGGCTCAGCATACTTCATCCACCAGTGTATGCAGGAGAGCAGACAGCAGCTGCAGAACTACAAGGCTCAGCATGCTGCATCCAGGACTGTATGCTGGAGGGAGAGACAGGGGGAGCAGAACTATAAGGCTCAGCATGCTCCATTCACTAGTGTATGCAGGAGAGCAGACAGCAGCTGCAGAACTACAAGGCTCAGCATGCTCCATTCACTAGTGTATGCAGGAGAGCAGACAGCAGCTGCAGAACTACAAGGCTCAGCATACTCCATCCAGGACTGTATGCAGGAGTTTTTTGCCCACAAAAAAAGTGACATGGGCTTCGCCATATTTTTGTATGCTAGCCATGTACAGCAGGCAGGTACGGCTGCCCCCAACCCCCAGCTGCCTAGTTGTACCCGGCTGGGAAGTAAAAATATAGGGAAGCCCTTTTTTTAATTATTTCATGAATTTCATGAAATAATTAAAAAAAAAATTGACATGGGCTTCGCCCCATTTTTGTGTCCAGCCAGGTACAACTAGGCAGCTGGGGATTGGAATCGGCAGCACAGGTTGGCCCAAGGTTTCTGGGCCCCTCTGCTGTGAATTGCAGTCCGCAGCCGCCCCAGAAAATGGCGCTTTCATAGAAGCGCCATCATCTAGCGCTGTATCCAACTCTTCCAGCTGCCCTGATGCCGGGTGGCTTGCTGGGTAATAATGGGTTAATACTAGCTTTGTTTTACTAGCTAGTACTAAGCCAGAGATTCTTAATGTCAGGCAAGTTTGACCCAACCATTAAGAGTCTCCAATAAAGGGTTAAACAAAGACACCACACAGAAAAAAATACTTTAATAGAAATAAATACACAGACACACTTAGAGACTCCATGTTTATTCCTCCCTCTCACCCCTCCACGATCCTGGTCTTCTGTCTTCTTTCTCCTTCAACCCATGCAGCTCTGCTACATCAGACAGCACTGCATGGGAGGAAGACGCTGCTGCTCCCGTGCAGTCTAATCATTCAGAGAGTGAGAAGAGGCTGCAGGTTGTAAGCGGTGACGTCACCGCTGCCACCGTTGAAATAGTAATCTGACAGGCGGGTTACTATATCAAAGGTGATCTCCGTTATTCAAAGGCTGTGGCATCCAGTCCTTGCATGTGGGCTGACTCTGTAAAGAGCACCCACATGCAGGAACGGGGAGCCAAGCATGTGCCCAAGCATCTCGCCGGTACACAGAGATGCTCAAACGAGCACCGCGTACCGGAGAGATGCACTGACAGGACCTAGCATGACATCTAGCCATGTGACCAGTCTGTAGCCAATGAGATAATACACACGTGACTGGTCACATGCTATGACGACGTCACGGAAGGTCCTATCATCAGTGCTGGTTACCGGGAGGGCGCAGCGATGATCGGAAGGAAAAGCGGCGGGAGACAGAGTGCAGGACATGTCGTGGGGACTTGTAAGTGTAATGGCAATGTTTATTAACAGTATGTGTACATGTATAATGTGTTTGTATGTGTTTTTGTTTGCCTGCCATTGTTTTCAATGGGATTAGAAGGTGTTTGTCGAACGTTCGCCGAACTAAGCCGCCGTTCGACGAACCGAACTCGAACACTAGGGGGGTGGCTCAACACTATTCACGAGATGTACTTTTGTCCCTATATGCCGGTGCCGCGGTTCCGATATGGGGTCCAGTGTAATGCGAGACCCCAGATCTTCTCTGGCACTATGCTGTCGGGCGCTGTGTGGTCAGGAAAGCTTGAAACTTTCCCCGTCCAGGCAGATTCTGGAAAACCAACATGAAGTATGATCTTCCTTAGGGTCCTGCCGCCCTACGTGGCGTCGATTCAGTGGGGAGCAGATTCACTCCCCCACGGCAATCATGTGAACTTCTTATCCTTCCCACCAGAGCAACCGTGAGATGCATCTGCTCCCTTGCTCTCCTGCTGGAGAACTCTCTAGACTGCCTGCCTGAATGTGGGTGGCTCCCTAGTTTTGTTAATTGTTGTATGATTCCAAACTCCACCGGGTGGCTGCACCTCCCCCCTCCCAGCTTTTAAACTAGTGGAACTGAGACCCCTGTTTGAGGGCATCCTGTAAATGCCACTCTGTCAGCGACCCCTTTATTACCCGACCATAGCCCAGTTCCCAGTGGGAACAGGGTAACCTGGTGTGTATTTGAGTGTGTAAGTGGTGAAACCGAGACTGACCTCCTCAGGAACCAGGTTTAGCATTACACCCAAATTTGGGTGCAATATTCTGTGGCGACTGAAGCCTCAGGGGCGCCACAGAAGCAGATTAATGGGATAGTCGTATAAACAATGGGAAAGCAAATCCTAACACCCCTCCTGAAAAAACATCCCAAAGCCCGACAAAAATGCCAGTAAGGTCTCCGTAGAGAAGAGAAGTGTTCAGGCAATTATCAAGACAGTAAAACAGTAATCTCTCCACTCCACAGTTTCACTGAATTGCCAATCCACTACAGGATTATGTTTCACAAACCAGGGTAGACCCAGTATAATAGGATTGGGAAGGCCCTCCAGTACATAACAGAAAATTACTTCATAATGCAGGTGTCCTACCCTCAGTCTTATATCATGTACCATCTGTGTCAGGCATTCCTGAGCAAGTGGCGCTGAGTCGATGTCATAGCTGGAGATGGGGTCAACCAACATACTGCAGGTAAGCCCAGGAATTTTTACAAACAGAGCATCTACCATGCTGACTCCTGCTCCACTGTCCACAAATATGGAAATTTTCTCAGTCCAGCTCTTTTGCGCGTCCTCTGCTATCAGGACAAACAGAGAATTACATGTAGGAGACAAACACACTCTGATTGTCCACCAACAAAGTTTAGCAAAGTCCCAGATGTTCCTTTTTGCTTAGGAATCGAGGTGCAGGCTTCAATAAATTGATTTTTTTTACTGCAAAAGAAAAAAACCCCTCTTTTATGGCGGATCTCAACATGGAAACATGGGAAGTAGTGGCTCCCCCTAACTGCATGGGCTCCTCCAAACCCATGAGTGATGGTTCTCCCACAGATTGCCCACACCCAACAATGAGGTACTGCCCTGAGGTAGGATCTCCAGGAAAGGTGGTCTAACCACTCTAACTTGGAGGTGTTTATCCACATGTATATCTAAGAACATGACAGCCTCCAAGGTCTCAGGGGTATTATAAATCACCAGGGCATCCTTCAACCTTTCTGAAAGTCCCTAGCAAAACTGGTTTCTTAGGGCTGTCATTCCACTTGGTGTTGATTGCCCATTTATGAAACTAAGAGCAATAAGTCTCCGCTGACCGACTTCTCTGCTGGAGGCAACGCAGCCTGGACTCTGCCAAAGAGACTCAGTCGGGATCATCATAAATGAGATCCAAGGCCTCAAAAAATCAATCCACGAACCAGAGGCAACCAGAGCCATGTGGCAAAGAGAAAGCCCAGAATTGTGGATTCCCTTGCAACAGTGAGATCACAATCCCCATCTGCTGCTCCTCATCCCCAGAGGAGTAAGATGGAAAGCTTACCGGGAACCTGTCAGGCCCCCTATTCACCAAGAAACACGAGGAGTTCTGGGTGCATATTTCTAATCGCTACCTAACTGTCCCAGCATATACTAGGATACATAAAGAAAAAGTATTTCTAAAGATCCTTTATGAGATGGAAATGACCGCAGGGTCCAGTTGCAAGAGTGATATTTCCCCAACTAGCCTACCCTTTTAGCATGTTAGCATGCCCCTTTGGGTGTGCTAACATGCTATTCAATGCCTAGCGTCATCGTCATGGACGTGAGTAACTATCTGTTGTCACCACCTCCAATGCAGGGTATAGGATTAGTGAGCATGATGAGAAGTCCCGACACTTCCAATCACGTGCACTATTAGCCGGGTGTAAGCGTCCTGGCTTCAGAGAGGTCTCGTTCTGGGTGCATATGTGGCACCCCAGTGGTCCGGTTACCACAGTAACCTTGTCCTTCTCAAAGGGAGGGGGTGATGCTATGCCTGGAAGCAAGAGGGGGGTCTCCCATGCTAGGTACACTAGCACTCAACACATCCTACTCCAGACCAGAAGGGGGAGCATGAGAACCCGGTTTGAGGGGAGCTTTCCTATGCATTCTGGCCTGGAGAACTAGAACAAGACAGGAGTGGAGAGAAGACGGTCGCTGAGAAGAGAGTTGTGCCATAGCTCCCTCAGGGCCGAGCACATAGAACCGGACATAGGAGTCCGAGGCTGCGTGGGTACTGAAGTCCCCGTAGCAGAATCCGAAAGGCCGGAGACTACAGGTCTTCTGGACCACAGAGTGCTAGGGGCACAGCATACATACCATCATCATCACCATTCTTTATTTTACACATCGGGGCCACGAAACTGGGCAAGGGCCACCCGTGACATTCCCAGACCCGACATCACTAAGCTCGGCGACGAGTAAAGTTAACCCCTTGCTCCCTGGGTGCTACATTAGCTCAGGAGCTTTCTATCTTCAACTGCCCAGGACAATGAAGATACTGTACATCCAGTGTTCCATGTTTCCTTACTGAAGCCAATTGTTCCAAATTCTTTTCCAGGACGTGGGCTACCTCTTCCTTGTCCTGGACTCCAGAATAATCAGATACAGATTGCAGTACCTAATAAAATGGCAAAGGTATGGCCCTGAAGAAAATTCCAGGGAGCCTGTAGAAAATATCAATGCTCCCTGACTGCTTAAAGAGTTTCACCAAAGAACTCCTGACAAACTAAGTTAAGCAGCATCCAGAGTTCGCTGTTGAAAGGGGGAGAAATGTCAGGATTCTGTTGTCCTAATGCGGAGGCTGCTTTTATTACCTTTGCTAAATTGTGCTGTAATTCTACTCCTTACCACTGGAGGCTGTTACTGTATTCTGGAATCGCCCTTTAGTAAGATGGCCGATATTGAACCTGTGGAAGCCATCTTGTTTCCTGTTTTGGCCTAGTTAAAGCCACATGGAATATTCACCCATTGCTTCAGTATTGTGTCTAGCTTTCAGTCTAGTTCCAGACTCCAGCGCCTGGATCTGTCTTACCCAAACTGTTCCCACTCCTCTCTGGTGTGTTCCTACTATCTCCATGTTATAACAGAGAACTCCAACTACTGCTTGCTGTTCCTGCTCATGTGTCTCTGTCCATTGGATTCTAGCCGTGCTGCACCAGTATCGTAACAGATGTATTCATGTACAGATGGTGGTTCAGGTGATGTATTTATCTACTTAGAGGGGTTCAGGTGATGTATTCATGTACTGATTGCAGTTAGGAGGATATATTCATGTACTGATGATAATTCTGGTGATGTATTCATGTACTGATATTGGCCCTAGTGATGCATTCATGTACTGATTTTGGACCTGGTGATGCATTCATGTACTGATTTTGGCCCTGGTGATGCCTTCATGTACTGATTTTGGACCTGGTGATGCATTCATGTACTGATTTTGGCCCTGGTGATGCCTTCATGTACTGATTTTGGCCCTGGTGATGCCTTCATGTACTGATTTTGGCCCTGGTGATGCCTTCATGTACTGATTTTGGCCCTGGTGATGCCTTCATGTACTGATTTTGGCCCTGGTGATGCCTTCATGTACTGATAGTGGTCCTGGTGATGCCTTCATGTACTGATAGTGGTCCTGGGGATGCCTTCATGTACGGATAGTGGTCCTGGGGATGCCTTCATGTACGGATAGTGGTCCTGGGGATGCCTTCATGTACGGATAGTGGTCCTGGGGATGCCTTCATGTACGGATAGTGGTCCTGGGGATGCCTTCATGTACGGATAGTGGTCCTGGGGATGCCTTCATGTACGGATAGTGGTCCTGGGGATGCCTTCATGTACGGATAGTGGTCCTGGGGATGCCTTCATGTACGGATAGTGGTCCTGGGGATGCCTTCATGTACTGATAGTGGTCCTGGGGATGCCTTCATGTACTGATAGTGGTCCTGGGGATGCCTTCATGTGCTGATAGTGGTCGTGGGGATGCCTTCATGTACGGATAGGGGTCGTGGGGATGCCTTCATGTACGGATAGGGGTCCTGGGGATGCCTTCATGTACGGATAGGGGTCCTGGGGATGCCTTCATGTACGGATAGGGGTCCTGGGGATGCCTTCATGTACGGATAGGGGTCCTGGGGATGCCTTCATGTACTGATAGGGGTCCTGGGGATGCCTTCATGTACTGATAGGGGTCCTGGGGATGCCTTCATGTACTGATAGTGGTCCTGGGGATGCCTTCATGTACTGATAGTGGTCCTGGGGATGCCTTCATGTACTGATAGTGGTCCTGGGGATGCCTTCATGTACTGATAGTGGTCCTGGGGATGCCTTCATGTACTGATAGTGGTCCTGGGGATGCCTTCATGTACTGATAGTGGTCCTGGGGATGCCTTCATGTACTGATAGTGGTCCTGGGGATGCCTTCATGTACTGATAGTGGTCCTGGGGATGCCTTCATGTACTGATAGTGGTCCTGGGGATGCCTTCATGTACTGATAGTGGTCCTGGGGATGCCTTCATGTACTGATAGTGGTCCTGGGGATGCCTTCATGTACTGATAGTGGTCCTGGGGATGCGGTGTTTCTTTACTGCTGGTGGTTCTTGTGATATATTCTTAAGCTGCTATTTATTGGTTCTGAGCCTGTCAAACATGGCTATGTTAATAAAGTGTTGTGCTGCCTGACAAGTTAGGGTTACTATGTTTTAATTTATTCTAGGAGCATTAAAAGGGTTGTATAAGTTTGTGATGAATTCTCACAGAGTGTGCACTTCACGATGTCAGGATTCTCTGGAAGCGGCAGTGACTGGGAGATGATGCAACTGCAAGTATGCGTTTGTCGTACATGTGATCACACGCTGACTAGTCATGCGTGACCTCTCGATACAAATGTGCAATGCAGGCACTGTGAGAATTCAGAAATCTGCAGTCATCTAGAGTGACTGCAGACTTTCATCGCAAACCTGGACAACCCCTCTACTAATAAATGTAAACAGTGTAGCATAACCAATCCTAACAGTGTGTAATATAGTCACTGTAAGGATTCAGCTGTTTGCTGGTTCCAGAAGCCATCACATGACCACTTATATGATTTTTATACTTGCAGGCATGTGTAGGCTAGCTTCTCTTTGAACATTGAGAGAAGCCAGTTAGTACCTGACTGTGTGCAAACCGCGTATAGGTGGTCACATGATGTCTACTCAAACCGCGTGAGTGGGGGGCACCAAACTGAATCCATACCTCGGTCACCAGAAAACCTAGATCTGCATTGGTCAAAGTGTTCTTGTAAGATAGAGACAATAAAAAGACTCTGATTCCCATTTTCTATAGAATTGGCGGTGTGTGGAGGCAAAATAACAAAAAATGAAGCAAACAGAGGTGCTCAAACATCACTTGCCTACAGCACCTATGCAGAGCTATGTGTCTCCATGGTAACACTGTAAACAAACCCTGTGTATTCTAGGACCTGCACTCCAGGAGAGAACTGTACAGGTCTCTGTTACCATAGAAACGGAACTTTTTTTGTAAAGTTGCTTCATTTCGTAGATTAATGGGTCAATAAAAGAAATAGTCCTGTCCACTGACAGCAAGCAGAGGTCTAGTAAATGGTGACCAAGTAGTGCCCAGACGATAGGACACTGATAGAACACAGCCCGGGCTGACAATGGCCACACAACGGACATGACACATTCCCGCCCGCCTGTCAGGGAAATAGTAGAAAGTAGAAGCAACGGCGACCCCTAAAGGGGCGTGGTCTTCTGGCCAGCATGTGCGTCATGACGTCAGGGTGCGTAGGGGCTGCTGAAGCCGGGTGAGTTGAGGTGAGGGGGTTGAGAGCGGTCCGGCGCCATTATCATCTGGACCGGGAAACAGTGAGCGTCGGGAGGGAAGCTGTCTGGCGGGACGTGGCCGGGAACGCGGGAGGGCCGAACGCACTTGTACGAGGAGCCGGCGGCTGTCAGCGCTAGTGACAGGGCAGCTAATAACCCGGGACACCGCACCGTGCAGCGCCCGGCCGTGCAGAACCCGGGGGAGGACCAGCCGGGAGGACACTCCATTTCCTGTGAGCAGCCAATCCGCAGCAGCTGCCAGTCACCGGGAAGCATGTCGTATAAACCCATCGCCCCAGCACCATCAGGAAGCAACAGCGCCCCGGGCACCCCCGTCACCCCCGGTAACCGCCTGCATCTGTGTGTGCGCTGCTGGAGGGCACAGTGCCCCGGCACCCCCTGACCGCCTGTGTCTGTGTGCCCATATCCTGGGGCTGGAGGGCATAGTGCCCCGGCACCGCCTGCATCTGTGTGTGCTAATGTCCTGGGGCTGGAGGGCACAGTGCCCCAGCACCCCCTGACTGCCTGCATCTGTGTGTGCTCTGCTGGAGGGCACAGTGCCCCGGCACCCCCTGACCGCCTGCATCTGTGTGTGCCGATGTCCTGGGGCTGGAGGGCACAGTGCCCCGGCACCCCCTGACTGCCTGCATCTGTGTGTGCGCTGCTGGAGGGCACAGTGCCCCGGCACCCCCTGACCGCCTGCATCTGTGTGTGCCGATGTCCTGGGGCTGGAGGGCACAGTGCCCCTGCACCCTCAGACTGCCTGCATCTGTGTGCGCTGCTGGAGGGCTCAGTGCCCTGGCTATCTGTGTCTGTGCTCATGTCCTGGGGCTGGAGGGCACAGTGCCCCGGCACCCCCTGACTGCCTGCATCTGTGTGTGTGTGCCAATGTCCTGGGGCTGGAGGGCACAGTGCCCTGGCACCCCCTGACTGCCTGCATCTGTGTGTGTGTGCCAATGTCCTGGGGCTGGAGGGCACAGTGCCCCGGCACCCCCTGACTGCCTGCATCTGTGTGTGTGCCCATATCCTGGGGCTGAAGGGCACAGTGCCCCATCACCCCCGGTAACCACCTGCATCTGTGTGTGTGTGCTGATGTCCTGGGGCTGGAGGGCACAGTGCCCCGGCACAGCCTGCATCTGTGTGTGCCCCCACCTTGTCCTGTGGCAGGATGCTACTGTGCCCCTGGACTGTGTGTGTGCGCCCATGTCCTGGGGCTGGAGGGCACAGTGCCCCAGCACCCCCTGATCTCCTGCAGTCTTTGTGTGTGCCCACCTTATCCTGTGGCAGGACGCTACTGTGTCCATGGACTGCATGTGTGTCCCCACCCTGTCCTAGGGCTGAAGGCTACTATGTCCTGGCACCCCCGGACTGCCTGCATCTGTGTGTGTGTGTCCGTCCATGTCCTGGCGCTGGAAGTCACAATGCCCCAGTAACTGCCTGCATCTGTGTGTGCTCATGTCCTTTCGCCGGAGGACACAGTGCCCCAAGTAACTGCTTGCATCTATGTGTGCCCAACCTGTCCTGGGGTGGAAGGCGCAGTGCCCCCGGACCACCTGCATCTGTGTGTGAGCCCACCATGTCCACCGGCACAACCTGCTCTGAGGGGCACTGCCTGCCTCGGGCCCTGGTCTGCAGCCTGCCCAATGTGTCCTGTCTGTGTGTACTTAGACCCCTGCTGGACGAGGGTCTGCTCGGAGACCCCCTACGTGTGAGTTATGCTCAAACCTCTTGGAGCAGGAGTCCGAGATGGCAACAGATGGAGGGAGAGACCTTACTGGGTCAATGTAGGATCGGCCGGCTTCACCCTGCCTTGGTCTAGGTGATTGACAGGTCTATATGTACACAGATGGGAGACTTGTCAATCCCCTAGAGCCGGGCAGGGAGAAGCCGGTCGGGGACCACATTGAACAAGTCGGGTCTCTCCCTGTAGTACCTGGCCAGCTTCACCCTGCCCCAGTTGGGAGACATTTCAATAGCCTACAGCGGGCATGGAGAAGCGGGCCGGGGTCCACATTGAATAAGTCCAGGTCTCCCTGTGGTCCCTGGCCAGCTTCTCCCCACCTGCTGTAGGTGATGGATAGGTCTCTATGTACACAGATGGGAGACCTGTCAGTCAACTAGAGCAGGGCAGGAAGAAGCCGGCAGGGAACCACGTTGAATAAGTCACGTCTCTTCCTATGGTCCCCAGCCGGCTTCTCCCTGCCCCGCTCTAGATGATTGACAGGTCTGTATGTACACAGATGGGAGACCTGTCAATCATCTAGAGCGAGGCAGGTAGACCAGTGACCACATTGAATAAGTCAGGTTTCTCCCTGTGGTCACTGGCCGGCTTCTCCCTGCCTCGCTGTAGGTGATTGACAGGTCTCCCATCTGTGTACATACAGACCTGTCAATCATCTAGAGCGGGGCAGGGAGAAGCCGGCTGGGGACCACATTGAACGTCAGGTTTCTCCCTGTGGTCCCTGTCCTCTGTAATGTCAGTGAGACACAGACCTTGCTGCAGTCGTGCAATCTTGCACTTTCATGTGCCACCTTTTGGTTTGGGCATCATGAATAGAGTAACTGGATCCCCTATTCCCTGATTACTAACATGAGGGCCCTGAGCAGATGTTCCTCGCTGGCAGATCATATTGTGCCCTTACATTGTCTGCCCCCAGGCACCAGCGATATACAGGAAATCATGATCTTCTGTGAAGAGATCAGAGTCTGTGACCATAGGACCTGAGCTCTCATCATTAATTAAAGGGCTATTGTTCCCAACTGCCCACCCCGGGTGCAGCTTCTTTAACCCATTGATGACCAGGTGTTACTACTGATGAATGGGTGTGTCATGTAATACCCGAACAGCATGAGGGTACCAGAGCTGCTTCCCCTTTGTGATTCTTAAATGTGCCTTTCCAGGGATAGTCTAATCTACACCCATTAACCCTTCTGGTGCCTGTATTGTCTCCATTACATTGGTAGAATGCAGTGCCAGGAAGAGCAGGAATATAACTGCTCTTCTCGCTTGGTTCAGAGCTGTTTCACACATCCAGCTTTTCGCCGGATACAGTACAATGGCAGCGCGACAAGCTCTGTCACGTGACCCGGAAGTTGCCGTGCTGCCGTTGTACTGTACTGGAGTGCCCGGTTCCGCCAATCCAGCGATACGCCGGATGTGTGAAACGGCCCCTAGATGACTCCTTTCTAGAAGGCTGACTAGACCTTACTGTTGAGCAGACTGTTGTGTTATGTGTCTATTTGCTGTTGTAGTAATCTTTTTACCTTTCTGTCACAAATCTTTTTCCATCTACATCTCTGAATGCCAACATTGTCGCTGTTTGTGTCCCCCTGTAACTTGCTTATACTGTGGATTGATAGTTGTGTGCAGCCATAAACATCTCATCCCCTCATCTGATGTGGTTTGCAGTGCCAGGAGCCGCAGTTTCTTCTCCATCAGGAGCCGTTTCAGTCTCTTCTTTCCGACCCATCTTCAGTGACTTTGGACCCCCTTCTATGGGCTTTATTCAGGTGAGAGAACGTCATATGTGCAGATCATAGGCCTGGAGCTAAGAAAATGGACAAGGAGGGGCAGGACCCGACAAAGATTGAGGCTTACTATATATTCTGTAGCGTTCGGATCAGAGACATAGTTGTAGAATATGGCCCGCGCTGGTCTCAATGTAAGACCAGCCTCATTCACAGGCTGAATTGGGCCACCTTTACAGTAGGTCAACTTAACATGGGCCTTTGATTCCTTTTTTTACACTTGGCCTGCTCTGCTAGGACCCCCTTATAGCCTGACAGCAGACTGATTGTATTAACACCTAGGAGGACTTTCTAAGTCATCAGGGCTGAATGCATTGGGATCCTGTTTAATCCTGCCACCAGGATTCCTGATTCTACAAAGAGCAATGTTCCTTCAGTGCTGCAGCCTTGAGTAAGCTTGCATTTCATTGGTTAGACACACAACCCCCATCTATTGGGAGCGAAATAGTACTATTGGATTGGAAGGAGGAGTCTCCTAAATACAACTCGATTCACATTTTCTAAGGAATAACATCACATATATTCTAATTGTTCCTTCTCCCCCCAAACTAATTTTACACGCCTTTAACTGGTTCTCTCTAATGTTGGAATTAAGGTTAAAGAGAATCTGCCTACAGGTTTTTGCTACCTTATCTAAGAGCAGCATGATGTAGGCAAAGAGGTTCTGAATCCAACGATGTATCACTTAGATTACTGGCTGAAGCCATTCTGAGGCAATCTGATTTTTTTAGGTTTAGTCATGCAGTAAAGTCCAGAGGGCTGTCCCTGCCCGCACCAGGCTCTCAATAGATATTGACAGTGAGGTGTCAATGTACAATCAGCAGGGGGCGAGGCGGACTGCCCTGCACCTGAGTTTTAAGTCCTGTAATAAGGGTCCAGGTGCTTATACAAACAAAAGATCAGACTGACAAAGCAGGCATGCCTGAACTTTAACTTTTGCAGCATGCTGGCTTCTGCTGAAATAGCAAAGACCTGTTGAACTTATTATTCCAAGATCTATTAAAGGGAATCTGCCCCCCCCATATTTGAGAGCAACATAATATAGAGGCAGAGACCCTGATTCCAGCAATGCCATTTACTGAGCTGTTTGCTGTCATTTTGATAAAATCAATGTTTTTTCTGCTGCAGATCTAGCAGATACAGAGCTCATTAAAGGAAACCAATCACCAGGATTTTCATATATAAGCTAAAGCCAGTGCTATACTGGCACTATCAGACTGATTCTATACATACCATTAGTGGTCAGCTCGGGTGTTTAGGTTTTCAAATCCAAGAAAGTGAAGTTTATAAAATCAGCAGCTTCTTGATTGGCTATTGCAACAGAGCAGATAACTGGGTGGGTATTCATATGGATTCCTGCCCCTCTGCCACCTGTTTCTCCCTCTCTCTGTTCTCTATGATAAGTATTATACAAACTATTCACTTTTTGAAGGACCTGTGTGAGGTCATACCCATGTGATCTGGTATTTAGCTTTGTTGGCTGAGGCCCTGCCCTTTCTGGTCACATGGGTATGACCTCACCACAGGTCCTTCAAAAAAGTGAATCGTTTGTATAATACTTACCATAGAGGGAGGAACAGAGGGCAGGAATCCATATGAATACCCACCCAGATATTATCTGCTCAGATGCAACTGTGACTCAAAAAGTCGCTGAATTTCTAAACTTCACTTTCTTGGATTTGAAAGCCTAAACATCTGAGCTGACCACTACAGGTATGTATAGAATCAGGCTGATAGTGCCAGCATAGCACTGGCTTTAGCTTATATATCTGTTTTGTATTGTTAATGATAGTTGTACGTATACGCTCACTTGTAAAGCGCCATGGAATAAATGGCGATATAATAAGAGAATCCTGATGATTGGAGTTAAAGGGAACCAAGTAGTCCTAATGATTTACAGCTGATTAATCAGTGATTTTATCAAAACTACACTAAGCAGCCCAATAAGTGACATTGCTGGAATCAGGATCTCTGCCCCTACGTTATGTTGTTCTCAGATTAGGTGTCAAGAATCTGGTGACAGTCCCTGCAGTTAGTGACAAACCCTTCAAGTTCCCACAAGGAGTATTTGGTGCCTTTTTGACAGTTTGTGGCTGAGCAAAAAAAGTCTTAAAATCCCAGCAAAGTTATAGAAATCTCATTGCCACGATGCTTTTATATGCTACTGGTTTGGGTTTTTTTTATTCGTCCTGTTAATTTTTCCCCTTTTGAGGTATGTTGAATTTTATGTGCAAATTTTTACCCTATGATTTCATTAATGTGGAAAATGTACAGAAGAAACGCTTGTGCGTTGTTGTAGAAACAATCGACAGTTGTCTACATTGATCAGTTTTCTGATTAGGAAATATCATTATATACCAACAAAGATAAAAGTAAAAAAAAAAAAGCAAGTAACTATCTAGGATATACAGAAATCTGCACTACTAAACGCAATACTCTTTGTGGAATGTTTCCCAGCCCTAGTGAGTATGCAGAGCTGCCCTCTGCGCGTTTCTAGTGTTTGGCTCTGTTCACACTCGCGTTGTGCCAGTCTACAGCGCTATTGAGATGTAACATTTCGTTTATTGAGTACACAGGTCTGCATGCAGTGATATAAATATACAAACAATACAAAATATTAATGTGTGAAAATGGTGACGTGACATTAGCATGGGAAGGATGTAAAAATACAATTCTATTACCAGGGAGTGAAGCCCGCCGTATCACAGGCTGTCTCCCAGGGGACTTACAGCGATCTGCTGTCTGTCATTGAAGAGATGGGGAGAGAGATCAGACCGACTTACGCTGGGAGCAAAAGTGCAATGGAGAGGTTAAAAAGAGGCGAGTATAAAAACTAAGGAAGAAACTAACAGTGGAAGCGGCGTGCCGTGGTCACTAATCTGAATCTTGTATCACTGCAGGTATCATTCACGCCAGAGCGCTTGTGAGAGAATGCCTTGCCGAAACAGAGCGCAACGCACGTACGTGACCATCCCCCGACTTAGCACTTTGTTAACACTTTCCACTTTTATATATATATGTAAGCAAATAAAGTTACTCTTGTTGACGGTATGGCGCGTGTCTAGTAGGAGGGGCTGGGGCTAGCGTCCGGCTGTCGTTGGAGTATGGTGTGGCAATACTTCAAACTTTCCTCTGCTCTGAAGTAGCAGCCATTCCGCATCTGCCATTGTATCTAGAAGTATAGTCAAACCAAAATTCATGCTTCGATGTGCCACGCAGCAGAAAATGTGGTTTAGCAGAATGGCTTGAAGGCCACAGTGTTACATTGTGCGAGTCACATGTTTAGAATGGAGCATTGACCTAGATATGATGGAGCCGCTGGAGCAGTCATTTGAAGATGCCTCGAAACCTAGCTTTGTCCTCTTCATCTTTTTCACCTAAACGCACCTCAAGCTTCTTCAACTCTTTTGCAACTAGGGGTGCAAGGGATGGGTCCAATTCAACAGCCCGTGAGAAATCTTGCTCTGCTTCTGATGCGTTCCAAACAGCGGCGTGTGCTCGCCCTCGCTTAAACAGGGCTTTTACATTATCTGCAATACGACACAAAGCTAGTAAATGCACAGTCCTGCAAAATAGGTACTGCTGTACCTCATCTGGAAATTTAAAAACTACCACACTTATCTCTTAGGCCCTGCATAACAGTATCACTCTACATATACACCTGCTGGTATGAACATGGAGGACACTGCTGCTTCTAAAAGGTTAAAGGTGTTTCAGGCTTTAGTGGCCTTTAAGGTTAACTATTATCCAACTCTTCATAAACACACTGGGCAAAATGAGAGAAATATGCTCTTCATTCAGTGTGTCCCTCCAATGTTACTCTCCCAACACTACTGCAGCCCCGCTGGGTGGTACAACTGCCCACCAGCCTGAAGGTATCACGCATGAGTTTTAGTAATTAGAATACGCCCCATCCACAATACTCAGCATCGGACAGCTGCCATGACAGTGTGATTGTGCAGTTGTATTCCTTCACGTGTGAAACCCTTCAGTAGTAGGCTCATCCGCATAATAATCTTATTCTGCAGCCGAAGTGAACGGCAGATCAGACATCTTCACCTTATACAAGCTGCACACTCACAATTCCGGTGTACAAAGTTTTAGAAGGTCAGTACTGACAACTGGAACATTTGGCACTCATGCCATTTTTGACCAATTCCCACAAAGCGGGTGGACTGGGAGACATGGCGACCACGGCTTGTCAAATGCATGACAACTGATGCCGTAGAATTGTATGCCACAAATCTTACTCAAATTGGAGACAGGAGTTAGATTTTGGCTGAGGCACATATCTGTGCCACTTCTCCAACGGTCCCGATTCATAAAGAGGGATACTCTTTCATGAATTGGGAGCGTCTTGATGCCAGCACACCCCTGCATCAAGACCAGGGTGAACAGTGAGAATAGAGGCCTCAATCTGAGTTACGTGTACAGGTGACTAGCTCTACTCCTAAAGGGCCAGCCCTTACTACAATATAGGAATATGTATAAAAAAATTTTTTTTTTATTTGAAAGTTTTGTAAAGTCTCTTATTTACTCCCCTGGCAGCAATTTGTTTAATCAAACAAAACAAAAATCTGCCTGAGGGTATGTGCGCACGTTGCTTTTTACCTGCTTTTTCTTCTGCGCTGTTTAATGCCAAAATGGATGTGTTCTTCTATTCAAGCAAAGTCTATGGGAATTTGGGTTTCTTGTTCACACTATGCTGTTCAAAATGCTGCCTTTTTGTGGCAGAACTTTGGTCATAAACTCAGCTTTTCAAAGAAGCAACATGTCAATTGTTTTTGCCATTTGGGTTTTGCACTGCAAAGCTGAGTTTTTGACCAAAGTTCTGCCACAAAAAGGCAGCATTTTGAACAACAATAGTGTGAACAAGAAACCCAAATTCCCATAGACTTTGCTTGAATAGAAGAACACATCCATTTTGGCATTAAACAGCGCAGAAGAAAAAGCAGCAAAAAAGCAGGTAAAAAGCAACGTGCGCACATACCCTCACTCTCCCTCCCCGAGTGACATTAAGTTGCCAGAGCTTCAGCCAATTAATAAGCTCATTGGCTTGTGCAGTCCACACCAGCAGAGCTGCTGAGCTCCCTATTAACTGCTGTCGTCAGTATTGCAAGTGGTGCAGCAACTCTTTTAGTCTCGGGAAGGGTGAGTAATGCGCTTTTTTTTTTTTATTATTATTATTATTATAAACTAACTTGGGGTTTCAGTGGTTTTCAGAAACTGGAAAATTTAATTTTAAGCTTCCTTAGAAGGAGTAAGTCCTCAGATGCTGAGCATATGCAGGGATATACATACCTGAGTATTTGTTTAATATCGAGGAGCAGTGCTCCAGCACCTGGTAGTATTCACCCTCCAACAATTTGCACTGACAGTAATTTAAAAGCAGTGGAGTGATCTTAGTGTCAAGAGAGATCCAATCTGGGGATCCAGGCTGCTCCTGAAACAACAAAGCAGTATGCATTTAGTAGAACGCCATGCCCAGATATTCATGTTCAGCACCAGAGACTGGGTTACATTACATCTCAGGTCATAACTCCAGCTTTACTGTGCAGCAGTCACTACTGGACTGATGACAACTTTGCCTTTGGACTAAAGGACTTTTATTGTAGTGCTGAGGACTGACTGTTGTGAGGGTCAGTGTGTAGTTATACTATAGACTCCCAAAATTACAGAAAAACCCATTGTGCTGCAAACATCAAGAAATCTGTTGTAACCTGTGTTAAACAGCTGCCAGTACCCGTTGGGTGACATGTACAAAGCATATTCTAACTGCGTATTCACACTTTGGAGGTTAAGATCATCCATTCTTCAAGCAGAAACTGCTTCAGGAATTGCTTTTCTCTGGAGTCAAGTAAATCTGAAGTGTTTTCTGGTCATTTCCTGAGCGCTTTTTCAGCCAACATGTTTATTGCAGTCTCCAGCGGTGAGGACTCGTGGCCCCGCAAGAGAGGATATCCTGCACTCACAACGCAGCATGACCAAGATAGTGGGCACCTAGCCTAATACACAACTGATTAGTGTCTCACAGAAAGCTGCCATTCATGCTGCCCCATATTGTACTGGAAAAAGGGAAAAAAAATCTAAGTGCAGTGAAACTGCAAAAAAAAGTGCAATTGCACAAGTTTTTTTTTTTTTAATCACTGTATTGTAAAACTGACCTGGTAATGACTTCAAGTCAGTACGAGTTCATAGATCCCAAACTATGTCAAATAAAAATAAAAAATGGCTTATTGCCATTTTCCTAAGGCCCGTAATGTTTTCATTTTTTGGGATCTGAAGCTGTGAGGGTTGTTTTTTGTGCCCTGAGCTGCTGTTTATTATACCATTTTGGGGTAGGTGCAATGTTTTGATTGCCTTTTATTTCAGTGACCACTAAAGAAATCAGATTAATTTTTTATATTTTGATCTGACATTTCTAAAGACGGCGATACAAAATAGTTTAATTTTCAGTGGGGCAAAAGGAGGGAGATTTAAACTTTTTTTATATTTTATATAGAACTTTTTCCAGTTATTCTTATCCCCTTAAGGGAGTTGAAGCTACAATCTTCTGATTGTACTGTACAGAGCGGGGCCTCAGCATCAACCCTGTACAACAGAAATGACTTCCTATGAACACTGCCACACAGCCGGCATTCACAGGAAGATCATGACAGTGATGGGTTAACAGCTGATTGCCGGCTGTCTTGACAACCCATAGGCATCATGTCATGGGAGCAGAGAATAACGCACTCCATGCCAACGAACGTTAAATACCGCTGCCAGAGATTGACAGCAGGATTTAGCTAGTTAACAGGCAGATCTGAAATTTCCCAGCAGCTGTTAGAGGCACATATCAGATCAGCCTACGTGCCAGGAAAGGTGTGGGCGTAGCATGTGAGCCCACATCAAAAGGAGGGACACCATTGATGACGTACCGGTACGTAATAGGTCGTAAAGGGGTTAAAGTACTGTGGAAGTTTTGAGCTAAAAATGTGCAAAAAAACCCAAAACACAACCTTTGACTTTGTGCAAAATTCTTCCAGTTTGATACATTTCATGTACACAATGGGAACAAAAATATGAGACAATTAAGAAAAAAACCTTTTATCAGCAAAAAAAGAAATAAGAGGTGTGGCACATTAATGTACCTTCATCTGTAAGGACTTTAGGCAAGCAATTGCTTCATAGTATTTGGCAGCTGCTTCCGGTATGTTCCCCTCCTTATACATCTGATTTCCTTCCTGGTGTAGAAGAGGCACAGCACCCAGCTTCTCTTCATCTGACATGGCCCACGCATCTTGTCTGTAGGAACCTGGCTCCTCTATCTAGAAGAGAGGAAGATGGTCATGGTGGAGGAGACACAAACAAACACTTGAGATTAGAAGATCCCAATGACCACTATTAGGCGGGTGTGTTTAACAACCAATGCCAGACTGTATGTAGTCTCTCTAACAAGATGGATGGCGCTTACTCTGGACAACAGCGTCCTCTATAGATTATGGACTAACTTTACTAGGGTAAACCAGGCTGGGAAAAATGCATACACCTGCCACTGGCATCCACACTCCTCCACATTGTCCCCACATGGCCAGACTTTGCTGGACCAGAAGTGTTAATGTCCTCCTCCCACCAACAGTCACCTGATCTTGCAGTAGCCATCATGTCACTGGTGGTCGTCACTTTAGGCTGTGTGCACACGTTGCGTTTTTTTACCGCAGAAACGCTGTGTTTAGAACCGCAGCATTTCAGTGGCAAATAGCATGCGTTCAGCTTTCCTAGCAAAGTGTATGAGAAAGCCGACAAATCAGTGCACACGCTGCGTTTTTAAACGCAGCGTTTTGGATGCCAAAAATCGGTGCGGAAAGAAAAGCAGCATGTCACTTCTTTTGTGCGGTGTAGCTGCGTTCTCTCCCCCATTGAATCAATGATGTGGGTCAGAACGCAGCTACACCGCAGTGAGCTGCTTTTTTGTTGCGGTCCGAGGGCTTTGTCGGCATGCCAGAACGCAGGCATTTACCTGGAAGTGAGGTCAAGAGGTTTCCTGTTGACCTCACTTCCTGGCAAAGTCCTGGAAAGCCCCCGGTGTTGCCAAAGTGCCCGCCCCCCCCGACCCCCCCCCCCCCCCCCCCCCCCTCCCGAAAATCCAACATGGCCGCGCGCACAGTAGCGCACCGGCCGCAACCTACTCCTATGATTTCTGTCGCATGTGCCTTGAGACATGCGACAGAAAAATGCCCCCAGGCCCTGCCAGGTCACCCCCTATTCCCCCCGGTATCCCCCCTTACCTGTCCGGTCGCAGCGCTGATCCCCCACGGCCCCCTCCTCCTTCACAGCAGACGCCGGTCAGTGCGGTCACATGAGCAGAGCAGCTGACAGCCAGCACTGTGTTCAGAGAGCTGTGCTGGCTGCTCACACTCTGCAGCTGTGACCCGGGGAGAGTGGGTGCAGATTTTTGGCACCCACTCTCCTCAAATGGAGGGTCTGCCCTCCTAGAAAATGGGGGATACGTTCCCTGAACGTGCCCCCATATTCTAGAAGGTCCAGAGCAGACGTGGGACGTCCAAATGGATTTCTGCGGACCCATTTTTTTCAAATTTTTTTTATTAAATTGGTGAACGAGGGAATGATTTGAGGAGTGTTTTTTCTAATTGTCTTTTTTTTTTGCTTTTGTTTACTGTCAATTAGTTATGTCTGGTATCTAATAGACGCCGTGACATCACTAATTGCTGGGCTTGATGTGAGGTGACATTACACATCTGGTATCAACCCCATTTATTACCCCGTTTGCCAACGCACCAGGGCGCGGGATGAGTTGGGGCGAAGCGCCAGGATTGGCGCATCTAATGGATGCGCCACTTCTGGGGCGGCTGCGGCCTGCTATTTTTAGGTTTGGAAGAGTCCAATAACCATGACTCTTCCCACCCTGAGAATACCAGACCCCAGCTGTCAGCTTCACCTTGGCTGGTGATCTAATTTGGGGGGACCCCACGTTTTTTTTTTTTTTAATTCTTTATTTATAAATAATAAAAAAAAAACCTGGGGAGCCCTCCAAATTGATCACCAGACAAGATGAAGCTGCCAGCTGGTGTTTGCAGGCTACAGCTGTCTGCTTTATCCTGACTGGCTATCAAAAATAGGGGGGACCCCACGCCAGTTTTTTTTTTTTTTTTTTTTGGGATAAATACTAAGCTAGGCACCCTTTAGTGCCACATGAAAGGTACTAAAGGTGCCAGCTTAGAATATGTAGGCGGGGGTGGGACGTTATATGTATTTGACATCCATTCATCCATTGACGCTTTTTTGGCTGTGTGCCCACAATCAGGTTTTGCAGTGGTTTGGGCGCTGAGTGTTTTCCTTGCGTCCATAACGCTGCGTTGTGCAGTAGAAGCACAGTGGAAGGATTTTTGGAGATCCCGTGCCCATTGTGCTTCTTTTCTCCGCAGCATAAACTGACCGGTGGCGTGGCTTCCCGAGCCTCAGCATGTCAATTTATGCTGTGGAGACGAGAGTGTTCTCTGCAGGTAGAATAGAGCTAAAGTCCACAGCAGCCTGAACCCAAATCGTGGGCATGGGCAGCTGCGTTCTCCCGTGGACAACACTCACATCTCTGCAGGAAGGCTGACACTGTGTACTAGACGCCGTGTCGCTGGATCACTGCCACATAGCCTAAAAGTGAGAATATTGTTGCTACAGCAACATTTTGGGTGAAGTAGCTGTGGATTCAAAATGCTTAATATACTCCTGAATAAAATCCTTGAGGGTGCAGATTCCAAAATGGGGTCACTTGTGGGGGTTTTCTGACGTATAGGTGCCCAAGGGGCCCTGCTAATGTGACATGGTGCGCAAAGTTTATTTCAACTTTTCCAAAATTCAAATGGTGCTCCTTCCATTCCAAGCCCTCCCATTTATCCAAACAGAATGTGGAGAAGGAAATGACATCACAGGTTTTTTTTTTTCCAAAGTTCTGTGTTCAACCAACTTTATTAACACTGACAAGTCTTAAAAAACGCAACGCATGCGTTTTCGATGCGTGTTTCTCAAAAAGCATTGTTTACAATTCTCCCCTCTGCCAGAGGGTGCGTTTTTTTTCCGCGCTGAAAAAAAAAGCAACGTGTGCACATAGCCTTACGGTTTCAGGAGCACGGCAGAATACTAGAGTGGAAGCGTTGGATTACCGATTGAATTTCAGTGGGAATTATATTTTACCTTTCTGCAGCCTGGCTTTCCCCTATAGAGTTAAAAGGTATAGTGGAAAAGGAGGAGCCATGGGTCACACCCCATTTTTATTACCATGGTAAATTCAGTGATTGAATTAAGCTACAACTAGTGCAAAATAAAAACCCCACACACTCTCATACAGCTATAAGGACAGGCAAACGAAAAAAAAAAAGTGCTGCCTAGCATAAAGCCATTGAACTTCACTTGTGCTAATACAGTATGATCCAAAATTAATGTCACCTGAATTTTTGCTATGAAACTAAAAGCCTCCCCTTCTGCAGCTCCTGGGCTGCATTCTAGAAAGGTTCTTCTTGCTACTGGCCCCCCTTTCAGACCTAAATAAACACTTTATAAAATCTTACCTTTTGGTACGCTAATGAGCTTTGCTGGTCACGGGGGCGGGCTGTATTGCGTCCGTTATTCCCCCTCCTGCCGCTGTTCGCCGTTCCCCAGTGTTGATTGACATAGATGAGTCTGCCGCCCTCATGTTACTCAGTGCTCCTGAAGTCTCGTGCGTGCGCAGTGGCACTATCGCGGGACTGAGCACTGTTCAAATCGCGAGCGCCGGTGATCTTATTGCGCAGGCGCGAGATTATGGGCGGGTACTTGAATGACGCTGGTGGTAATCACCAGCATCATCCACATCCAAGTAGCCGCCCATAATCTCACACATGCTCAGTGGCACTGTCGCTGGACACTTTTCAAATCGCAAGCGCCGGTGATGTTATTGCGCAGGTGCGAGATTATGGACGGCTACTTGGAGAACGCTGGAGATAATATTGTCATCACCAGCGTCATCTAAGTACCCGCCCATAATCTCGCGCCTGCGCAATAACATCACCGGTGCTCGCGATTTGAACAGTGCTCAATCCCGCGATAGTGCCACTAGGCATGCACGAGACTTCAGGAGCACTGAGTAACATGAGGGCGGCCTCCTATGTCAATCAACACTGGGGGAAGGCAAACAGCGGCAGGAGGGGGAATAACGGACGCAATACCCGCCCCCGTGACCAGCAAAGCTCATTAGCATAGCAAAAGGTAAGATTTTATAAAGTTTAGGTCTGAAAGGGGGGCCAGTAGCAAGAGGAACCTTTCTAGAATGCAGCCCAGGAGCTGCAGAAGGGGAGGCTTTTAGTTTCATAGCGAAACTTCTGCTGACAGGTTCCCTTTAAGCCTTTAATCAGCATTTTCCAGCCATGGAATGAGAAGAAATATATATGAAGTTATGTGAGTCGCTTATTGTGTGTTTACCATGGAGAAGGCGGTAAGAGGACCTGCTATTTCTTCTGGTACAGTAGTATAAAGTAACAAGGGAGCATCGCTCCTCAATTCCATATGATGTTCCCTACACGTTCACATATAGGGAAAGATGATGGGGCCTTTTAGCACTAGTCACTTGCTACTTGTATTAGGCTATGTGCGTATGTGGTGTCCACAAAGATGCACCTTTTTGGTCCCAAAAAAATGCTCCCTCGGCATGCATGTTTTGCCGTGTTTTACTGCGGGTTTTTCACCGCGTTTTTGCCCAGTGCGTTTAAGTCAAATCTATTGACTTTCAAGGCACAAAAACGTAGAACGAATCGACACGCTGCATCATTGTGGTCACCACAAACACGCAACCAAAAAAAGCTGCAATGTGCGGACAGCAAACATGAAAACTCATAGACTTTGCTGGGGAAGGAAATGCATGCAGTTTTGGGACCAAAACTGATCCCAAAAAACGCACAGCCTAAATGTCTGATGTCATTAGTGCTTCTTGTAGGTTTCAAAACAATTATCTGGCAGTGCGTTTTTGAGCCTTTGCATAACAAAAGCTCAAGAATGCACTGGAAGTTCACTGCAAATTCTCATTTCCGTCTATGTTCTGCTGTTGGCACGGAATCACCTCTACACCATTGCCTGTGGGTGATATACAGCTATTGCCAGTCACATAGCTCGCTTCCAGGAGCGGTTCACAAAGCACAAGCTGCAGATGCTTTCTGCCAGGTATCATCCAGTCACACCTTAATATGTCAAATTCTGAGTCAACTTCTAAAAATATGTATATTACACACGGACTAATGAGCAA
Organism: Anomaloglossus baeobatrachus; assembly: GCF_048569485.1. Classification (NCBI taxonomy): domain Eukaryota; kingdom Metazoa; phylum Chordata; class Amphibia; order Anura; family Aromobatidae; genus Anomaloglossus; species Anomaloglossus baeobatrachus. Next base: position 254,501,126 of record NC_134357.1, read on the forward strand.
AGGTTTTAGGCAGGTGTGGAAAAGAATGCTATAAAGTAATAATGCTTAGTTTATCCATTAACCCCTTCACCCCCGGCCACTAAAACACCCTAATGACCGGGCCATTTTTTGCAATTCTGACCAGTGTCACTTTGACAGGTTATAACTCTGGAACGCTTCAACGGATCCTGGCGATTCTGACATTGTTTTTTCGTGACATATTGTACTTCATGTCAGTGGTAAATTTAGGCCGATATTTTTTGCGTTTATTTGTGAAAATTTAGGAAATTTGGCGAAAATTTTGAAAATTTCGCAAATTTCAAACTTTGAAAATTTATGCCCATAAATCTGAGAGATATGTCACACAAAATAGTTACTAAATAACATTTCCCACTTGTCTACTTTACATCAGCGCAATTTTCGAAACAAATTTTTTTTCCGTTAGGAAGTTAGAAGGGGTCAAAGGTCATCAGCAAATTCTCATTTTTCCAACAAAATTTACAAAATAATTTTTTTAGGGACCACATCACATTTGAAGTGACTTTGAGAGGCCGAGGTGACAGAAAATACCCAAAAGTGACCCCATTCTAAAAACTACACCCCTCACACTGCTCAAAACCACATCCAATAAGATTATTAACCCTTTAGGTGCTTCACAGGAACCAAAGCAATGTGGAAGGAAAAAATGAAAATTTTACTTTTTAACACAAAAATGTTACTTTAGCCATAAAATTTTCATTTTTACAAGGGAGAAAAGAGAAAGTACACAATACAATTTATTGTGCATGTTCTCCTGAGTACGCTGATACCCCATATGTGGTAAAAATCAATTGTTTGGGCGCACGGCAGAGCTCGGAAGGGAAGGAGCGCCATTTGAATTTTTGAACGCAAAATTAGCTGCACTCATTAGCGGACGCCATGTCGGGTTTGAAGACCCCCTGAGGTGCCTAAACAATGGAGCTCCCCCATAAGTGACCCCATTTTGGAAACTAGAGGCCTCAAATAATTTTTCTAGATGTTTGGTGAGCACTTTGAACCCCTGGGGGCTTCACAAAAGTTTATAGCGTTGAGCCGTGAAAAGAAAAAAAATTTTTTTTACCACAAAACGGTTGCTTCAACTAGGTAGCTTTTTTTTTCACAAGGGTAACAGGAAAAAATGCACCATAAAATGTATTGTGCATTTTCTCCTGAGTACGCAGATACCTCATATGTGGTGGAAAGTAATTGTTTGGGCGCATGGCGGGGCTCAGAAGAGAAGGAGCGCCATTTGACAGCAAAATTGGTTGGAATCATTAGCGGACACCATGTCACGTTTGGAGACCCCCTATGGTGCCTAAACAGTGGAGCTCCCCCACAAGTGACACCATTTTGGAAACTAGAGCCCTCAAATATTTTTTCTAGATGTTTGGTGAGCACTTTGAACCCCTGGGGGCTTCACAAAAGTTTATAGCGTTGAGCCGTGAAAAGAAAAAACATTTTTTTTACCACAAAACGGTTGCTTCAACTAGGTAGCTTTTTTTTTCACAAGGGTAACAGGAAAAAATGCACCATAAAATGTATTGTGCATTTTCTCCTGAGTACGCAGATACCTCATATGTGGTGGAAAGTAATTGTTTGAGCGCATGGCGGGGCTCAGAAGAGAAGGAGCGCCATTTGACTTTTCAAACGCAGTGCACTGATCGGCCGCTGCAGGACGCACGGTCGGATGCGATAAAAAAAAGCGTCGGGGATACGTAAAAAAAAAAAGTCACGCCAAAAATTGACCATGGATGCAGATACGTTATGTGCATCCCTGATCAGCGCTTGGCGGGACGCACGGACGGATGCGATACAAAAAGAGTCGCAAATACGGAAAAAAGTCACGCCAAAAATTGAGCAGGGATGCCGATCCGTTATCTGCATCCCTAATCAGCGCTCGGCGGGACGCACGGACGGATGCGATACAAAAAGCGTCGGGGATACGGAAAAAAAAGTCACGCCAAAAATTGAGCAGGGATGCCGATCCGTTATCTGCATCCCTGATCTGCGCTCGGCGGGACGCACGGACGGATGCGATACAAAAAGCGTCGCGAATACGGAAAAAAGTCACGCCAAAAATTGAGCAGGGATGCCGATCCGTTATCTGCATCCCTAATCAGCGCTCGGCGGGACGCACGGACGGATGCGATACAAAAAGCGTCGCGAATACGGAAAAAAGTCACGCCAAAAATTGAGCAGGGATGCCGATCCGTTATCTGCATCCCTGATCAGCGCTCGGCGGGACGCACGGACGGATGCGATACAAAAAGCGTCGTGAATACGGAAAAAAAAGTCACGCCAAAAATTGACCATGGATGCCGATCCGTTATCTGCATCCCTGATCAGCGCTTGGCGGGACGCACGGACGGATGAGGTGTAAAAATGGACAGGGGATACGGAAAAAAAAAAAAAAAGTTATACTCACAGTACCCAGAGGACTAGCAGGAGGATCACTGACCAGAAGAGCTGCAGAGGAATAGATGGCAGAGAGATGGACAGCTTTACAGGAGCAGCAGGCAGATCAGCAGAATGCCCAGGAAGGACCCAGCGATGGACGCAGATGTGATCAGGCCGGTGAAGACAGGTAAGAGGACGTCGGGGGAGAGCAGAGGGGGAGAGGGGGGGGTGAGAGCAGAGGGGGAGGGGGGAGAGCAGAGGGGGAGAGCAGAGGGGGAGGGGGGGAGAGCAGAGGGAGAGGGGGGGAGAGCAGAGGGGGAGACCGGAGAGGGAGCTGCAGAAGCAGAATAGAAATAATGGGGGAGGCAGTCAGATCGCAGGGGGAGCGGATCGGGATGTCGGGGGGGGGGGGGGGGGGGGGGGTGGTTGGGGGGAGCAGATCGCGGGGGGGGCACGGCAGGGGCTATCACGGCAGCGCGCAGGGGCACCACGGGAGCGCGCACGGGCTGCAAAGTGAGCACAGTACTCACTTTGCAGCAGCAGCGGTGGTAGCAGATCGGGATGCCGGGGGGGCAGATCGGGGCGTAGGGGGGCAGATCGGGGGGGGGCACGGGCAGGGGCCTTCACGGGAGCGCGCAGGGGCCTTCACGGGAGCGCGCAGGGAGCGGAATACTTACCATTAGAGCTGCAGCGGCGGAGACATCAGAGGCGGCGGCGGCAGCAGCAGCGGTGGCGTGGTACCAAAAGTACCAGCCACTCCACGCTGCAGCCATGTTGGGGGAGGGCTCGCAGGCCAGCACAGGCCTGGGGAGGGCGGCCACCGGCAGATCAGACCGCCCCACTGCACACTGATAGGAGCGATTGCGCGTCATAGCACGATCGCTCCAATCAATGCTGCAGGGGCTGGGGGCGGCATGTTTGAGGTCCACCTATGATATGCTGCAGCAGCTGCGGCATCTCATAGCTGGATCTCACAGGATCGCACTAATTCGGGCATTATTTTTGCCGAAATTAGTGCGATCGATGTGGTTGGCGGTTCAGATTTGAACAGCCAATCACATCGATCGTCGATAGGGGGTGGCGATGCCGCCCCCCCTGGGGTCAAGCAAAGGTCCCCTGCTGTAAGAAACAGCAGGGGACATCATTTGAAAGCCGTTGCTATGGCCACGGCAATCAAATGAAGTTTAGGCCGTAAAATTACGTCCCTGGTCGTTAAGTCACGTTAAAATAGGACGTAATTTTACGGCCCGCGGTCGTGAAGGGGTTAATAAAATGCAAAGTGAATGAACAAAAAAAAAATGTAAATCCTCAATATTTGGGTGACCGCTATTTGCCTTTAAAACCGCATCAATTCTTCTAGGTAGACTTGTAGAAAGTGTTTGAAGGAACTTGGCAGACAGATTTCTTCATATATCTTGGGAGAACTAACCACAAATCATCTGTGGATAAAGACTATCGCAAATCCTTCCCGTTCTTCATTTACAGTATATCATATTTGTGTAAATATTTGATATCGTTTTATGGCACAACACTGAAGATATGACCCATTGATACAATGTAAAGTAGTCAGTGTACAGCTTGTATAACAGTGTAAATATGGTGTGCTCTCTAAATAACTCAAACACTGCTGGCAACAAGAGTACACACCTGTGTGAATATGGCCAAATTGTGCACAAAGTGTCAATATTTCGTGTGGCCACCATTATTTTCAAGCACTGCCCTAAGGCTGCTTTCACACATCCGGTTTGAGCACTGCGGCTCAATCCGGCTGTAAAACCTATGCTACGGATGCGGCGAAAAAACCGCATCCTTTGCATAAGTTTTTACATGCGGCCCGTTCGTTTTTTTTCCGCTTGCGGCACGCTACTGAGCATGCGCAGTGCAAAAAAAACGCATGCGGCGGCCGGATGCGGTTTTTGCCACATCCGGCGTCCATAGGCATGCATTGGAAAATGCGCCGCATCGGCCGGATGCGGTTTTTTTTGCCGGACAAAAAAAACGTGCCAGGCAGCGTTCGATCCGGCCGCCGCATCGGCTAAATCTGTCGCAAAAATTGGACCGAACGCAAGGCCATGCAGCACAACCCCGCACTAATGCAGGTCTCTGCAGGAAAAAACGGAACCGGCGGCAAAAGAAAACGGTTTTGTTTTTTCAGCAAAGTGCCGGATTGTGCCGCACAGCAAAAAACGGATGTGTGAAAGCAGCCTTACTCTCTTGGGCATGGAGTTCACTAGAGCTTCACAGGAGCCGATAAAATCCTCTTCCATCCTCCATGACGACATCACGGAGCTGGTAGATGATAGAGACCTTGCGCTCCTGCACCTCCCGTCTGTGTATGCCCCACAGACGCTCAATAGAGTTTGTCTGGAGATATGCTTGGCCAGTCTAGCACCTTTACCCTCAGGCGGTGGTCGTCGTTATATTAGAATACACTTGTTTCAGTATATGTTGGCATTCATGATTCCCTCAAACTGTAGCTCCCCACAGCTGGCAGCACTCATACAGCCCCCAACCATGACATTTCCACCACCATGTTTGACTGTAGACAAGACACACTTGTCTTTGTACTCCTCATCTAGTTGCCACCACACACGCTAGACACCTTCTGAACTAAATAAGTTTATCTTGGTCTCATCAGACCACAAGACATGGTTCCAGTAATCCATGCCTGTAGTTTGCTTGTCTTCAGCAAACTGTGGGGCTTTTTTTGTGCATCACCTGTAGCAGAGGCTTCCTTCTGGGACCACAGCTATGCAGCTCAATGTGATGCTGTGTGTGGCTTATGGTCTGAGCACTGACCCTTTAACCTCTGCAGAACTGCTTGCAGCACTCAATCTATTTTGAAAAGACATGATGCTGAGCATGTTGACTCGACTTCTGTGATCGACCATGGTGAGTCCTGTTCTAAGTAGAGCCTGTCTTGTTAAACCGCTGTATGGTCTTGGCCATCGTGCTGCAGCTCAGTTGCAGGGTGTTAGCAATCTTCTTATAGCTTAGGCCATCTTTATGTAGAGAAACTATTCTTTTTTTCAGATCCTCAGAGAATTCTGTCCCGTGAGGTACCATGTTGAACTTCCAGTGGCCAGTATGGGAGTGTGTGAGCGAGAACACCAAATTTACCACCGCCGATCCCTATTAACACCAGAGACCTTGTAACATTAATGAGTCACATGTCCCATTGAATGGATTATTATGCACAATTTGGCCATTTTCACTTAGGTGTACTCTTGTTGCCAGTGATTTAGACATTAATGGTTGTGTGCTGAGTTATTTAGAGGACACACCAAACTTGCACTGTTATACCAGCTGTACCCTGCCTACTGTATCAAAATGTCATATCTTCAGTGTTGTCCCATGAAAACATATACTAAAATATTCACAAATATGTGAGGGGTGTAATTGCTTTTGTGATATATTGTAAATGGCACAAAGACTGGAGAATGTTGAGATCGGGCTCTGTGACGGCCATATCCTCACTTCCAGGACTCCTTTTCTTCTGTATACAGTATATAGTTTTTAATTAAATTGGCCGTATACAGGCTGGATAAGTATCTGCCTGTATTTTTCAGCATCTAAGATACCTTTTAAGCCTGACCAAAATCCCCAATCCAATTGCTGAATTTCAGCCCCAAACTTGCAAAGACCCTCCTCACTGTTGCCCGCAGACAACTCCGCATTGAGAATGCCAAGAAATAGGCAACATTGGAAGACTGTAAGCGAAGTGGTCGGCCAGGGATACTTAGTGCAGCAGATGAACCATACATCATGTTGACTTCCTTTTGAAATCAAAGATGTCTAGGAGTGCCAGCAACGTAGAACTGGCAGCACCAAGTGGGACCCAGCTACACTCATCTACTGTTCTGAGAAGTCTTTTCAAAAGTCTTAGAAGAATTACGGCCAAAACCCCTAACTTCCACGTGGTAAAAAAGATCAAGAGAGACTCAACCATGCACGAAAACATAGGAACTAGTGAGCAGAAAAAAGGCTAATTTATCTGGAATAAGTGAAAATGTGAACTACTGGGCTGTAACAGAATACAGTTTGCTCGCCAAAGGGCTGGAGAGCAGTATAAATAATGAGTGTCTGCAGGCAACAGTGAAGTGGGAAGGAGCCGACTTGCAATTTAGGGACTGCATTTCAGCCAGTAGAGTAGGGGATTTGGCTAGGATTAATGGGGTCCTCAATGCTTAGATATTGCATGATGGAGAAGTATCTACATGTCTATCATCTGTGAGGTGTCTGATTGGCTCTAAATTTATTCTGTAGCAGGATATTGATCCCAAACATATAGACCATGTTATTAAGAACCATCTTCAGTGTAAAGAAGATCAAGGAGTCCTGGAAACGATGATCTGGCCTCCACAGAGCCCTGAGCTCAGCATCATCGAGTCATGAAGAGAGAGAAGGATTTACTCAAAGTTACATCCACAGAAGATCTGGGGTTTGTTCTCCAAGATGTTTGGAACACCCTACCTGCCAAGTTCCTTCGAAAACTGTATGCAAGTGTACCTAAAAGAATTCATGCTGTTTTAAAGACAAATACTGATATTTTGATTTCTCCACAATAATTAATAAAATAAACTATTACGACTTCTATATTTGAAAGCATTGTTAAATGTCAGCACTTTTCCACACGAGTGTGTGTATGGTCTAAGCTTAGTTAGCTTACTTAGCACATTTTTTGGCTTAATGTCAAATGTTAGCCCACTCTCTTTTCTGCCAAGCCACAAAATCGTACCCCCATGATGAAAAACTGGTGCTTTTTGCCAATTCTCTCCAATTTTCTGAAAAAAATAAAGCAGTTTTATAAGAACATACCCACTGACAAATGTAAGGGGGCTACAGACCAAAACATCAAGTCAGATAGCACATGTTCGTTCAATGTTAAGCACATTGGTGTCTGAGGGGTGCCCCAACAGGTCACAAATACTATTATGATGCCACTGGAGTAAAATGCTTCAATGATTACCTTTACAAGCGTGATGACAAAGATGAGGGGTTGTGGGTCTTTCTGCAGTACATCAAGGTCTTGATAACCAAGGGAATGGTCGTGAAGCTGGGCAATGCCTCCACAGCAGTGTCTTTGGCCATCACGAGGGTCTTCTCCTGCCGCAATTCGGCGCAAACTGCGTGAAACTTGAGGGTACTCGATGACATGCTGGAAACATGAGAGAAATGAGTCAGAATTTACAGTTCTTCCATATACATAAGGCAACAGGTCTCAGGAAGACCCCATGTGCTCCACATTTCCCCTGTCATACGTAGGAATATACAGGTACAGTGTGTTCTATACGGTACCCAACCATACCGGAGTGTCGCACAAGAACTCCGCCACTTCTCCCTCCTTCATGCTGCAGATGATGGTCTCCCAGACGGGCAGCTTAAACTTCTTCCCAATGATCAGCTCCATGGGCTTTTCCCTGGTCGAGCTGTCATCGAGCTGCGTGCGTTTATCATCACACAGGAGTGTACGATAGTGGAAGGTGGCCTGTAGGGAACACAATAGGTTACAGCTCTTATAGCACTCATATCGTATCGGAGGATTTCTCCCGCACCACTCCTGACACTGAGTGCTTGGTGTCACACTCCACAGAAATATATATATATATATTAAAAAGACCCTAAATGGTGAAATCACCACCTTTTAAAGGGACCTTCATAAATGCTGCATGAGTCACACACTGGCTATATCAGGTCAGTCACGTATGTTTACTCTGATACATTTAAAGGGAAAGTCCACTACTGGACAATACCTGCTTAGAGGGACTGTCTGCACAGAATGACTGTTCAAACAAAGTACAGGCGCTCGGTGCATCATGGCCAGGCCAAATTATTTGAGTACATTTTTCCACCTGCTTGTTTTCCTGCCATCTCCACCACTCGTTGGCTGTATGAAGCCAGAGCTGTCAATCAAACAAAAGGGGAGGCTGGCGTTAGAAGAAAAGCAAGTAGTTGGGAAGGTGTACTTAACTGTTTGGCCCCACCATGACGCACTGAGTGCCTGTACTTGGTTTGAGCTGCTATTCTGTGCTGATAGTGTCCATTTAATCATTTCTCAAAACGGCACTGTTGTTCCCAGCAGGTGATGTGAGACTGCAGCTCATCAATATTCATCAGATTGTCCGTCCACGCTGACAAAATTAGAAAAGTTGCAATCAGTGGTAGCCGATTTGTCACATGTCTGCTGCAGCCAAACAACGCCACGTCACTCCCCGGGAACAGCAGTGCCAATATCAGAGGAATGGCACTGCTATAGGAGAGGATACACTGGATTGGTTTTCTGTGGAGCCCTGAAGTTATAAAGGGGTTGTCTGGCCTTAAGGTACAAGTCTGCAGCCACTATATGACTACCAAGATGTGAATCTTCACAGCATCCAAAGTGCCAGGAGCAAGCAGACGCATGACCACAAGTGAGTGATTTGCATACACCTGCCGACTAGACGTGACCGACCTTGTTCAATGAACGTGAATTGAGCAAGGCCAAATATGTCTAGTCGGCAGGTGACCGCATGTATGCAAATCACATACTGGTGGTCAAATGACTCCTCACTGCCAACACCACAAATTCCACAGTGCAACCCACACACTGTGGATTCACAAGTCTGCAAACAACCCTTTAAGCCATTACTGTCCAGTAGTAAACAACCCCTTTAAATGTATGTTTTTGTCAACCCCACAGCTTCATACATGGCTAAAGTGATGGAGACGATGTGTGATACATGCAGCCTGAACCACAGACAGGAGGAATCAGCTTCTCTCACCATTCCATAAGCAATTTAAAAAAGAAATAAATACATTTAAATTTAGTATCAATGTGATAATTAAAAATAAAAAATGACCAAAAATACCAACCAGACAGCTCACCAAAAACATAGATCACAAAGCAAGCAAAGGCTTATGTACCCCAATATTGTACCAGTAATAAAACCAAGCTTCACAGCTCCGGCTAAGAAAGGTGTAAACAGCACCACAATGAAAGCAATAGACTGCAGAGAGATTGCTAGGGACTAATTCATCCTGACTACAAGAGAGTGCTACAAATAACCAGAGCAGCAATGGCAGCTCTGCATTCACCATCTCTACAAGTTTTATCTACAGTTTTTGGAAGACAAAGGGACGGAGCAGACCCTGTGGCCACGAAGGCTGAAGCCGGCCACGGAGGGTGAATCCGGCTCCAGTATATACACACAGAGGGAGAAGAAACCGGCTCCAGTATATAGACAGAGGGAGAAGAAGCCGGCTCCAGTATATATACACAGAGGGAGAAGAAGCCGGCTCCAGTATATTTACACAGAGGGAGAACAAGCCGGCTCCAGTATATTTACACAGAGGGAGAACAAGCCGGCTCCAGTATATATACACAGAGGGAGAAAAAGCCGGCTCCAGTATATAGACAGAGGGAGAAGAAGCCGGCTCCAGTATAAAGACAGAGGGAGAAGAAGCCGGCTCCAGTATATATACACAGAGGGAGAAGAAGCCGGCTCCAGTATATTTACACAGAGGGAGAACAAGCCGGCTCCAGTATATATACACAGAGGGAGAAAAAGCCGGCTCCAGTATATAGACAGAGGGAGAAGAAGCCGGCTCCAGTATAAAGACAGAGGGAGAAGAAGCCGGCTCCAGTATATATACACAGAGGGAGAAGAAGCCGGCTCCAGTATATTTACACAGAGGGAGAAAAAGCCGGCTCCAGTATATTTACACAGAGGGAGAAAAAGCCGGCTCCAGTATATTTACACAGAGGGAGAAAAAGCCGGCTCCAGTATATAGACAGAGGGAGAAGAAGCCGGCTCCAGTATATAGACAGAGGGAGAAGAAGCCGGCTCCAGTATATACAGAGGGAGAACAAGCCGGCTCCAGCATATATACAGAGGGAGAAGAAGCCGGCTCCAGTATATAGACACAGAGGGAGAACAAGCCGGCTCCAGTATATAGACAGAGGGAGAAGAAGCCGGCTCCAGTATATAGACAGAGGGAGAACAAGCCGGCTCCAGTATATAGACACAGAGGGAGAACAAGCCGGCTCCAGTATATATACACAGAGGGAGAAGAAGCCAGCTCCAGCATATACAGAGGGAGAAGAAACCGGCTCCAGTATATATACACAGAGGGAGAACAAGCCGGCTCCAGTATATAGACAGAGGGAGAAGAAGCTGACTCCAGTATCTATGGAGGGAGATGCCGGCTCCAGTATCTATGGAGGGAGGTGCCGGCTCCAGTATCTATGGAGGGAGGTGCCGGCTCCAGTATCTATGGAGGGAGGTGCCGGCTCCAGTATCTATGGAGGGAGGTGCCGGCTCCAGTATCTATGGAGGGAGGTGCCGGCTCCCGTATCTATGGAGGGAGGTGCCGGCTCCCGTATCTATGGAGGGAGATGCCGGCTCCCGTGTCTATGGAGGGACATGCCGGCTCCCGTGTCTATGGAGGGAGATGCCGGCTCCAGTGTCTATGGAGGGACATGCCGGCTCCCGTGTCTATGGAGGGACATGCCGGCTCCAGTGTCTATGGAGGGACATGCCGGCTCCCGTGTCTATGGAGGGACATGCCGGCTCCTGTGTCTATGGAGGGACATGCCGGCTCCTGTGTCTATGGAGGGACATGCCGGCTCCTGTGTCTATGGAGGGACATGCCGGCTCCTGTGTCTATGGAGGGACATGCCGGCTCCTGTGTCTATGGAGGGACATGCCGGCTCCTGTGTCTATGGAGGGACATGCCGGCTCCTGTGTCTATGGAGGGACATGCCGGCTCCTGTGTCTATGGAGGGACATGCCGGCTCCTGTGTCTATGGAGGGACATGCCGGCTCCTGTGTCTATGGAGGGACATGCCGGCTCCTGTGTCTATGGAGGGACATGCCGGCTCCTGTGTCTATGGAGGGACATGCCGGCTCCTGTGTCTATGGAGGGACATGCCGGCTCCTGTGTCTATGGAGGGACATGCCGGCTCCTGTGTCTATGGAGGGAGATGCCGGCTCCTGTGTCTATGGAGGGACATGCCGGCTCCTGTGTCTATGGAGGGAGATGCCGGCTCCTGTGTCTATGGAGGGAGATGCCGTCTCCTGTGTCTATGGAGGGAGATGCCGGCTCCTGTGTCTATGGAGGGAGATGCCGGCTCCTGTGTCTATGGAGGGAGATGCCGGCTCCTGTGTCTATGGAGGGAGATGCCGGCTCCTGTGTCTATGGAGGGAGATGCCGGCTCCTGTGTCTATGGAGGGAGATGCCGGCTCCTGTGTCTATGGAGGGAGATGCCGGCTCCTGTGTCTATGGAGGGAGATGCCGGCTCCAGTATCTATGGAGGGAGATGCCGGCTCCAGTATCTATGGAGGGACATGCCGGCTCCAGTATCTATGGAGGGAGATGCCGGCTCCTGTGTATGGAGGGAGATGCCGGCTCCAGTGTCTATGGAGGGAGATGCCGGCTCCAGTGTCTATGGAGGGAGATGCCGGCTCCTGTGTATATGGAGGGAGATGCCGGCTCCTGTGTATATGGAGGGAGATGCCGGCTCCTGTGTATATGGAGGGAGATGCCGGCTCCTGTGTATGGAGGGAGATGCCGGCTCCTGTGTATATGGAGGGAGATGCTGGCTCCTGTGTCTATGGAGGGACATGCCGGCTCCTGTGTATATGGAGGGAGATGCTGGCTCCCGTGTCTATGGAGGGACATGCCGGCTCCTGTGTCTATGGAGGGACATGCCGGCTCCCGTGTCTATGGAGGGAGATGCCGGCTCCAGTATCTATGGAGGGAGATGCCGGCTCCAGTATCTATGGAGGGAGATGCCGGCTCCTGTGTATGGAGGGAGATGCCGGCTCCAGTGTCTATGGAGGGAGATGCCGGCTCCAGTGTCTATGGAGGGAGATGCCGGCTCCTGTGTATATGGAGGGAGATGCCGGCTCCTGTGTATATGGAGGGAGATGCCGGCTCCTGTGTATATGGAGGGAGATGCCGGCTCCTGTGTATGGAGGGAGATGCCGGCTCCTGTGTATATGGAGGGAGATGCTGGCTCCTGTGTCTATGGAGGGACATGCCGGCTCCTGTGTCTATGGAGGGAGATGCCGGCTCCCGTGTCTATGGAGGGAGATGCCGGCTCCTGTGTATGGAGGGAGATGCCGGCTCCTGTGTATGGAGGGAGATGCCGGCTCCTGTGTCTATGGAGGGAGATGCCGGCTCCAGTATCTATGGAGGGAGATGCCGGCTCCAGTATCTATGGAGGGAGATGCCGGCTCCTGTGTATGGAGGGAGATGCCGGCTCCAGTGTCTATGGAGGGAGATGCCGGCTCCTGTGTATATGGAGGGAGATGCCGGCTCCTGTGTATATGGAGGGAGATGCCGGCTCCTGTGTATATGGAGGGAGATGCCGGCTCCTGTGTATGGAGGGAGATGCCGGCTCCTGTGTATATGGAGGGAGATGCCGGCTCCTGTGTATATGGAGGGAGATGCTGGCTCCTGTGTCTATGGAGGGACATGCCGGCTCCTGTGTATATGGAGGGAGATGCTGGCTCCTGTGTCTATGGAGGGACATGCCGGCTCCTGTGTCTATGGAGGGACATGCCGGCTCCTGTGTCTATGGAGGGAGATGCCGGCTCCCGTGTCTATGGAGGGACATGCCGGCTCCAGTGTCTATGGAGGGACATGCCGGCTCCTGTGTCTATGGAGGGAGATGCCGGCTCCTGTGTCTATGGAGGGAGATGCCGGCTCCTGTGTCTATGGAGGGAGATGCCGGCTCCTGTGTCTATGGAGGGAGATGCCGGCTCCTGTGTCTATGGAGGGAGATGCCGGCTCCTGTGTCTATGGAGGGAGATGCCGGCTCCTGTGTCTATGGAGGGAGATGCCGGCTCCTGTGTCTATGGAGGGAGATGCCGGCTCCTGTGTCTATGGAGGGAGATGCCGGCTCCTGTGTCTATGGAGGGAGATGCCGGCTCCTGTGTCTATGGAGGGAGATGCCGGCTCCTGTGTCTATGGAGGGAGATGCCGTCTCCTGTGTCTATGGAGGGAGATGCCGGCTCCAGTGTCTATGGAGGGACATGCCGGCTCCTGTGTCTATGGAGGGAGATGCCGGCTCCTGTGTCTATGGAGGGAGATGCCGGCTCCTGTGTCTATGGAGGGAGATGCCGGCTCCTGTGTCTATGGAGGGAGATGCCGGCTCCCGTGTCTATGGAGGGACATGCCGGCTCCCGTGTCTATGGAGGGACATGCCGGCTCCCGTGTCTATGGAGGGACATGCCGGCTCCCGTGTCTATGGAGGGAGATGCCGGCTCCCGTGTCTATGGAGGGAGATGCCGGCTCCCGTGTCTATGGAGGGAGATGCCGGCTCCCGTGTCTATGGAGGGAGATGCCGGCTCCTGTGTATGGAGGGAGATGCCGGCTCCAGTATCTATGGAGGGAGATGCCGGCTCCAGTGTATGGAGGGAGATGCCGGCTCCAGTATCTATGGAGGGAGATGCCGGCTCCAGTGTCTATGGAGGGAGATGCCGGCTCCTGTGTCTATGGAGGGAGATGCCGGCTCCTGTGTCTATGGAGGGAGATGCCGGCTCCTGTGTCTATGGAGGGAGATGCCGGCTCCAGTATCTATGGAGGGAGATGCCGGCTCCTGTGTATGGAGGGAGATGCCGGCTCCAGTGTCTATGGAGGGAGATGCCGGCTCCAGTGTCTATGGAGGGAGATGCCGGCTCCTGTGTATATGGAGGGAGATGCCGGCTCCTGTGTATGGAGGGAGATGCCGGCTCCTGTGTATATGGAGGGAGATGCCGGCTCCTGTGTATATGGAGGGAGATGCCGGCTCCTGTGTATATGGAGGGAGATGCCGGCTCCTGTGTATATGGAGGGAGATGCCGGCTCCTGTGTATATGGAGGGAGATGCCGGCTCCTGTGTATATGGAGGGAGATGCCGGCTCCTGTGTATATGGAGGGAGATGCCGGCTCCTGTGTATATGGAGGGAGATGCTGGCTCCTGTGTATATGGAGGGAGATGCCGGCTCCTGTGTATGGAGGGAGATGCCGGCTCCAGTGTCTATGGAGGGAGATGCCGGCTCCTGTGTATGGAGGGAGATGCCGGCTCCAGTGTCTATGGAGGGAGATGCCGGCTCCAGTATCTATGGAGGGAGATGCCGGCTCCAGTATCTATGGAGGGAGATGCCGGCTCCAGTATCTATGGAGGGGCATGCCGGCTCCAGCATTTATGGACATAGATACTGTCACAAGCACAGACCTCCCCCCTAGCAGAAGTCATCCATTAAACATCACTGAGCCGCTGTAATAAGCCAGCTGTGACGTCACGTCTGCCATAACGACTCGCTAGTCTGCAGAATGAATAACGCGCTTTGTGAAACAAGCAGGCGGCCATGCAAAACACTATTTACCTTTGTGCCATTACGAAACTCTGACAGTGGCGCATTAGGCTATGTGCGCACTAGGCGTTTTTGCCGCGTTTTTAGCGGCGTTTTTTACCGCGTTTTTGTGCTGAAAACGCAGTGACATTGCTTCCCCAGCAATGTCAATGGGTTTTCAGAAGTGCTGTCCTCACACAGCGTTTTTTTTTTAGCTGCGTTTTTGTGGTGACCACAAAAACGCAGCATGTCAATTATTTCTGCGTTTTCCACTGCGTTTTTTACTCATTGAATTCAATGAGATGTTAAAAACGCAATGAATAACGCATATAGCCGCGTTTCTATGACTAAAAACGCAGCTATACACGCAAGGGGTGGGCACTACAGTGACGTGTACAGGAAGAGGATTCCTTCTGTTGGTAAACACAGAAGCATGAATCCTCCCGGTACCGTCACCGCTGCCTCCACCTCCCGTCCGGTGCATGTCAGCTCCGTGCGGCGCCATGTCTGGGCGGGAGGTGGAGGCAGCGGCGAAAAACAAAGTGAACAGTAGAAAAAAAAAAATGTCATATACTCACCTGTCCGCAGGGTCCGGTGCCATGCCCGCTCCCATCTCCTCCCGGTCCCGCCGCTCTGGCTGTGTGCAGTCTCCCCGGGGCAGGACCTTGCTTGCAGGACCTGGCTGTGGATCACCTGATGCAGTCACCTGACGCATCAGCTGATCGTAGTCTCGCCGGCTTTTTCGGCCGGCTATCAGCTGATCCTGCTGTCAGGGGACTTCATCAGCTGATCACCGGCAGCTCTTGCAGCGATCGTATAGGATCAGACTCCTGTCCAATCGATCGCTCCAGGAGCTGCCGGTCATCAGCACATAAGTGAGTATGTATTTTTTTTTTTTTTTCTACTGATGCATCTGCTGATTGTGTAAACAGCTTTTATACAATCAGCTGATGTGTGATGTGATTCAGGCACTTGATCCTGACACATCATCTGATCGCTTTGCCTTCCAGCAAACCGATCAGATGATATTGGATCCTGATTGGACGGCGCGGGACCCTGACCCAGGATTACTGCGGAGGGGGGTTTATTTCAATAAAGATGGAGTCACTAATTGTGTTGTGTTTTATTTCTAATAAAAATATTTTTCTCTGTGTTGTGTTTTTTTTTTATCATTACTAGAAATTCATGGTGGCCATGTCTAATATTGGCGTGACACCATGAATTTCGGGCTTAGGGCTAGCTGATAATATACAGCTAGCCCTAACTCCATTATTACCTAGCTCGCCACCCGTCACCAGGGCAGCTAGAAGAGTTGGATACAGCGCCAGAAGATGGCGCTTCTATGAAAGCGCCATTTTCTGGGGTGGCTGCGGACTGCAATTCGCAGTGGGGGTGCCCAGAAAGCATGGGCACCCTGCACTGTGGATTCCAATCCCCAGCTGCCTAGTTGTACCCGGCTGGACTCAAAAATTAGGCGAAGCCCACGTCATTTTTTTTTTTAATTATTTCATGAAATAATTAAAAAAAAAAGGGCTTCTCTATATTTTTGGTTCCCAGCCGGGTACAAATAGGCAGCTGGGGGTTGGGGGCAGCCCGTACCTGCCTGCTGTACCCGGCTAGCATACAAAAATATGGCGAAGCCCATGTCATTTTTTTTTTCTTTTTGGGCAAAAAACTGCATACAGTCCTGGATGGAGGATGCTGAGACTTGTAGTTCTGCAGCTGCTGTCTGCTCTCCTGCATACACTAGTGAATGGAGGATGCTGAGACTTGTAGTTCTGCAGCTGCTGTCTGCTCTCCTCCATACACTAGTGAATGGAGGATGCTGAGACTTGTAGTTCTGCAGCTGCTGTCTGCTCTCCTCCATACACTAGTGAATGGAGGATGCTGAGACTTGTAGTTCTGCAGCTGCTGTCTGCTCTCCTGCATACACTAGTTCTGCAGCTGTCTGCTCTCCTGCATACAATGAACATTTTGAAGAAGGAAATGACATCAGACCTTTTTTTTTTTTTTTTTTTCATCAACAATCTTTAATGGCATTGTGCACTGATTAAAAACGCAGTGAGCAAAAACGCAGCAAAAAACGCACCAAATCGCGGCAAAAACGCATGCGTTTTTGCCGCGTTTTTTTAGCCGCGGGTGCGTTTTTTAGACAAAAACGCACATAAAAACGCAGCGTGAAAAAAACGCCTAGTGCGCACATAGCCTTGCTGGGCGTCGTTATGCGTTTCCTAATTCCCTCACCGAGAGCCACTACCCCTGTCGCCATCTTCACCGGGTTATGACGTCCAAGCGTCCATACGACAGAGGTAAAGAAAGTATACGCATGCGCAAAGTTTCCTTGCAGTCTATGCCTACTGCGCATGCGTGAGAGCGCGGCTTGCTGCTGGCGGCCATTTTGTCGAATGGAGGAAAAGTAAACAGAGATTAGACTACGTCACGATAGAGTGTATAATGAACGGAAGAGCTATCCGTGTATACAGTGTGTGACAAGGCTTATACCGCATACCGCGCTCCACGTTATTTTATTAGACTGCTGTATCCATCAAAGTGCGTCACCATAAGCGTGCGAATGACTGGGCGGTCCGTCCATTGTGTGAGGGTGGGGGGAGGAGAGTCACATGACCCTCAGGGAAAGCTGAACTTTTTATGTGAACTTTGCAGGATACTGGGAGGAAGGAACTGAGGCTGGATGTAATGGAGGACTGGAAGTAACGCATTGTCGTGTGTGGAGGGCTGACAACTGCAGGTGGGTGACAGCTCGGGATTAGTGCTCATAGTGGCCAGTCTGCAGGAGTGCCAGTGCTCCCAGGGAGCTTTTCTGGGGGGTTCTGATAATTGCTGGGGTGTCGGGGACTTTCTGGAGGGTACAGATAACTGCTGGGGAGTTGGGGTCTTTCTGGAGGGTTCAGGTAACTGCTGGGGAGTCGGGGTCTTTCTGGAGGGTTCAGGTAACTGCTGGGGAGTTGGGGTCTTTCTGGAGGGTTCAGGTAAATGCTGGGGAGTTGGGGTCTTTCTGCAGGGTTCAGGTAACTGCTGGGGTGTCGGGGTCTTTCTGGAGGGCACAGGTAACTGCTGAGGAGTTGGGGTCTTTCTGGAGGGTTCAGGTAACTGCTGGCGTGTCGGGGTCTTTCTGGAGGGCACAGGTAACTGCTGAGGAGTTGGGGTCTTTCTGGAGGGCTTAGGTAAATGCTGGGGAGTTGGGGTCTTTCTGGAAGGTTCAGGTAACTGCTGGGGAGTTGGGGTCTTTCTGGAAGGTTCAGGTAACTGCTGGGGAGTTGGGGTCTTTCTGGAAGGTTCAGGTAACTGCTGGGGAGTTGGGGTCTTTCTGGAGGGTTCAGGTAACTGCTGGCGTGTCGGGGTCTTTCTTGAGGTTCAGTTAACTGCTGGGGTGTTGGGGTCTTTCTGGAAGGTTCAGGTAACTGCTGGGGTGTTGGGGTCTTTCTGGAAGGTTCAGGTAACTGCTGGGCAGTTGGGGTCTTTCTGGAAGGTTCAGGTAACTGCTGGGCAGTTGGGGTCTTTCTGGAGGGTTCAGGTAACTGCTGGGCAGTTGGGGTCTTTCTGGAGGGTTCAGGTAACTGCTGGGCAGTTGGGGTCTTTCTGGAGGGTTCAGGTAACTGCTGGGCAGTTGGGGTCTTTCTGGAGGGTTCAGGTAACTGCTGGGCAGTTGGGGTCTTTCTGGAGGGTTCAGGTAACTGCTGGGCAGTTGGGGTCTTTCTGGAGGGTTCAGGTAACTGCTGGGCAGTTGGGGTCTTTCTGGAGGGTTCAGGTAACTGCTGGGCAGTTGGGGTCTTTTTGGAGGGTTCAGGTAACTGCTGGGCAGTTGGGGTCTTTCTGGAGGGTTCAGGTAACTGCTGGGCAGTTGGGGTCTTTCTGGAGGGTTCAGGTAACTGCTGGGCAGTTGGGGTCTTTCTGGAGGGTTCAGGTAACTGCTGGGCAGTTGGGGTCTTTCTGGAGGGTTCAGGTAACTGGGGAGTTGGGGTCTTTCTGGAGGGTTCAGGTAACTGCTGGGGAGTTGGGGTATTTCTGGAAGGTTCAGGTAACTGCTGGGGAGTTGGGGTCTTTCTGGAGGGTTCAGGTAACTGCTGGGGAGTTGGGGTCTTTCTGGAGGGTTCAGGTAACTGCTGGGGAGTTGGGGTCTTTCTGGAGGGTTCAGGTAACTGCTGGGGAGTTGGGGTCTTTCTGGAGGGTTCAGGTAACTGCTGGCGTGTCGGGGTCTTTCTGGAGGGCACAGGTAACTGCTGAGGAGTTGGGGTCTTTCTGGAGGGCTTAGGTAAATGCTGGGGAGTTGGGGTCTTTCTGGAAGGTTCAGGTAACTGCTGGGGAGTTGGGGTCTTTCTGGAAGGTTCAGGTAACTGCTGGGGAGTTGGGGTCTTTCTGGAAGGTTCAGGTAACTGCTGGGGAGTTGGGGTCTTTCTGGAGGGTTCAGGTAACTGCTGGCGTGTCGGGGTCTTTCTTGAGGTTCAGTTAACTGCTGGGGTGTTGGGGTCTTTCTGGAAGGTTCAGGTAACTGCTGGGGTGTTGGGGTCTTTCTGGAAGGTTCAGGTAACTGCTGGGCAGTTGGGGTCTTTCTGGAAGGTTCAGGTAACTGCTGGGCAGTTGGGGTCTTTCTGGAGGGTTCAGGTAACTGCTGGGCAGTTGGGGTCTTTCTGGAGGGTTCAGGTAACTGCTGGGCAGTTGGGGTCTTTCTGGAGGGTTCAGGTAACTGCTGGGCAGTTGGGGTCTTTCTGGAGGGTTCAGGTAACTGCTGGGCAGTTGGGGTCTTTCTGGAGGGTTCAGGTAACTGCTGGGCAGTTGGGGTCTTTCTGGAGGGTTCAGGTAACTGCTGGGCAGTTGGGGTCTTTCTGGAGGGTTCAGGTAACTTCACCTGATGAAAAATTGATATAAGGTGTTGTTTGGTCAGGCTTTGTTACCTGTTATTTACCCTGGTTACCAAGGGGAGAGTCGCTGGTGAGATATGCCTGATTGACAGCTCACTAGCGACCATGTAGCGACGCAGCAGCGATCCTGACCAGGTCGTATCGTGCTCGGAATCGCTGGTACATCGTTTAGTGAGACAGTACCCTTAAGGCCCCGTCACACTAAGCAACATCGCTAGCAACATCGCTGCTAACGAACAACTTTTGTGACGTTGCTAGCGATGTTGCTGTGTGTGACATCCAGCAACAACCTGGCCCCTGCTGTGAGGTCGTTGGTTGTTGCTGAATGTCCTGGGCCATTTTTTAGTTGTTGCTCTCCCGCTGTGAAGCACAGATCGCTGTGTGTGACAGCGAGACAGCAACAACTAAATGTGCAGGCAGCAGGAGCCGGCTTCTGCAGAGGCTGGTAACCAATGTAAACATCGGGTAACCAAGAAGCCCTGTCCTTGGTTACCCGATATTTACCTTTGATACCAGCCTCCGCTGCTCTCACTGCCTGTGCTGCCGGCTCCTGCTCTGTGCACACATGTAGCTGCAGCACACATCGGGTTAATTAACCCGATGTGTGCTGTAACTAGGAGAGCAAGGAGCCAGCACTAAGCGGTGTGCGCTGCTCCCTGCTCTGTGCACATGTAGCTACAGCACACATCGGGAAATTAACCCCATGTGTGCTGTAACTATAAGAGCAAGGAGCCAGCGCTAAGCAGTGTGCGCTGCTCCCTGCTCTGTGCACATGTAGCTGCAGCACACATCGTGTAATTAACCTGATGTGTGCTGTAACTACGAGAGCAGGGAGCCAGCGCTCAGTGTGCGCTGCTCCCTGCTCTCTGCACGTGTAGCTCCGTGCGGTGGTAACCAAGGTAAATATCGGGTTGGTTACCCGATATTTACCTTAGTTACCAAGCGCAGCAGCTTCCACGCGGCGCTGGGGGCTGGTCACTGGTTGCTGGTGAGCTCACCAGCAACTCGTGTAGCGACGCTCCAGCGATCCCTGCCAGGTCAGGTTGCTGGTGGGATCGCTGGAGCGTTGCAGTGTGACATCTCACCAGCAACCTCCTAGCAACTTACCAGCGATCCCTATCGTTGTTGGGATCGCTGGTAAGTTGCTTAGTGTGATTGGACCTTTAGCCATTGATAGATCACTAGAGTCTTTTGTAAGGGCAGTTTCAGAAGAGTGTAAGGAGTGGAAACCGGATTATAAGGGTCAAGAAGAGGGTTATCTGAGAGATAGCAGATTAGGCAGCAGTGGACCAAATATGACAGGAGTATAGAGGTGAAGGAGATTAGAGACAGGTCTGTAGTTGGTGGCACAGTTCTGGTCTAGGGATGTGTTTTTGCTTTATAGTAATGGGTTAGGCTATGTGCGCACGTTGCGTACAAGCCCTGCAGAAATTTCTGCAGCGATCTGAAGAGCACATGTGCGCTTTAGATCGCTGCAGAAATGTCCGTAGTGAGCGCCGATTCCATGCGCTCTGCCTGCAGCTCCTGCCATAGACAGAGCAGGAGCTGCCGGCAAAGCGCAGGAAAGAAGTGACATGTCACTTCTTTTTGCGCAGCGCTACGGCAGTAGCCGAAGCGCTGCGCTCTTAAACGCCACGTGCGCACGGCCCCTGCACAGTCTCCATAGACTGTGCAGGGGATGCAGGACGCATGCAGTTACGCTGCGCTACAAAGCGCAGCGTAACTGCATGTTTTTACGCGACGTGCGCACATAGCCTTAATGTGTTTGAAAGAGGGAAAAATAGCGGAAGAAAGAGAGAGGTTAAATTTTTAACCAGGGAGAGAGACTGAATAAGATGTGAGGTGATGGGGTCACTGGTGCAGGTAGTAGGGCGAGAAGAACCTCTTCTTCTGTGACTGGTTCCAATGTGGAAAGTGAACTTCATGATGTGCTGGAGGATAGAAGAGCCATGGTTTGGGGCTTGGAGACAATTTACTGTAGTATGTGACCATTTTTTCTTTTAAATAACTATATGTTCAACAATTAGGTGGATGATAGGACCAGCACTTTATGACTTAGGAGGGAGTGAAAAGTGTCATCTAGGATTGTTAGATAGTGAGGTGATGAGGGTACTGAAGTATGCTTGTTTGGACAGGTGAATGGCAGAGTAAAGCTGGGTTTACACACTGCAAGATCGCAAAGGACATCGCTGTAACGTCACCGGTTTTGTGACGCAATAGCGACCTCCCTAAGTCTCTGTTAAGTCGCTGGTGAGCTGTCAAACAGGCAAACCTGGCCAACAACGCAACAGCGATCCGGACCTGCAGAGCGACCTAGCTGGTTGTTGGGGACGTTGATAAGCAGCTTTTTGAAAGGGAAGTTGCTAACAAAGTCGCTGCAAAGTCTTCACACACTGAAACTTTCCAGCGATGCATGCTGCACAGCGGGAAACAAATGACCTAGGAATGGTCCTGAACGACTTGTAGCGATCAGCAACTTCACAGCAGGGGCCAGGTCGCTGATAGGTTTCACACACTGCAACATCGCAAACAACATCGCTATTGCGTCACAAAACCGGTGACGTTACAGCGATGTCGTTTGAGATGTTGCAGTGTGTAAACCCAGCTAAAGGCTAGGTTCACACACTGCGTTTTTTTGACGCTGCGTTTTTGTGCGTTTTTTGCGGCAAAAACCGCACCCGCGTCAAATAAACGCACTCGTTTTACCGCGATTTGGTGCGTTTTTTGCTGCGTTTTTGCTCACTGCGTGTTTATGCGTTTTTTTTATCAGTGAACAAAAAAAAAAAGGTCTGATGCCATTTCCTTCTTCAATATGTTCTTCATTCTCCACTAGTGTATGCAGGAGAGCAGACAGCTGCAGAACTACAAGGCTCAGCATACTCCATCCAATAGTGTATGCAGGAGAGCAGACAGCAGCTGCAGAACTACAAGGCTCAGCATGCTCCATCCAGGACTGTATGCTGGAGAGTCAGGGGGAGCAGACCTACAAGGCTCAGCATCCTCCATCCAATAGTGTATGCATGAGAGCAGACAGCAGCTGTCCAACTACAAGGCTCAGCATCCTCCTTCCAGGACTGTATGCAGGATTTCTTTGCCCCCCCAAACAAAAAAAAAATAATGACGTGGGCTTCGCCATATTTTTGTATGCTAGCCGGGTACAGCAGGCAGGTACGGGCTGCCCCCAACCCCCAGCTGCCTATTTGTACCCGGCTGGGAACCAAAAATATAGAGCATCCCTTTTTTTTTTTAATTATTTCATGAATTTCATGAAATAATTAAAAAAAAAAAAATGAGGTGAGCTTCGCCTAATTTTTGTGTCCAGCCGGGTACAACTAGGCAGCTGGGGATTGGAATCCACAGTGCAGGGTGCCCATGCTTTCTGGGCACCCCCACTGCGAATTGCAGTCCGCAGCCACCCCAGAAAATGGCGCTTTCATAGAAGCGCCATCTTCTGGCGCTGTATCCAACTCTTCCAGCTGCCCTGATGCCGGGTGGCTCACTGGGTAATAATGGGGTTAGGGCTAGCTGCATATTATCAGCTGGCCCTAAGCCCGAATTTCATGGTGTCAGGCCAATATTAGACATGGCCACCATGAATTTCTAGTAAAGATTAAAAAACAACAACACAGTAATCCTGGGTCAAGGGTCCCGCGCCATCCAATCCGGATCCAATATCATCTGATCGGTTTGCTGGAAGGCAAAGCGATCAGATGATCTGTCAGGTTCTAGGGGCTGAAGCACATCACACATCAGCTGATTGTATAAAAGCCGTTTATACAATCAGCTGATGCATCAGTGCAAAAAAAATACTCACTTATGTGCTGATTACCGGCAGCTCCTAGAGCGATTGGAGGAGTCTGATCCCGTCCGATGATCGCTGCAGCAGCTGCCGGTAATCAGGGATGAAGTCTCCTGACGCATCCGCTGATAACCGGCCGGGCGCCGGCGTCAGCCCGAGACTTACGATCAGCTGACGCGTCAGGTGACTGCATCAGGTGATCCATCGCCAGGTCCTGCATCCTGCAGGCATACGTACCCGGGGAGACTGCACACACCCGGAGCGGCGGTACCGGGAGGGGATGGGAGCGGGCATGGCACCGGGAGTCTGCAGACAGGTGAGTATGACTTTTTTTTTTTTTTTTCTACTGTTAACTTTTGTTTTCGCAGCCGCTTCCTCCTCCCGCCCAGACATGGCGCCGCACGGCAGCATACATGCACATGACGGGAGGTGGACGCGGCGGTGACTGTACCGGGAGGATTCACGCTTCTGTGTTTACTGACAGAAGGAATCCTCTTCCTGTACACGTCACTATACTACCCACCTCCTGCGTTTATAGCTGCGTTTTTAGTCTTAGAAACGCACTAAAACGCACCTGTTTGCGTTTATCATTGCGTCTTTCAACATCCCATTGCACTCAATGGATGAAAAGCGCAGTGAAAAACGCGGGAATAATTGACATGCTGCGTTTTTGTGGCACCACAAAAACGCAGCTGAAAAAAAACACTGTGCAGACAGCAAAAATGAAAACTCATAGACTTTGCTGGGGAAGCAAAGTCATGCAGTTTTCTGAGCAAAAACGCACCCGAAAACTGCGCAAAAACGCTGCGAAAAACGCACTGTGTGAACTTACTTTTAAGGTGGTGTCACACATAGCGACTGAAACAACGACGTCGCTGCTAAGTCACCATTTTCTGTGATGTAGCAGTGACGTCCCGTCGCTGTCGCTGTGTGTGACATCCAGCAACGATCTGGCCCCTGCTGTGAGGTCGCCGCTCGTTGCTGAATGTTCTGCTTCATTTTTTGCTCGTTGCTCTCCCGCTGATAAGCGCACATCGCTGTGTGTGACAGCGAGAGAGCAACAACTGAATGTGCAGGGAGCAGGAGCCGGCGTCTGACAGCCTGCGGTAAGCTGTAACCACAGTAAACATCGGGTAACCAAGCGAAGTGCTTCGCTGGTTACCCGATATTTACCTTGGTTACTAGCATCCGCCGATCTCAGGTTACCAGTGCCGGCTCCTGACTCCCTGCACGCGTAGCCAGAGTACACATGGGGTAAATAAGCAAAGGTTTGCTTATTAACCCGATGTGTACTCTGGCTAAGAGTGCAGGGAGCCAGCGCTAAGTGGTGTGCACTGGTAACCAAGGTAAATATCGGGTAACCACCGAAGAATTTTGCTTGGTTACCCGATATTTACCTTAGTTACCAAGCGCAGCATCGCTTTCACGCGTCGCTGCTGGCTGGGGACTGGTCGCTGGTGAGATCTGCCTGTTTGACAGCTCACCAGCAACCATGTAACGATGCAGCAGCGATCCTGATAAGGTAGGTCGTCAATCGTGATCGCTGCTGCGTCGCTACGTGTGACCCTAGCTTTAGGCTCTGTGCCCACGTGGCGTATTTTCATGCAGTTACGCTGCGATCTGCACTGCAGTGTAACTGCATGCGTCCTGCGTCCCCTGCACAATCTATGAAGATTGTGCCTAATCCATGCCCACGTGGCGTATTAGAACGCAGCGATTTACATGCTGCCAAATCGCTGCGTTCTAAGAAGTCACTTCTTTCGTTCGCTTTGCATCTAGCCCCCGCTTTGTCTATGGTGGGGGCTGCATTAAGAGCGCATGAAATCAGCAGTCACCGAAGCTTCAGAACGGAGCTTTTCAGCTGCGCTCTGAAGCGCACATGCAGTGACGTTACGCTGCTGTGTAGAGCGCACACACGTGGGCACATAGCCTTACATGTTTTAAGCATGAATTTATAATATGCAGTCTTTGGCCAAAAGTGATTTTCTCCACGGATGCTGGTCACACCTGGAGCACCACCTGAAAAAACACGTTACAGGGTGCTCCAGGGTTGCCACCTTCTGTGCCATGGTGTTCTGGGTGTAGGGGGTGCAGGTACATCCATGGCACCTTTCAGTTTTGTATTCTAACAGACAGTTCCTTGACAAAGCAGGACAGTTGGTTGTGGTCAGAGACAAGGAGAGTTAGTAAAATCATATACCCTGAGCAGAGGCGGGAAAAGACCAGGTCCAGTGATCCCATCTTCATGTGTAGGAGAGATACGGGTAATCTGTGACAGACTGGAGGAGGAGGTTAGAGAAAGAAGATGAGCGGTAGATGAGGAGAGGGGATCATCAATGGGGATGTTAAGGTCATCCACAATGAGAATGGGTGAGCATGGTGACTGCCTCCGTATTGGGCTGTGCACTCCACTTCATTGGTGGACTAACGTTGTGTGCACAATCGTAGAAGAAAGTCACTACAACACTGAAGTGTTTCATTGTCACAGTTGTGTCAAAAAATCACATGGCTCCAATAAGTGAAGGCAGTCCTGTATTTTACCTGCCCTTGGGTAGATGGCTGTGCACAGTTTGGCCACACTGTGTGCTAAGTACGTCTGTTCTGTAAGTACAGACTATATAGCAGTAATGCAGTGCCAATTCTCATATTCAATGCTCACACATACCTTTGCATTCAGTGTGCGGCTGCACTTGTTTGCACTTTGTATCAGATCAGTGAGGGTCTGACTTCCCACCAAATAAGGGTCCCAATTTACTATAATAGGATATGAGCTGCAGTACCTGACAACGGCTACTCCGCAGTGTATGGCGGTTATACGGCTCTACACTATGTACAACCAGCCGCTGTGGGAGCTGTTTCATGGGGTAGGGGGCTAAGTGTCTGACCCAGCCCTCCATTATCTAATATACTGATAACCTGTGTAAGAATATCAAAATATTGTCAATATCAAAATCTGGGAGGACCACTCAAAATTGTTGACAATGCTATAAAAATGACTGGGGAAAGTAGTTAATACATACCATGTGTATGGTTGTGAGGAGTGCATGACCAAGGTATCCAAGTTTTAACCCCCCCCCCATCCCTTTCTGCTATGATAACAAGCGCCCAGTGAACCAGTCTCTTCATATGTTGTGTCCCCGACTCCAGAGATAATTTCCCAACCAATCAGATCTGCTTTGAGTGGCGGCTGTAGCCGCTAATTAGGAACCCGCTAGAGCTGGTACTCTGAGCAGAGGGATGGAGGTGCACTCAGTGCCAAGAAAATGTGACGCTGGCGATCACAAAGATCAGTCAGCCAATAGAACCTTTAAGGCTATGTTTTTTAAAAAAAAAAAAAAGGAACAGTTCAAAACAAAGCTCTTTTTTTCTGTTTTTATGTCCATTTGCACCAATTTTTGTTCCATTTTGAATTGAATAAATCTGTTAAATGCATCTTGAACAACTAGTTTTCTAGAGTAGTGATGAGCGAGCACTAAAATTCTCGAGTGCTTGTTACAAGTATAAGGGGAATCTATGGGAAGATCAAACATTCTTCAGGAAAACCCCGCTTGCGCACAGCGGAGGCTGGAAAAATGCATGGGAAGACACCTGTACACATCTCTGACTCCCAGGTCGCTGCTGGGAAGTAAAAAAAAATGATATAAATAATTTTAAAAAAGCATGAGGTCTACACCCTCATTTTTAATAACCATCTAAGGTAAAGCAGACAGCTGGAGGCTGGTATTGTGAGGCTTGGAAGGTCCATGGTTATTTGGCCCTTCCCAGCCTAAAAATGGCAGCCCGCAGCCACCCCAGAATTAGCATATCATTAGATGTGCCAATTCTAGGTGTGTTGGCAATCTAGGTAATGGGGTTGATGTCAGCTGTGTAGTGTCAACAA
The DNA here is from genome assembly GCF_048569485.1 of Anomaloglossus baeobatrachus. Classification (NCBI taxonomy): domain Eukaryota; kingdom Metazoa; phylum Chordata; class Amphibia; order Anura; family Aromobatidae; genus Anomaloglossus; species Anomaloglossus baeobatrachus. Next base: position 254,528,399 of record NC_134357.1, read on the forward strand.
GTCCATGGTGGGGGTCTATCAGACACCCCCATTACTAACCCAGTAAGTATAAAGTAAAAACATTATACACACAGGAAAAAAAAAATAGTTTATTTGAATAAAGATTCCCCACACTTTCCCTTGTTCACCAATTTATTAACAAAAATGTTCCCAGAAGCTCCAACGTAATTCACGATCCATGACTCCAACTCTGGCGATTGGGATTAGCAGTAAAGTACAGCTATTCACAGACACCGGGTGACTACAACACTCATTAGAGCTGCTAGGTGTCGTTGAGGGGGCAGATCTGATGATGAGCGTTTTAGTTACCCTGCGTCTATAATACGAGGTAGATATACATTACTACGAATCCCAGTCGCTGGAGTTGGAGTCCTGGATCATGGATTACGTCGCAGCTTCTCAGAACATATTTTTCTTAATAAATTGGTGTCCGAGGGAAAGTGTGGGGGATTTCTTTATTCAATTTTTTCTTTGTCGCTCCTAATTGGGAGACCCAGACAATTGGGTGTATAGCTACTGCCTCCGGAGGCCACACAAAGCACTACACTTAAAAGTGCAAGGCCCCTCCCCTTCTGCCTATACACCCCCCGTGGGATCACGGGCTCCTCAGTTTTCATGCTTTGTGCGAAGGAGGTCAGACATCCACGCATAGCTCCACTGTTTAGTCAGCAGCAGCTGCTGACTATGTCGGATGGAAGAAAAGAGGGCCCATACTAGGGCCCCCAGCATGCTCCCTTCTCACCCCACTTTTGTCGGCGGTGTTTGTTAAGGTTGAGGTACCCATTGCGGGTACGGAGGCTGGAGCCCACATGCTGCTTCCTTCCCCATCCCCCTTAGGGCTCTGGGTGAAGTGGGATTTTACCGGTCTCCAGGCACTGAGACCGTGCTCCATCCACAGCCGCTGGGGAATCTGCTGGATATGGAGCTGAGTATCGTCAGGGACATGGCCCTGCTACGTCAAGGTACTCTGTGTCCCTGTACAGACCGCGCGCAGACACACTGCAGCATTGCTGGGTGTGTTAGTGCGCCGGGGACAACAGCGCTGCGCGCTTGTGCCACTACTCACTACAGCTCTGCTGAGTGAGTTAATGTATTGGGAACTGCCGCGCCGGCCGCTGCTGTCAGTTTACGCTGCGGCGCGGCTGGGACTTGTGGTGCGCCGGGGACTTCCGCGCTGGCCGTGCATATATGACGGCCGCGCTTATTACTCGAGTCCCCGGCTTTTGCGGCCTAGTTTCGCTTCGTTCCCGCCCCCAGGCCTGCCAGTCAGGGGAAGGGCGGGACGCTGTACAGAACATCAGCGCAGAGGGCTGGAGTCTACTTTACATACTCCAGCCCTCACACTGGACACGGTGGGACGCCAGTTTCCCGCACTTTGTCTGAGGCACGCCCACGGTCCGCCCCTCTTCACAGAACGCCGGCAGCCATTCCTGTGTGCAGTCTGAGCTGGAGAGGGGAGACAAGTTCTGGGAGACCCAGACACGGGATTCTGGCGACCACACACCCGCGTTTGAGCGGGCGGTAAGCGGCACCTCTGGTGCTGACCCCACTAGTGCCGAAGTGTACATTTGTATTTTTATGCTTGCATGCTATACATTGCACTGTACGGTCGCTGGTGATTCTTGGCTATATACCCTCCTAGATTGCTCAGAGGAGACAACAGCATGTCATCCGCAAAAAGCAAGGGTGCCAAGGCACAGGCTTTCTATGCTGCTTGTACCGCATGTGAGGCTACTCTACCGGTAGGTTCCACTGACCCCCATTGTGTGCAGTGCTCGGCCCCTGTGGCACTTGCTCGGCCGGGGCCTCTGCTAGAGGTGACCCAGGGAGAACCACCTGTGAATACTGTCCAGGTGACGGGGACGGAGTTTGCAGTTTTTGCGGATAGATTGTCTGTGACTATGACTAAAATTCTAGAAACTTTGCAGTCTAGACCAGTAACTCAGACCATGGGCACTGTTGAATCATTGCTCCCTGGTCCCCCTCAGTTGGAACAGCTCCGGGCTCCGGAGGTGTCCCATGCATCCCAGGGTGAAGGCTCTGACACGGACGACAGTCCCAGACAGCCTAAGCGAGCTCGCTATGAGCGGCCCTCGACTTCATCACACTGGTCAGGGTCCCAGCAGGAGGACTCTCTGTATGATGAGGCGGAGGTAGCTGATCAGGATTCTGATCCTGAGACCGCTCTCAATCTGGATACTCCTGATGGTGACGCCATAGTGAATGATCTTATAGCGTCCATCAATAGAATGTTGGATATTTCTCCCCCAGCTCCTCCAGTGAAGGAGTCAGCTTCACAGCAGGAGAAATTCCATTTCAGGTATCCCAAGCGTAAATTAAGTACTTTTCTGGACCACTCTGACTTTAGAGAGTCAGTCCAGAAACACCACGCTTATCCAGATAAGCGTTTCTCCAAACGGCTTAAGGATACACGTTATCCCTTTCCCCCTGACGTGGTCAAGGGCTGGACCCAGTGTCCCAAGGTGGATCCTCCAATCTCCAGGCTTGCGGCTAGATCCATAGTTGCAGTGGAAGATGGGGCTGCACTTAAAGATGCCACTGACAGACAGATGGAGCTCTGGTTGAAATCCATCTATGAAGCTATCGGCGCGTCGTTTGCTCCAGCATTCGCAGCCGTATGGGCACTCCAAGCTATTTCAGCTGGTCTTACACAGATTGACACGGTCACACGTACATCTGTTCCGCAGGTGGCATCCTTAACCTCTCAAATGTCTGCATTTGCGTCTTACGCGATTAATGCTGTCCTGGACTCTACGAGCCGTACGGCAGTGGCGTCCGCCAACTCCGTGGTTTTACGCAGAGCCTTGTGGTTAAGGGAATGGAAGGCAGATTCTGCTTCCAAAACGTGCTTAACCAGTTTGCCATTTTCTGGTGACCGACTGTTTGGTGAGCGTTTGGATGAAATCATTAAACAGTCCAAGGGTAAGGATTCATCCTTACCTCAGCCCAGACAAAACAAACCCCAACAGAGGAGGGGACAGTCGGGGTTTCGGTCCTGTCGAGGCTCGGGCAGGTCCCGATTCTCCTCGTCCAAAAGGACTCAAAAGGATCAGAGGACCTCAGATTCTTGGCGGGCTCAGTCACGCCCAAAAAAGACAGCCGGAAGACCCGCTACCAAGGCGGCTTCCTCATGACTTTCGGCCTCCTCTCTCCGCATCCTCGGTCGGTGGCAGGCTCTCCCGCTTTGGCGACATTTGGCTGCCACAGGTCAAAGACCGTTGGGTGAGAGACATTCTGTCTCACGGGTACAGGATAGAGTTCAGTTCTCGTCCTCCAACTCGATTCTTCAGAACTTCTCCACCTCCCGACCGAGCCGATGCTCTTCTGCAAGCGGTGTGCACGCTAAAGGCAGAAGGAGTGGTGACCCCTGTTCCTCTTCAGGAGCAAGGTCACGGTTTTTACTCCAATTTGTTTGTGGTGCCAAAAAAGGACGGGTCTTTCCGTCCCGTTCTGGATTTAAAACTGCTCAACAAGCACGTGAAAACCAGGCGGTTCCGGATGGAATCCCTCCGCTCCGTCATCGCCTCAATGTCTCAAGGAGATTTCCTAGCATCAATAGACTCAAAGATGCTTATCTCCACGTGCCGATTGCTCCAGAACACCAGCGTTTTCTACGCTTCGTTATAGGAGACGAACACCTTCAGTTCGTAGCCCTGCCTTTCGGGCTGGCGACAGCCCCACGGGTCTTCACCAAGGTCATGGCAGCAGTAGTAGCAGTCCTGCACTCTCAAGGTCACTCTGTGATCCCGTATTTGGACGATCTACTGGTCAAGGCACCCTCTCAAGAGGCATGCCAACACAGCCTGAACGTTGCGCTGGAGACTCTCCAGAGTTTCGGGTGGATCATCAACTTTTCAAAGTCAAATCTGACTCCGACCCAATCGCTAACATATCTTGGCATGGAGTTTCATACTCTCCCAGCGATAGTGAAGCTTCCGCTGGACAAACAGCGTTCACTACAGACAGGGGTGCAATCTCTCCTTCAAGGCCAGTCACACCCCTTGAGACGCCTCATGCACTTCCTAGGGAAGATGGTAGCAACAATGGAGGCAGTCCCTTTCGCGCAGCTTCATCTGCGTCCACTACAATGGGACATTCTCCGCCAATGGGACGGGAAGTCGACATCCCTCGACAGGAACGTCTCCCTTTCTCAGGCGGCCAAGGAATCTCTTCGGTGGTGGCTTCTTCCCACTTCATTGTCAAAAGGAAAGTCTTTTCTACCCCCATCCTGGGCGGTGGTTATGACAGACGCGAGTCTTTCAGGGTGGGGAGCAGTTTTTCTCCACCACAGGGCTCAAGGTACGTGGACTCAGCAAGAGTCCACCCTTCAGATCAATGTTCTGGAAATCAGAGCAGTGTATCTTGCCCTACAAGCCTTCCAGCAGTGGCTGGAAGGCAAGCAGATCCGAATTCAGTCGGACAACTCCACAACGGTGGCATACATCAACCACCAAGGAGGAACACGCAGTCGGCAAGCCTTCCAGGAAGTCCGGCGGATTCTGACGTGGGTGGAAGACATGGCATCCACCATATCCGCAGTTCACATCCCAGGCGTGGAAAACTGGGAAGCAGACTTCCTCAGTCGCCAGGGTATGGACGCAGGGGAATGGTCTCTTCACCCGGACGTGTTTCAGGAGATCTGTCGCCGCTGGGGGATGCCGGACGTCGACCTAATGGCGTCCCGGCACAACAACAAGGTCCCAGCTTTCATGGCACGGTCTCACGATCACCGAGCTCTGGCGGCGGACGCCTTAGTTCAAGATTGGTCGCTGTTCCGGCTACCTTATGTGTTTCCACCTCTGGCACTGTTGCCCAGAGTGCTGCGCAAGATCAGGTCCGACTGCCGCCGCGCCATCCTCGTCGCTCCAGACTGGCCGAGGAGGTCGTGGTACCCGGATCTGTGGCACCTCACGGTAGGCCAACCGTGGGCACTACCAGACCGACCAGACTTTTTGTCCCAAGGGCCGTTTTTCCATCAGAATTCTGCGGCCCTGAACCTGACTGTGTGGCCATTGAGTCCTGGATCCTAGCGTCTTCAGGATTATCTCAAGAGGTCATTGCCACCATGAGACAGGCTAGAAAACCATCCTCCGCCAAGATCTACCACAGGACGTGGAAGATATTCTTATCTTGGTGCTCTGCTCAGGGAGTTTCTCCCTGGCCATTTGCATTGCCTACTCTTCTTTCTTTCCTACAATCCGGTTTGGATAAAGGTTTGTCGCTCGGCTCCCTTAAAGGACAGGTCTCAGCGCTATCTGTATTTTTTCAGAAACGCCTAGCACGACTTCCTCAGGTACGCACGTTCCTGCAAGGGGTTTGTCATATCGTCCCCCCTTACAAGCGGCCGTTAGAGCCCTGGGATCTGAACAGGGTTCTAATTGCTCTCCAGAAGCCGCCTTTCGAGCCTATGAGGGATGTTTCCCTTTCTCGCCTTTCACAGAAAGTGGCCTTTCTAGTAGCGGTCACGTCTCTTCGGAGAGTGTCCGAGCTAGCAGCGCTGTCATGCAAATCTCCCTTTCTGGTGTTTCACCAGGACAAGGTGGTTCTGCGCCCGATTCCGGAGTTTCTCCCTAAGGTGGTATCCCCCTTTCATCTCAATCAGGATATCGTCTTACCTTCTTTGTGTCCTCATCCAGTTCATCAATGTGAAAAGGATTTGCATTTGTTGGATCTGGTGAGAGCACTCAGAATCTACATTTCCCGCACGGCGCCTCTGCGCCGCTCGGATGCACTCTTTATCCTTGTCGCTGGTCAGTGTAAAGGGTCGCAAGCTTCCAAATCCACCCTGGCTCGGTGGATCAAGGAACCAATTCTTGAAGCCTACCGTTCTGCTGGGATTCCGGTTCCCTCAGGGCTGAAGGCCCATTCTACCAGAGCCGTGGGTGCGTCCTGGGCATTACGGCACCAGGCTACGGCTCAGCAGGTGTGCCAGGCGGCTACCTGGTCGAGTCTGCACACTTTTACCAAGCATTATCAGGTGCATACCTACGCTTCGGCGGACGCCAGCCTAGGTAGACAAGTCCTTCAGGCGGCGGTTGCCCACCTGTAGGAAAGGGCTGTTTTTTCGGCCCTATCACGAGGTGTTATTTTACCCACCCAGGGACTGCTTTTGGACGTCCCAATTGTCTGGGTCTCCCAATTAGGAGCGACAAAGAAGAAGGGAATTTTGTTTACTTACCGTAAATTCCTTTTCTTCTAGCTCCAATTGGGAGACCCAGCACCCGCCCTGTTTTCTTAGGGATTTTTGTTTTTTCGGGTACACATGTTGTTCATATTGAATGGTTTCAGTTCTCCGATGTTTCTTCGGATCGAATTTGTTTTTAAACCAGTTCTTGGCTTTCCTCCTTCTTGCTTTTGCACTAAAACTGAGGAGCCCGTGATCCCACGGGGGGTGTATAGGCAGAAGGGGAGGGGCCTTGCACTTTTAAGTGTAGTGCTTTGTGTGGCCTCCGGAGGCAGTAGCTATACACCCAATTGTCTGGGTCTCCCAATTGGAGCTAGAAGAAAAGGAATTTACGGTAAGTAAACAAAATTCCCTTCTTTTCTGTGTTTTGTTTTTTTTTTGTTTTTTTTTTAACGTTACACTTACTGGGGTAGTAATAGAAGTGTTCTGAGACACCTATCCTTTACTAACCCCTGGGCTTGATGTCAGCTGACAATTCACAGCTGACATCAACCCCAAAAAATGTTATCGATTGCAATTGCACAAGGGCAGTCGGGAAGAACCGAAAGCACCAGAATTGATGCATCTAATGTGATGTGCTAATTATGGGGTTGCTGCGGGCTGCTATTTTTAGGCTTGGAAGAGTGAAATAACCAAGGCCCTTCCCAGCCTTATAATTTCAGCCCCCAGCTGTCTGCTTTACCTTGGCTGGTTATCAAAAATCGGGAAGATCCCATGTTGTTCTTTTGGTTTAACCAAATAAATAAAAAACGCTGAGGCCTGGTGTTCTCAGGCTGGGAGAGTCAATTTTCCACAACCCATAGCGTTCTCATTTTCGGGATCTGGGGCTCAGTGATGGCTTATTTTTTGTGTCTTGAGCTGTCAGTATCATTTAAAAACATTTTTGGGTAGATGATATGTTTTGATCGCCTGTTATTTCACTTGAATGCAGTGTTGCCGCAACAAAAAAAAAGTTTTTCGCTACGTTCTTTAGGCTATGTGCGCAGGCTACTGAAAATTGGTTCATAAAAAAACTGCACCTTTTGTCAGAAAACGCAAGACAAAACGCATACATTTTTTCCCAAACATTTTTTTTAGTGAAATCAATGGCTGAAAGAGTTAAAAAAAACGCCCAAAGAATTGATTTGCTGTAGTTTTGTCAACCCAAAACGGCAAGCAAAAAAAAAAAAAAAAAAAAGCACCATATGCACAGCAGAACCCGAAAAGGTCCAACAAGCTGACCCTTAGGCTATGTGCGCATGTTGCGTGATTACATGCAGTTACGCTGCGCTTTATAGCGCAGCGTAACTGCATGCGTCCTGCCTCCCCTGCACAGTCTATGAAGATTATGCATGAGCCGTGTGCACGTGGCGTCTTAGAGCGCAGCGCTTCGGCCCGAAACGCGCGTTCTAAGAAGTGACATTTCACTTCTTCTGTGCGCTCTGCCTGCAGCCCCTGCTCTGTCTATGGCAGGAGCTGCAGGCAGAGCGCATGGAATCGGCTTTTTTTTTTTTTCACTACGGACATTTTCTGCAGCGATTAGAAGCGCACGTGTGCTCTTCAGATCGCTGCAGACATTTCTGCAGTGACTGTACGCAACGTGCGCACATAGCCTTAAAAACACCAGCCCATAGCGGTACCCAGCTCCACCTTTCTGTTGTCTGAGTCGCAGTGGAGCTCTGTGTCCATTACTGATCCAAACACCGGCCCATCCATCTGGTCTGTCAAGACTCGCTAGCCTCATCTTGATATTTCACCTTCTGTCCTGCTCAGCGGTGGTCAGGTCTCAGCCTTCTTTACCTTGACCGTGTCTCCGAGCACTGAACACCTTGTCCTTCTGGGCTCTCCTGGGTAGGTTGTAGATCTGGAATATGACTGCTCGGAGGATAATGGCTTCCTGGTCTCTTCACATTTGATTCTTCTCACATCTTTTTCAGTTAATGTGTGTCTTTTTTTTCTCAACATGCTTTTTGTGATGCTGTTCACTATTTAGAACAATGTTTTGATGGTTCTGTGATCACAACCCAATCTCTTAGTAATTTTAAGGCCATGTGCCCACGGGAGCTTGTTTCTGTGGATTTTGCCGTGGAAAACCTGCAGATTTTTCTGGATTTTCCAGATAAATCCGCAGGTTTTAGCATGTACAGACACTCCCCATGTTATCCTATGGGACATGGGGAGTGTCTGTGTCCACGCTGCGGAAAAGTGCGGCTGCGCAACATGGTGCGGATGTCCCGCAGCTGCACGTAATTGCATGTCAATTATTCCTACGGAATTACCTGTGGAAATCCCGGCCCTCCGCTATGGAGATAGAGGCCGGGACGTCTGCAGGTAATTCGCATGAAAGTCCGCAGGTTTACCGCAGCTATATTGCTGGAATCCCACAGCTAAAAATAGCTGCGGATGCCGGCGGGAAACATGCGCTCGTACCTGCGGATACATCCGCAGGTACGAGTGCCCGTGGGCACATAGCCTAAGAGTGCTGTGTTCTCTGTAAGGCTGCTTTCACACATCCGGTTTTAGCACTGCGGCTAAATCCAGCTCTAAAACCTATGCAACGGATGCGGCAAAAAAACTGCATCCTTTGCATAAGTTTTTACATGTGGCCTGTCCGCAAAAAACCGCATGCGGCGGTTGAATGCAGTGTTTGCCACATCGCGCCGAATCCGGTGTCCATAGTCATGCATTCGAAAAAGCGCCGGATGCGGCGCGATGCGATTTTTTTCGCCGTACAAAAAACATGCCAGGCAACGTTCCATCCGGCCGCCGCATGGGCTAAATATGCCGCATCTGGCAAAAACCGGACCGAACTCAAGGCCATGCGGCACAATCCGGCACTACTGAAAGTCTATGCGGAAAAAACGCATGCGGCGGCAAAAAAAAGGTTGTGTTTTTTCTGCAAAGTGCCGGATTGTGCCGCACAGCAAAAAACTGGAGGTGTGAAAGCAGCCTAAGTCTTGTGACTATTTGTGACTTTTCAGAGTCGGGTAAATCTTTTTCTGGGCCATTCTGCCTCAGGAAAACAAGCTGCCAAATAATTCTGCACACTTTTATAAAGGGTATTGTATCCTTAGGCCTCACCCTTCTCATTATACAAATATACATCATCTGATGTGCTTCATGCAATCCGCATTCAAGTGTATACCGCTCAGAGGGGGAAAATCTGCATGAAAATGATGGTGAAAATACTCCCCTAATAACTGCACACCGCGAAGAGCGGAATAATAATGCTGATTTGTAACCAAATTTCATCGTATACGTTATTAAAGCGATATACTAGACCTAGTGAGGCTTGTGTACTTTGTAAATCGTAGTCAGAATGGCTTTACTGGGCTCCTAAAATGCTCATTTTCTTTTCAGAATTGTATAACCATTCTGCTGTGGATTTTTGAGATTAGTACATCAGCCCCTTCAGATTTCAGAGATATTTCATCATGTATTCAGTTGTACTGTAATATCCAATGACCTGCATTTAGACAACCCTCACCATTCTCAGGCCATTGCCCTCTTAACCCCGAGGACACCAGTAATCATGCTTCTGTACTGTACCGCGTGATGACTTGCAAAAAACGATAAAAGCCAAACACGTCCTCACCCCTGCCCCCAAATAATAATAATGAATCCATTCCTTCTCGTAGCAGTTGTCAAACAAATTACATAATATACTTTCTAAACCTATAATTTGCCCAACACCTTTGCAGGGTCCTAAGCTACCATGGAGCCAGTTCATGAAGACTGGGGGTTTTGTACCCCAGTTTAGATGAAGAGTCCATTGGATTAAGAGGCACCAAATTTCATCCAGAAGTGTGCGCCTCTTGGCACATCTTTAGAATATAAGGACACGGCATAAGGACAGGGAATGTGCAGAGTAAAAAAGGAAGAAAAAGAATACAAACTGAAAGAAAAAGAGTAGTAATAATAGAAGTATGGAGAAAATAGTGAAAATTATTGGTTTCAGAAATACTTTTTTGTAAAAACTCAACAGTAAATGTCATTAAATCAAAAGAACATTTATTCAAAATCTGTACAAATTTAGCACAAACGTCACTATTGTTATTGAAGACAGTAGGGTGGAAGGGAACACGGAGGCCACGTGGGATTCGTTGCAGTCTCAGGTATTCAGATAACGTGGCACAGTGTAATTCCGTATTTATAAGATGACGGGATTCCCTCTCCAAGGCACAACGCCTTGCTTCCCTGGGGGGATGTTTAAGAAAATCACTTGGTATTGTTGATTGAGCAAGAATTTGAGAGGTTTGTTCGGGGTTATATGAAAAAGTCTTGGGGGACATCATAATGATCCAGAGTGCACGTGAAAGAGGACCATCAGTAGAATATAAGGACACGGCACTTCTGTGGGAATTGGTGCGCTAGTAGGATCCAACTTTGTAACAAGATAATGAGACTGGGCACTACAAGAGTAGAAATAATTAGCTGATTTATTCTTTACATCCAACAGTTCACAACTAAATCAAAAGACGTTTCGGTCAAAACACCAACCTTCGTCAGAAGGAACTGATGAAACATACACAGAACATAACAAAATTAGTCAAAAAAAATGTATACTCAGATGTCCATTGAGAATTACAAATAAATCGGCCATTCAATCGTGAATATAGAAAAATACATATGTTTGTTCTGTATGCACCATTTTTGTATATTTGTATATTCACGATTGAATGGCCGATTTATTTGTAATTCTCAATGGACATCTGATTATAAATTATTTTGACTAATTTTGTTATGTTCTGTGTATGTTTCATCAGTTCCTTCTGACGAAGGTTGGTGTTTTGACTGAAACATCTTTTGATCTAGTTGTGAACTGTTGGATGTAAAGAATAAATCAGCTAATTAGATCTACTCTTGGAGTGCCTAGTCCCATTATCTTGGCACATCTTTGGCTGCCCTTGTGGTGTAGAGCTGGGCACTACAGTACATTTCTGCTATCATTTACACCACTGTTGTGATATTATAATGAATTTGTGGGGGCTTGCCAACCACGACCCTCCACTAAGCTCCAGTTCACTTTTCCAAAGCTTGACAAAGTGGATTTGGAAACACCAGAAGACACAACGTGTATAGGCAGGTGAATAGGGGTCATAACGTCAGCAGCAGCCCTTGTGGCACCTGGTAACCCCTTTAATATTGTTCTTACATGAAAACGTGATGTAAGTAGGGATCAGAGTGCTCCTAGAGTCACAGAAATAAGACGTTTCTATGTGCACATTAATGATGTGAGATCATTGTAATTTTCAGGAAAAGCCACGCTGATCCAAAGATTTGATGGGTAACTTCACTATTGATGATGCATTTGAGATGTCCATTGAAGATACAGGACCCAGGTTTGGGGCTTTACATTTTGGTGGGGATAATGAGACTCAGCAGAATCGACACAAGTACAAGGTGGGTTTCACTTCACGTATATTAATGGTTTCTACGTCATAAAGACCTTTTTTTCTTAAGCTGGCCCATCATTAGGCTGCAGGGATAATGTATTGTATAGCATGACATCTTTTCTGGATGGCCCATGTCCACCTGATCCACTCTTAGAGGGGGCCCTCCCTCTATAACATTCAAACTTGCCACTTTCTTAAAGATGGTTATCCTTATCTGTCAGCAGGTTTTTACCACCTAATCTGAGAGCAGCATAATGTAGGGGCAGAGACCTTGATTCCAGCAATGTGTCACTTACTAGGCTGCTTTCTGCAGTTTTGATTAAAATGACTTTCTTCACCAGATTATTATATTAGAAAACTAGTACGCCTGCAGCCATGCAGTCCTCCATATTCATGAGCTCTGTTTAACCCCGTCCCCACCACAGCTAGCCAGCTTTCTGTGTACACTGTGCATAGGCAGAATGTTGCCAATCAGTGGTGTGGGTGGAGTTATATAGAGCTCAGCTTTTAAAGAACTGATGATTCTGTAGCAGACAAAACAGCAAATTTTGTTTTTCAAAACTAAAGCAAACCAGCCCAGTAAGTGACATATTCCTTGAGTTGGGGTCTCTTTTAAGAGTAAGTGTACTTGCACCCATGGGTCCTTATTCGCCAGCATATGATTTTCTTCTCCAATATTGGACTGTAGTAGGATGTGTAATCGCTTTTTCATATAAAGCGAACCTGTCACCACTTTTTTGGCCTATAAGCTGTGGCCACCACCAGTGGGCTATTAAATACCGCATTCTAACATGCTGTATATAAGAGCCCAGGCCGCTGTGTAGAACATAAAAATCACTTTATAATACTCACCTAAACCTGCCGCGGATGTGGCTTAAGTGGGCGTCCTCGTCCTCCGATGGCGGCGCCTCCTCTTTCGGCCATCTTTGTCCTCCTTCTGTAACCGCGGTGCATGACGCATCCGACGTCATACACACTCGCCGGCATTCAGGTCCTGAGCAGGGCAGATCAAAGTATTGTGCGCCTGCGCAGGACCGGCGAGTGTGTATGACGTAGGAAGCGTCATGCACAGGCTTCAGAAGGAGGTCGAAGAGGAGGCGCAGACACCGGAGGATGAAGACGCCCATTTGAGCCACATCCACCTCAGCGACCGGTTTAGGTGAGTATTATGAAGTGATTTTTATGTTCTACACAGCGGCCTGGGTTCTTATATACACCATGTTAGAATGTTGTATACAGACATATGAAAAAGTTTGGGCACCCCTATTAATGTTAACCTTTTTTCTTTATAACAATTTGGGTTTTTGCAACAGCTATTTCAGTTTCATATATCTAATAACTGATGAACTGAGTAATATTTCTGGATTGAAATGAGGTTTATTGTACTAACAGAAAATGTGCAATCCGCATTTAAACAAAATTTGACCAGTGCAAAAGTATGGGCACCTCAACATAAAAGTGACATTAATATTTTGTAGATCCTCCTTTTGCAAAAATCACAGCCTCTAGTCGCTTCCTGTAGCTTTTAATGAGTTCCTGGATCCTGGATGAAGGTATATTTGACCATTCCTGTTAACAAAACAATTCCAGTTCAGATAAGTTTGGTCGCTGAGCATGGACAGCACGCTTCAAATCATCCCACAGATGTTCAATGATATTCAGGTCTGGGGACTGGGATGACCATTCCAGAACATTGCAATTGTTCCTCTGCATGAATGACTGAGTAGATTTGGAGCGGTGTTTTGGATCATTGTCTTGCTGAAATATCCATCCCCTGCGTAACTTCAACTTCGTCACTGATTCTTGCACATTATTGTCAAGAATCTGCTGATACTGAGTTGAATCCATGCGACCCTCAACTTTATTCCCGGTGCCGGCATTGGCCACAAAGCCCCAAAGCATGATGGAACCTCCACCAAATTTTACTGTGGGTAGCAAGTGCTTTTCTTGGAATGCTGTGTTTTTTTGCCTCCATGCACAACGCCTTTTTGTATGACCAAACAACTCAATCTTTGTTTCATCAGTCCACAGGACCTTCTTCCAAAATGTAACTGGCTTGTCCAAATGTGCTTTTGCATACCTCAGGCGACTCTGTTTGTGGCGTGCTTGCAGAAACGGCTTCTTTCGCATCACTCTCCCATACAGCTTCTCCTTGTGCAAAGTGTGCTGTATTGTTGACGGATGCACATTGACACCATCTGCAGCAAGATGATGCTGCAGGTCTTTGGAGGTGGTCTGTGGATTGTCCTTGACTGTTCTCACCATTCTTCTTCTCTGCCTTTTGATATTTTTCTTGGCCTGCCACTTCTGGGCTTAACAAGAACTGTACCTGTGTTCTTCCATTTCCTTACTATGTTCCTCACAGTGGAAACTGACAGTTTAAATCTCTGAGACAGCTTTTTGTATCCTTCCCCTGAACAACTATGTTGAATAATCTTTGTTTTCAGATCATTTGAGAGTTGTTTTGAGGAGCCCATGATGCCACTCTTCATAGGAGATTCAAATAGGAGAATAACTTGCAAGTGGCCACCTTAAATACCTTTTCTCATGATTGGATACACCTGCCTATGAAGTTCAAAGCTCAATGAGGTTACAAAACCAATTTAGTGCTTTAGTAAGTCAGTAAAAAGTAGTTAGGAGTGTTCAAATCAAGAAATTGATAAGGGTGATCATACTTTTGCACCGGTCAAATTATGTTTAAATGCGGATTGCACATTTTCTGTTAGTACAATAAACTTCATTTCAAATCCAGAAATATTACTCAGTCCATCAGTTATTAGATATATGAAACTGAAATAGCTGTTGCAAAAACCCAAATTGTTATAAAGAAAAAAGGTTAACATTAAAAGGGGTGCCCAAACTTTTTCATATGACTGTATAAGAGCCCACTGGTGGTGGTGGCCGCAGCTTACAGGCCGAAAAACTGGTGACAGCTTCACTTTAAACAATGTTTTGCGAATTAAATCTAAGGGCAACGTTTCTCATTGTGGAGAGTGACATGCCTTGTAAGCCTTTGTAAGGAGGCTTATGAGCCATGTGATGCTCCTCTGGGAAATGAAATCTGCATATGTCCTCTTCCGGGAGGAGAACATGAACTCTAATGCTACCTATTGGAAGTAGCAATCCTACAAGTCAGTATCGACCCTTTAACGATCCTTGCTGTAGCGATCTGTTGTACAGTCCTTCCCTTCGTCACTATCATATTCTCTTACATTTCATACATTCTTTTACGCTTTAACTAGGCTGACCTTTTTCTTCCTAGAACTTAGAGAATGACGAAGAAACTGAGCATGTGAAAATTAAGGGTATGGAAAGGTATGAAACCATTACTACATGTGTGCTGATACTGATTGAATGTGTAACCTCCAAAGCATCATGTAGTTCCCCGGGGATGGTCTACGTGTATGTTCTCACTGACTGAGACTAGGCGTGTGGCTGTGAGTAACCACTAAGGCTGCGTTCACACCTCATGGACAAGATCACCTTACAGCCGGAATACTTTTAGAAAATTGCTTGTTTTTAGCAGGGTGAATATTTCTATATTATCATTTTTTGGACACAGTTGGTTTGATCGCATTTTATACTATTTATGTGTGGGAGATAAATGAAAAAACACCATTCAAACAGAATTCTGGCTCTTTTTTTATTTTTATTATACGGGATAAATTTTATTTTTAAAAAAAGATCCAGCTTTTACAGGAATCGGCAATACTATTTTTGTAATGTACGTGATATGTCAGGAGAGGTTAAGACCAAAATTGGCCTAAAAAGGCTGTTTGGTTTGGTAGACTGCATTAAGGCATTCTGAGTTAAGGCCACTGTTACACTAGCCAATAATCAGGTGAACAGGGACTAGACGAACGTCCAAAACGCTTCTTTGTGGCCTGTTAGCATTATTTAGGCAGGCCCTAAAGATATGCTCCCTCCACAGTCTGCATCACTGCATCACCCCGTGTAATAAGGCCTTAAAGGGATTTTCCATTTCTCAGAAAGTAGTCTCCAAACACTTTAAAGTAGAAAAGCAAGCAGGTGGGTTCATCACTGCCTGTCTGCCGCTGCTCAGGTGTCTATATTTTGGCTGTGGTGGTGACGCCACTGAGGTGGATGGCACAAGCACAAATTCATTATGAATAATTCCTATGGAAAAGCCCAAGAACAGGATTCTTGCATATTAAACATGTACACAGCTGATATTCCTTCTAGATTAATCTGATGAAAAATCCTGTTGTGAAGAAGACTCCTTCATGCACCGTGCAGAACATCCACAGCGTAAATTGACCTGGACTGTGGGTCTGATGGTCACAGCATTACAGTTTATGCTGCGCGTGCTATGACTGATTTCACCTTTTAGGCTTAAGTCACACGACTTAAAAATCGGAGTGAGTGGAGTGCGATAAAACATCGCATTCCACTCGGACCAATATTAGCCTGTGTGTCAGCACACATGAACGATTATTTTTTCAGCCCTAATCGGACCGAGAAAACAGTCGCAGCATGCTGCGGGTACAATGCGATCCTTGTTTCTCTCGCACCCATTGAAGTCTATGGGGCGAGAGAAAAATCACACTACACTCTCGGTACACCGGTGTACCTGCAAGTGCAGGGCGAGAATGGCAATAGCCGGCTACGGAGGAGAGAGGGAGATAAATCCCTCCCGCCCCTCCGCAGAGCCGGCCCGCCCCCTGCAGTTGAGGTCCGCTCGCACGAACAAACCTCAGTCGCAGGGACACTCTCATGACACTCGGCTCCTGCTGTGCTGTCAGAGTGAGCCGAGTGTCATGTGAGGGGATCACAGTAATCCCCATGTGGCCCCAGCCTTACAGTGAAAAGTGTGGGAAGTCTGTACTATTACCACATAGACATCTGCACCTCTGTGAGGTCCACAGCAGAAATCCCCCGTGATCACCCTTATTTAGAGTGTGTCCTGGTTACTATGAAGGGAAGCTGGTCATTGAATGTAAATTCACACTTCCCTTTTCTCCATGCAGAGGTCTTCCGACACTGTCCTCTCGCAGCTCTCAGTGTTCCTTCAGTACTATTAGCAACAGCACCCAATTATCCACACATGAATGCTTCGGGTAAGTGCTGGACCTTGTTTTTGTAGAACCTTTTTTGTAAACCACTAACAAGACTGGCCTTCCATGTAAGGCCTTTAATTTCAAGGGTTAATAGTGGATTCTAATCCACCCTGTACCAATTCACAGCTGGAATGTCCACCCTACAGTACTCATATTTACTCTACTTACCTCCTCAATAGATTACCAAATGTTATTCTGTGTAAAAGGGTATTCTCAGGTTTGGAAGTTATACCATATCCTTGCTATAATAGATAACTTCACAACCGCTGGCATCCCACAGACTTTTATCTCTGAAGAATTCTGTGTGAATGGAGCGGTGGTCAATCTTGCGCACTGTCACTCCTTGGATCCTCAATGGGACCGCCGGAGATAGCCGAGACGTGTGCTCAGCTGGTCTTAGGTATTCCCGTAAGAACGAATGGAGCCAGGTGAGCATGATCAACCACCACTCTATTCACATGGCTCTTGGGATCAAGAAGTTCTCAGTTGAGGACCCTTATCCATTAGCCACAGTAGAACGTCTTCGTCTCATTTCCTTATGTTGACACAGCTTAGTTGACGATTATTGCCCAATATTGAGTAACCCTTTCAATGAAAAAGGATTGACCTTATAACGAAACTCCCGTTCCAATTGATTTTTCAGCTGGACCAGACATCCTCTTGTACAGAAGAATAAGAAGGTTGTTCTGTCGTCTTTTCTGCTACTTCTCCTAGGTTTGGGTGAGTCTTGTCATTTGTATGGCTTTGGTATTCCTGATATTTATGGCTGAGCTGCTAACGCTATATTTTTTTCTGTCCAGTGTTTGTGTTTGTCGGTGTGGGTCTACAAGTCAGCCCGTCACCAGGTATGCAGCACGCTTTACTGCAGTGTCTCCAGCACCAAAAGTACTGTTAGTATGTGAACAATGACTAATCCAGTGTTCCCCTTATTTCCACAGCCGTGTCCAGTGCCATCTTCTTTGTGCCTGGTTTACTACTGTTAATTCCAGGAGGTGAGGCATTATGCTCTTTATTCTTCCCTTTTAGAGCTCAAGAGCTGCATTCACAAAGTTGCTGGTTGTTGTAGATGTTTCTGTCAACAAGCTTGGTAAATGTTTGCAGTAACTCAGCTGAGCCCCTAAAATGTATGTGGACAGTTAGTTCACACCAAGTACCCGTTCAGTAACCTTATGTTGGAGAGACTGACACATACCAGAAAACACTGGGTGCAAGCACCAAAATTTCAGAGAATTCTGGGAGATTGCAGCTCTGGAATATAATACAGTATGTATTCAGGATTAGTATAATATAAGTTACCATATTTTTCAGATTACAAGACGCACTTTTTTTCCTAAAGATTTGGGAGGAAAATGAGAGGTGCGTCTTAAAATCCGAATGTAGCCTACCAGTGGGGCTGTGTGTGCGGGCGACCGGGTGCCTGTGGCTGCGTGTCGGCTGCCCCAGCGGCCAGCTGCTTCTCTGTGCGGGTGGGCGGGCATCCTGCTGGTTGCCACCCTGTGCGTGCGGCTGTACGGACTGCTTTGGCTGTGCAGCGGGTGTCCCAGTGTGTCCGCAGTCCCAGTTTCAAATGATGGCGCTGGGTGTCAGCGCGTGCGCAGATGGAGCCCTTGGAAGAAAGCTCTATCTGTGCATGCGCCGCTCCGGGCGCCATCACTTGAACCGGGACCGCGGACACACTGGGGCACACCGCACCGGCCTGCTCCACCACTGAGCCATTGCCGCCACTGCCACCACTGAGCCGTCACCACAGCTGTCACTACTGACCAGCTGCTGCTACCACTGACCGCCGCTTCCAGCACAACCTCTGCCTCCTGTGACCCACTTCACCACCACTGCTGCCCCCCTCTGGTAAGACAACACCGGAGTATAAGATGGACCCCATTTTTTTATTATTTTTTTTATCTCTAAATTTGGGGTGTGTCTTATAATCTGGTGCGTCTTTTAAAACGAAAAATCCGGTATGTATGTACCCAGTGACTCTTCCAACAATAGTAAGCATATCAGAAGCTGTAATTCTTAATCAGTCCATGCTAATGCATTGACTTCATCGATAGAATGAGTGCAGCTCTGGAGTATATCACATGCTGGAATTGGGAGTTTCATGTTTTCCTGTACTCCTATATTGATGGTCTAGTCTTAGGTTAGACCATTAGCATCAGATTGGTGGGGAAGTGACGCTTGTCACCTCCAATGCTGGCAGTGGCCGGATGTGATCAGTTATGGGGCAGAACAGCACAGTTCCATCACCTGTGTAGTGGCTGCAGCAGAGTGCGGCATATCCTCCCTTCTTCGAATGGGATGGATCTGCAGTTGATGGAGCTGTGCTGTGCAGCTCCGGAGAACAGCTGATTGGCAGGGAATAATAGAGGTTCTGGACTCTTTTAGTCACATATATAATCTATTCTAATGTAACAGAACTATACGCTGTTGATGTGACCTGTTTCTCTCTTTCTTTGCAGTATACCATGTAATATTTATATATTGTGCTGTGAGGGGCCGTCACGGTTTCCAGTTTTTCTACCTCCCATATTTTGACAAGTGATTCAACCAAATACTTATGACCTTCAATACACTGAATGAAAAAAAAACACTATGGAAACCACTAAAAACTCTTAGGGCACCAGGAATGGACCACTAGAGGGCAGTGCCCAAGCCTGTGGGTGCTGCCTCTTTCAATATCTTGCCACCATGGAAGGATTGAGGGTATCTTTAACCTCTGAAGCCAATATTTCTGTGACACAGGTGGCGATTTCTGCTTTTTTTATTTTTTATTTAATGAAATGCATATTTTTTACATTGTTTTGTAAGTGTTTATTGGATTTATAAAGACATGGAAAGATTTTACTACAAAAATTGTATGCACTTTAATAGTAGTGTCGCTGCAGAAGGATGACTGTCCAGAGCTTTTCACTTCTCGTATAAGCGTCATAACTTATCTCGATGACAGCATCATGACAAACTCTGAAAAACAGGAAAGAGTAAGTGTCATCAGTATTGGAGGAGTTTAGCATTATTCAGGGCGTTCACAGCTTTCTGTAGCCTTAAGGGGAACCGGTCATGGTGTCCACGCGATCTGATCTGTGGACAGTGTGGTATAGAGGAGAAGCTGAGCGGAACGATGATTTATAGGCTTGTTGAAAAGGATTCCGTATCACTCATTTTATATACTGAAATCCCGGGAGTTTTGTATGAATGAGTCCAGTGGGTGGTTCTACAAGTGATTGACAGCAATCTGCCTGCTCAGTTATACAGAGAAGACTGGTAGTCACTATTAGGACCACCCACCCACTGGACTCATTCATACAAACACTGGGATTTCAATGAATAAAATGCAAGTTTTACTGAAACTGTTCCTGCAAAAAATGTATTTAAGACTATGTGCGCACATAGCAGATTTTCTGCACACAAAACTGCATGTTGTAGCATTAAAAACATAGCAGAAAAAATGCATTTTTTTTTTTTTATGTCATGGAGATCGTGGGGGTTCCTGCGCTGTACCCCCACGATTGCTGCCGGGTCTCCGGCTGACGTTACAGCAGGGCCCTGACTCTCACTGCCAGGAGCAGTGCCTGCGCCACTTCGGGCAGTTGAATCCCCTAAATGCTACGATCAATCGTGATTGCAGCATTCAGGAGGCAAGGAGAGGAATAGTTTACCTCTTCCTGGCGATCAGGTCCCTATAATGCAATCACAGGGACCCTATCGCTGCCGTGACACCCTAGGTCATCACCATGATGACCCCGGGTTACTGAGCTACGGATCGCATCACAGACCACGCCGGGTACATGGTGTGTGAGACTAAGGGGTACTTTGCACATTACGACATCGCAGCTGCGATGTCGGTGGGGTCAAATTAAAAGTGACGCACTTCCGGCATCGCATGCGACATCGTAGTGTGTAAAGGCTCGATGATCAGATTAATGAGCGCAAAAGCGTCGTAATCGTATCATCGCTGCAGCGTCGGCGTAATCCATAATTACGCTGACGCGACAGTCCGATGTTGTTCCTCGCTCCTGCGGCAGCACACATCGCTGTGTGTGAAGCCGCAGGAGCGAGGAACATCTCCTACCGGCGTCACTGCGGCTTCCGTAGGATATGCGGAAGGAAGGAGATGGGCGGGATGTTTACATCCCACTCATCTCCGCTCCGATTGGCCGCCTGCTGTGTAACGTCGCAGTGACGCCGCACGACCCGCCCCCTTAACAAGGAGGCGGGTCGCCGGCCAGAGCGACGGTCGCAGGACAGGTGAGTCCATGTAAAGCTGCCGTAGCGATAATGTTCGCTACGGCAGCTATCACAAGGATATCGCTGCTGCGACGGGGGCGGGCACTATCACGCTCGGCATCGCAGCATCGGCCTGCGATGTCGCAGCGTGTAAAGTGCCCCTAAGTGTCAGTGCAGGACTGACAGATATAATGCACTGCAGTGATCGAGGAAAAAATCTGCACCATGTGCATAGCAATTCAGGATTCTCATAGACTTTCCTGAGATGTGTTTTTCCTTGCTTTTAGGCTATGCGCGCACGTTGCGTACAGTCACTGCAGAATTTTCTGCAGCGATCTGAAGAGCACATGTGCGCTTCAAATCGCTGCAGAAAATGTCCGTAGAGAAAAAAAAAAGCCGATTCCATGCGCTCTGCCTGCAGCTCCTGCCATAGACAGAGCAGGGGCTGCCGGCAAAGCGCACGGAAGAAGTGACATGTCACTTCTAGAACGCAGCGCTTCGGGCAGCAGCCGAAGCGCTGCGCTCTAAGACGCCACGTGCGCACGGCCCCTGCACAATCTCCATAGACTGTGCAGGGGACGCAGGACGCATGCAGTTGCGCTGCGCTACAAAGCGCAGCGTAACTCCATGTAATTACGCAACGTGTGCACATAGCCTTATTGATTAAAATCTGCAAGAAAAAACGCGTTAAAAACGCACCATGGGCACACAGCGTAAATCTGATTAAGTCCTCCTGCTCTATACCATCCTGCCCACAGATTAGATACCATTTTAAACATGACAACATAAAAGGGCTGTACAGGATGAGAAAAATAGAATGGCTATTTTGTTGCCCTGATGAACCTCTCCATTCCTGTCTATAGCGGTGTCACTTAAATGGGGGTAAGCTGCGATACCAGACACAACCCATGGACAGGAATGGCACTTTTTAATTTTAGGAGGGGGAATATGCAAGATTTTTTTTTTCTCTAATCCTAAACAACCCCCTAGATCCTATAAAGGCATGGAAACGAGTACATTTAGTAAAATCTGCTGAATTTAGCCATTCTAGTGTGCCTTGGTCTGGAGACTGCACTGTAGGTGCCTACATGTCCCCTATACTACTGTACCTGCATGGATCGCGGGAGCAATGAATCCTGATTAGGAAGTGTCAGACTTTAAATATTTTTAATAAAGAAAACAAAATGAGATTCGTGTATCTGTATCAATATATACTGTTATCTTCCACAGGTCATCAATGTATTGGTGTGATAAGTTAGTAAATTGCTTTCCTCTAAGAGATTACATCCCAGCCATTCCTAATGGACTTTTTAGATGAAAATAGGGTTAATTGGGGCTCTGGTATATTTGGCAGCCAAATATGGCCAAAACAGAATACAGTAGTCTTGCCATTAATGGAACAATTAACTAAAACAAATGACTTTTGACACCTTTTTAAGAAATTTTTCTCACAAAATATTTAACAAATCCATAAAATACACCTTGAAATGTAAGCTCTGATACTTTGACAGTTCACAGTGCAACACATCTGTGCAGAGTGAGCTGTCATAGTGCCAGGGCATGCTTACAGCCACATCAGCACGCACATATGACTAAATGACTGCGGCTCCCGAGAGAAATACAGGCCATTTTATCCTGGTAGCCAGGCTTTCGCTAAGTGGCCGTACAGCATGGGAATGCTCTTAATCTGCTGAATAACCACATTTCTGCAAGTTAAAGGGATTCTCTCAGCACAGGATGACTGTTCACACCAAGTACAGGCGCTAATGCATCATGGCAGGGCTAATCATTTAAATACACCTTCCCACCTGCTGGTTTTCTATCTCCTCCCTTCTCTGGCTCTATGAAGCTGTCAGTTAAAAAGAGGGGAGGGTGGAGATTGAGGGGAAAACAATCAGGTGAATTTAAATGATTAGCCCTGCTATGATGCATGAGCGTCTGGACTTAAGCCCCCGTCACACACAGTGAGATCGCTGAAACGTCACAGGTTTTGTGACGTATCAGCGACCTCGCCAGCAATATTGCTGTGTGTGACAAGCAGTAGCGAGCGGGCCCCTGCTGCGAGGTCTCTGATCGTTACAAAGCGATCAGGACCATTTTTAGCTCGTTGGTCTCCCGCTGTGCAGCACGTATCTGCGTGTTTGACGGCGGGAGACCAACAATCTGAATGTGCAGGGAGCCGGCGTCTTGCAGCCTGTAAGCGGCGGTACGCTGGTAACCATGGTACACATCGGGTAACTATGCAAAGCGCTTTGCTTAGTTACCCGATGTGTACCATGGTTACGAGCGTATGCCCGTTACAGGCTGCCAAACGTCGGCTCCCTACACACGTAGCCAGGGTACACATGGGGTAACTATGCAAAGCACTTTGCATAGTTACCCCATGTGTACCCTGGCTACCGAGCACAGCTGCGTTATACGGGTCACTGGTGGCTGGTCTCTGATCACTGTGGAGATCTGCCTGATTGACAGCTCACCAGCGACCATGTAGCGACGCTCCAGCGATCCCTGCCAGGTCAGATAGCTGGTGGGATTGCTGGAACGTCACTATGTGTGACGGGACCCTTGGTGTGAACATTCATCCTGTTCTGATAAAGTCCTTACTCATTTGGGGACATGACAAGATTCCCTTCAAATATTTGATAAGTACTCGTAAATAAGTGATGCATAGTATTGGAAAGTAGAAAGAAGAAAGACATATATATTTTTTTTTATTTAAAGGAACGCATAAGAAGTCCCAGTTGCAGTTTGCAAAAAGCCATGTAGGGGTTACAGCCATCATGAAATGAAGGTGCTCTAGTCAGATGAGACCAAAGTAGAACCTTTTGGGATAAAAGCAACACGCAGTGTGTGGTGGACAACAAACACTGCACATCATCCTGAAAACACCATCATACATGGTGGTGGCAGCATCATGCTGTGGGGAGGCTTTTCTTCTGTAGGGACAGGGAAACTGGTCAGAGCTGATGGGAAGATGGATGGAGTTAAATACAAGGCAATCGTGGAGGAAAACCTTTTAGAGGCTGCAAACGATTTGAGACTGGGGCACAGCAGGACAATATACCAATAATACGGTTTTGAATACACATTGATGTACTGTAAGTAGTAAATTAAAGGTGTTGTCCACTACTCAAACAACCCCTTCTCAATCACAATGGTTTTTTTTTTCCCCCAGTAGAATAATAACGCCTAAGCCACACGGCGAGAAAAACGGTGCGAGTGGAGTGGTAATAAAACATCGCATTCCACTCGGACCTATTCTAGCCTGCGTGTCAGCACACATGAGTGATTATTTCTCAGCCCTAATTGGAACGAGGAAAGAATCGCAGCATGCTGCTCTTGTAATGCGAGACTCTTTCTCTCGCACCTATTCAAGTGAATGGGGCGAGAGAAAAATCGCACTGCACTCGCGGTACACCAGTGTACCGCGCATACAGAGCGAGAATGGCAACAGTCGGCTACAGAGGAGAGGGAGATAAATCCCTCCCTCCCCTCCGCAGCGCCTGCTTGCCCCCGGCAGCTGAGGTCCGCTCGCACAGTCGGACCTCAGTCGCAGGGACACTCGCATGACACTCGGCTCCTGCTGTGCTGCCAGCGGTAGCAGAGTGTCATGCGAAGATCGCACTTGTGCTTGTGCCCCGTGTGGCCCCGGCCTTATACTCTCATCCGGTGCTGGTGCCGTTCTAGTGGTGGTTACACTGCTACACCTGGGGATCACATGACAACTTTGTCACATAATGCCTGCAGCCAATCGGCACTTTTCACACTTTCTCCTCCTTTGGAGAAATCAACATATCTGGAGCTTATCTGAAATTAGCTGTGGCTGCTCTCACTCGGCATGACAATTACATCTGAAGGAGGGGACAGTGAAGCCAGCTCTGATTGGCCACAGGCATCACACAACATAATGTCACGTGATCCCTGGGAGCTGCAGCATTAACACCACTGGGTTTGGCATCAGAGGCAAGTAGAAGTCTTATTTTAATGGCGAAAACATTGTGATTGAAGAGGGGTTTTCAGAGTAGTGCATAAATCCGTTTAAAGTCTCAGTGGTGCATCATTTGGGCCTTATGCTTTAGTGATCATTTCATTCAGTAGCAGTAAATGCTTACAGTAATGATAGTCAAGATCACATCCCATGCCAGTGACTGAGATGGGACCCTAAACATGTGTCTGGTATCTTAACCCCTTCCCAACCCTTGACGCACCATATGCGTCATGAAAGTTTGTGCCTTCCTGACCTTTGACGCACCGTATGCGTCATGGCGGGTTTCCGTTTCTGCAGCGCTGGTGACCGGGTTTACTGAAATGTCACCAGCGCTGCAGGTACATAAGGACTTGCAGTTGAGCCCAGGGGGGGTTTCTTTGACCCCCGTGGCTAAGATCGCTCTGATTGGCTGTTGAAAGTGTCACTTTAACTTTCACATTCAATCAGAACGATTGTAATATTTCACCAATGAAACTTTGTGAAATACTACAATCCAGCCATGGCTGATGATGCAATATCATCTGCCATTGGCTGGAGCAGGGAGAGCTCCGTGTAATGCGCCCCCCCATCTGATTGAAGCTAGCGCCCATGTAACGCTATCCCTCCAATCAGATGTGGAGGAGCGATGTGATCAGTGGGTGCCCTCCCCCTTCAGCTTCATCCTGACCGTGGAGGGTGAAGACTGAGGTCCCCTGTTGCCATCGCGATCAACGCGCTGCCAGGATCTGACGCAACCGATCACTGCGCTGCCAGGTAAGATATGCTCCCTTCTGCTGTCCTCCGCTCCCCCTGCCGTCCAATTCCACCTCCCCCCACTCCCACCCCGATCTTTGATCCCCCCCCTATCGTCCGATTACACCCCCCGACCTTCGCCCCCCCCATCGTCCGATTACACCCCCCACCCCGTCCTCTGCTCCCCCCTGCCCTGTGATCCCTCACAGCTCTGCTTCTGACATCCTGCTGCCAGCGTGCTGATTACTGTGATGACCCCTGCTGCTGCTGCCAGTAATTAGCTCCTCCCGCCCCAGCTCTGTGATCGCCCCCCCGTGCTCCAGCTCTGTGATCGCCCCCCTGCTCCAGCTCTGTGATCGCCCTCCAGCTCTGTGATCGCCCCCCTGCTCCGGCTCTGTGATCGCCCCCCTGCCCCAGGGATCTCACCCCCTTGCCCTAGGGATCCCCCCCCGCTGCTACTGGCTCCTGCCGCTCAGCCCCGCGCCTGACAGCTCCCCACGCCAGACAGCTCACCGCGCCTGACAGCCCCCTCCTGCAGTAGAAAGTTTTGCCAAACACTCGCACATACACACACGCACACTATAATAAAGTTTAGGGGATTTTTTACACATGCACACAGCACACAAAATGTCCCGCTCGTCCCAGTTACAAAGGGTGTACTCAGCTGAGGAGGCACATGCTTCCCAAGCTGATATTGAGGGAGAGGACCCCCCTTTTCTCTATATCTCCCACTCTTCCTCCTCCAGTGACAGACTCGACGTCGCAGGACAAGAAATCGTCCGGAGGCCGGGAGAAGAGTCAGAGGCCATGGAGGAAGACATACAATAAAGTGTGAGTAACCCCCAACCTAGCGCTAGTGCAGTAAACCACACACACCAAACTGACGTACATTACACCAAACTAACCTGAAATACACTACGTCAGGTTGGTGTGTGTGTGTTATAGTGTACATCAGGTAGTGTGTGTGTGTGTGTGTGTGTGTGTGTGTGTGTGTGTGTGTGTTGTAAACAACACCACACATATCAACCTGACACACAAACCAGACGTACACTACCTTATACCACACTGCACACCAACCTGACATACACTGCACACCAATCTGACTTGGTGTATGTTAGGTTGGTGTGGGTTGTATGTCAGAATGGTGTGTGGTGTATACTACACCACACATACCAACCTGATGTACACTACACCACACACACATCAACCTGACCTACACTACACCACATACCAACCTGACATACACTATGTCAGGTTGGTATGTGGTGTAGTGGAGGTCAGGTTGATGTATGTGTGTGGTGTGTAGTGTACGTCAGGTTGGTATGTGTGGTGTAGTATACACCACACACCATTCTGACATACACCACACACCAACCTAAAATACACTATGTCAGGTTGGTGTGTGTGATGTAGTGTATGTTAGTTTGGTGTGGTGTGGGGTGTAGTGTACGTCATGTTGATGTGTGTGTGTGTGTGTGTGTGGTAAATGCCACACACACCAACCTGACGTATACTACATTACACACACACACCAACCTGACGTATACTACACTACACACACACACACACACCAACCTGGCATACAGTACATACTCTCCATACGCCACATGTTGTCCGTAAATATTTGTAGCTAATTTCCCATTCAAATTGTTAGCAGGACACCATGTCGCGTATGGAGAGCCCCTGTGTGCCTAAACATTGCTGATCCCCCCACAAGTAACCCCATTTCGTAAACTAGACCTCCAAAGGAACTTATCTAGATGCATAGTGAGTACTTTGAATCTCCAGGTGCTTCACAAATTGATCCGTAAAAATGAAAAAGTACTTTTTGTTTCACAAATTTTCTTTTAGTCTTAATTTTTTTCATTTTCACATGGGCAACAGGATAAAATGGATCCTAAAATTTGTTGGGCAATTTCTCCTGAGTACACAGATACCTCATATGTGGTCAAAAACACTGTTTGGGTGCACAGCAGGGCTCCGAAGGGAAGGAGCGCCATTTGACTTTTTGAATGGAAAATTAGCTCCAAAAGTCAAATAGCGCTCCTTGCCTTCCGAGCCCTGCCGTGCACCCAAACAAGTGATTTCCACCACATATGAGGTATCTATGTACTCAGGAGAAATTGCACAATAAATTTTATGGTGTAATTTTTCCCTGATACCCTTGTGAATAAAAAGCTACCTGGTTGAAGTAACAATTTTGTGGTAAAAAAAAAATATATATTTTTTCACGGCTCAACGTTATAAACTCCTGTGAAGCCCCCAGGGGTTCAAAGGGCTCACTAAGCATCTAAAAACAATTCCATGAGGGGTCTAGTTTCCAAAATGGGGTCACATGTGGGGGAGCTCCATTGTTTAGGCACCTCAGGGGGTCTCCAAACGCAACATGGCATCCGCTAACTATTCCAGACAATTTTGCGTTTGAAAAGTCAAATGGCGCTCCTTGCCTTCCGAGCCCTGCCGTGCACCCAAACAAGTGATTTCCACCACATATGAGGTATCTGTGTATTCAGGAGAAATTGCACAATAAATTTTATGGTGTAATTTTTCCTGATACCCTTGTGAAAATGCTAAATTTTATGGCTAAAGTAACATTTTTGTGTAAAAAAGTAAATTTTTCATTTTTTCCTTCCACATTGCTTTGATTCTTGTGAAGCATCTAAAGGGTTAATAAACTTCTTGGATGTGGTTTTGAGTAGCCTGAGCGGTACAGTTTTTAGAATGGGGTCACTTTTGGGTATTTTCTGTCACCTAGGCCTCTCAGTCGCTTCAAATGTGATGTGGTCCCTAAAAAAAAGTTTTTTGTTAAATTTTGTTGGAAAAATGAGAAATTGCTGATGAACTTTGACCCCTTCTAACTTCCTAACAAAAAAAAAAAATTGTTTTGAAAATTGCGCTGGTGTAAAGTAGACATGTGGTAAATGTTATTTAGTAACTATTTTGTGTGACATATCTCTCAGATTTATGGGCATAAAATTGGAAATTTTGAAAATTGCACAATTTTCAAAATTTTCGCCAAATTTCCGAAATTTTCAAAAATGAACACAAAAAATTATTGGCCTAAATTTACCACTGACATGAAGTACAATATGTCACAAAAAAAGTCAGAATCGCTAGGATCCGTTGAAGCGTTCCAGAGTTATAACCTCATAAAGGGACAGTGGTCAGAATTGCGCAAAATGGCGAGGTCAGTAAGGTCAAAATAGGCTGGGGGCTGAAGGGGTTAAGCAAGCTGTGTTTCTCGCCATTACTTTAAACCGTTTGACATAGGTAGGTCTCCTTTTGACAATAAAGACAAGACTTGTCAGATACTGCATCCTTACCATCAAAGTCAACTCTTCCATCCCCATTCAGATCTACATCATGAATAATTTCTTGCACTTCACTTGGATTCAGCGGTTGTCCTAAGAAACTCTGAGCAGCATCTTGAAGCTCCAGACCACTAATATGGCCGTCTCCATTCATATCAAACTGACAGACAAAAAAGAGAGAAAAACAAAGTCAACAGTGTCTGGTGGTGGAACAAACACTGTGGATATTCCATTAACTGAAACAGAGGATTACACTAGAAGACCATGTCTGTCTACAGACATTGTCCAAAGGCTGTGTCTGGTATTGAAGCATTTACTTGATTGATGCTGACACTGCCAAAATCTCCCATGTCATGAATGCAGCTATGTTTTGTTTTTGGATAGTTTTTTTAGAACTAATCTTTTTCAATGTGTATATTCAAATTAAATACATTTTTATTTTTAGATGGATGCATTAGGATGTGAAATGCAATATTGGTTGTGTCTATGGCACACAGTATCTCTTGTCACAAAACCACTGCCTCTGCCCCTACCCTAAGCTGAGAATGGTGTGTTGATAGGTATACATACATTCAGTGCTGTAATTCCCAGTCCCACAGCAGAAACCCGTGATCACTATCATTCCCAACTCCCACATAAGCATGAGCTTTTCGCTTTAAAGCAATTTCAAGCGGTAACACCGGAAGCTGTCAACAGCCAGCTCTGGTGGCGGCTTATCATCCAGAGAACACAAGGTTTAGCTATTTAGATTCGAACTGTCTAATATTTGCGGACTCAGTGCACTTAGGGGTGCTTCACACACAGCGAGCTCACTGCCGAGATCGCTGCTGAGTCACGCTTTTTGTGACGCAGCAGTGACCTCATTAGCGATCTCGCTGTGTGTGACACTGAGCAGCGATCTGGCCCCTGCTGCGAGATCGCTGCTCGTTACACACAGCCCTGGTTCGTTTTCTTCAAAGGCACTCTCCCACTGTGACACACAGATCGCTGTGTGTGACAGCGAGAGAGCGACAAATGAAGCGAGCAGGGAGCAGGAGCCGGCATCTGGCAGCTGAGGTAAGCTTGTAACCAAGATAAACATCGGGTAACCAAGGTGGTTACCCGATATTTACCTTAGTTACCAGCCTCTGCAGCTCTCACGCTGCCTGTGCTGCCGGCTCCGGCTCTCTGCACATGTAGCTGCATTACACATCGGGTTAATTAACCCGATGTGTACTGTAGCTAGGAGAGCAAGGAGCCAGCGCTCAGTGTGCGCGGCTCCCTGCTCCCTGCACACACAGCTAAGCGGTGTGCGCTGGTAACTAATGTAAACATCGGGTAACCATACCCGATGTTTACCTTTAGTTACCAGTCTCCGCAGCTTCCAGACGCCGGCTCCGTGCAAGCGCAGTGTCGCTTGCACGTCGCTGCTGGCTGGGGGCTGTTCACTGGTCGCTGGTGAGATCTGCCTGTTTGACAGCTCACCAGCGACCATGTAGCGATGCAGCAGCGATCCTGACCAGGTCAGATCGCTGGTCGGATCGCTGCTGCATCGCTAAGTGTGAAGGTACCCTAAATGAGTATAGTGGCCTTGAGAATCCGCCTACTCATTCTCAGCTGAAGATTATCAATAGATTACCACTAGTAAACCTGCTTTCATGTAGTCCTCTATGTTCATGAGCTTTGCAAAGCTCCACCCAACCACTGATTGACAGCTTTTTGCCTATGCACAGTATACCCAGAAAGCTGGCAATGCATGATGTGGGTAGGGTTATACAGAGCTCAGCATGCAGAGAACGTTAAAAACTAATATTTATTAAAACTGTAGCAAGCAGCCCAGTAAGTGACACAGTACTGAAATAGTTTTCTGCCCTTACATAATGCTGCCATCATATTACATAGCAAAAACCTGGTGACAGATTCCGTTTTAAAGAATGGTACTCCTATGAATGGCACACCTCTCTTAAACATATGCTGTTCAGCTCTCAAAGCCAGTAAAACTGACATCCAGAAACAAAAAGGGCACAAAGTATATTCAATGTTTTATAAAATGTTACTTAACGCACCACTCCAGGGACTTTGTATTTTGAGGGTTATTTTCAACGCTAGAGTGGCGCTTTAAATATGTCACCTGACTTGTACTCACTCTCCTGTGTCTTCGCCTTTTTTCAGTGCCGCTCTGGTCCTGCAACGCCATCTTGTGCCCATAACTTCTGACTAGCCGAAAGTCAGAGGTTGCATCACAAAGTCTCAATGCAAGTCTATGAGAGCCAGAGCAACGCCCTCATAGAGATACATTGATTTTTAGCCTCTGGCACGCTCCTTGAAACATTGGAGCTGCCAGCCGCTCTTAAATCAGTGTACGGGTGTACTCACTTTTGTTGCCAGCAGTTTAGACGTTAATGGCTGTGTGCTGTTATTTAGAGGACACACCAAATTTACACTGTTATAAGCTGCTCACTGACTGCTTTATATTGTATCAAAGGGTCACATCTTCAATGTTGTCCCATGAAAACATATAATAAAATGTTTGTAAAAATGTGAGGGGTGTACTCACGTTTGATATATGGCTGCATCTACTGTTTCATGATTTTGGGATATTGGAAGTCACATTGGGATATGTATTGGATTTTTTTTCTCCTTTTTTTCCAATGGACACAATCAGTTTGGCACAATAATTTTTGGGAATCTCTTTGGTACTATTACTGTGAGGTACAGTATTTTCTGGCCAAAATGATGTCTGAGGGCACTGTATATTGCATTGATTATTGTATGGGGACTATCTGTATGGCAGTAATGCTTTTGCCTCACTGTGTGTGGGAGCACTAATATAAGCAGGATAACAGTGTTAGGACATCTGGATGAGGAGTTGTGTGAGGCTACATTCACACTTCCGTTGTTTTAAATCCGTCAGGTCAGTCGTTGCGACACAACAACAGATCCGTCGTTTTTTAGATGTCAACTGACGCAACGGATGTGTTATTTAACAGGATTCCGTTCAAAGGAATCCTGTGAAAAAACTGATTCTTCGCATCAGTTCCATCCGCTGTGCGTCCGCTTTTTGACTGATCCGTTTGTGTTTGGGACAGCCCAATGGGTGTGCCAAACATGCCGGGCATGCTCAGTAGAGCATGATGGAATCCAGCACTGGATTCCGTTGTGTGACGGATTACGGCGGAATCCAGCGCCATAGACAGCCATTATAGCGGTAAATGGATTGCGACGGAATCCTTCGCAGTGCGTTTTTGTGCTGCTCCAAAAAACGTTACATTGTGCGTTCATACCACCCAGCGGTCAGTCATTCCACGACTGATCCATCGCGCGGTGGATGCAGCGCAAGGCCATCCGTCGTTAATATAAGTCTACGGGGAAAATACGGATTCCTGTACAATATTTTGCAGGATACCGGAATTCCTCATGGCGACTGATTGTGACTGATGCAAAACAACGGAAGTCTGAATGTAGTCTTAGAGGTTGTCCAGTGAAGAGAAGTTAAGTAATTGTTACCTGTTGACAAGATGGGTGATAACTAAATTCTCTGAATGGCTCTCACTGGGCATCAAATTACGATGTATGGCGGTCGAAACACTGCCCACCCAAACCAGACCCTACCCACTCAAGTAGGAGGGTTTCAGCTGCGATTACTTCATCTTAAATTAATGTTCACCTGGGGTAAACACATACAGCGGTGTTCATAAGTCCTGCATAGGATAAATTGATTTTTCAAGTTTTAAACGTTTTCTGTCGAATATCTTCGATGCTATTATGACATATATTATATATGGTTTTCTTCAGAAAACAATTTTGCATTCTCGCCCTGTAATATTTGTAGCTTTTGAAGCAGTTTTGCTTGAAATTATTGCAACAATATTGGAATTGAAAGTACAACTAAATATTGTACAGCTCAGCTCCAAAATTAGCCAATCACAGATGAGGTTCTTCTGACCAATCATAACCTGGATATGGCAGCCTATCACATTGCATCACATCTGCTGCTTAGTTTGTTTGTTTTATCTGTAGGCAGGGCTGTATTTTGCCTTCGTGCTGCCCTAGGCACTTTAAGTGGTCGCGCCCCTTAGTGACAACGTAAAACTGAGTTTTCGCACACGACATCTGTTTAAGGCAGATCTACTCTGTAGCACACTTTAAAAAGTATCAATAAGAAACGAACCCCCCCCCCAATGGGAATCACCACAGGCACATCAAAACATAGCATGAGTATAAAATATTCCCACCACACCGTCCCCACTTATATACTGTGACTGTGACACTGCCCCTAATAAACACCACACTGCCCTCCCTTATAAACTACTGTATATCCACCACACCTTCCTCGATTATGAAATATGATCTGTACATTGTGAGGAGGGAGCAGCATGATGTGAGGACAATGTCCCATGCATGCTGCCCCCTCCTCACAATGTCCCATGCATGCTGCCCCCTCCTCACAATGTCCCATGCATGCTGCCCCCTCCTCACAATGTCCCATGCATGCTGCCCCCTCCTCACAATGTCCCATGCATGCTGCTCCCTCGTCACAATGTCCCATGCATGCTGCTCCCTCCTCACAATGTCCCATGCTTGCTGCCCCCTCCTCACAATGTCCCATGAATGCTGCCCCCTCCTCACAATGTCCCTTGCATGCTGCCCCCTCCTCACAATGTCCCATGCATGCTGCCCCCTCCTCACAATGTCCCATGCATGCTGCTCCCTCCTCACAATGTCCCTTGCATGCTGCCCCCTCCTCACAATGTCCCTTGCATGCTGCCCCCTCCTCACAATGTCCCATGCATGCTGCCCCCTCCTCACAATGTCCCATGCATGCTGCCCCCTCCTCACAATGTCCCATGCATGCTGCCCCCTCCTCACAATGTCCCATGCATGCTGCCCCCTCCTCACAATGTCCCATGCATGCTGCTCTCTCCTCACAATGTCCCATGCATGCTGCCCCCTCTTCACAATGTCCCATGCATGCATGCTCCCTCCTCACAATGTCCCATGCATGCTGCCCCTCCTCACAATGTCCCATGCATGCTGCTCCCTCCTCACAATGTCTCATGCATGCTGCCCCCTCCTCACAATGTCTCATGTATGCTGCTCCCTCCTCACAATGTCCCATGCATGCTGCCCCCTCTTCACAATGTCCCATGCATGCATGCTCCCTCCTCACAATGTCCCATGCATGCTGCCCCTCCTCACAATGTCCCATGCATGCTGCTCCCTCCTCACAATGTCTCATGCATGCTGCCCCCTCCTCACAATGTCTCATGTATGCTGCTCCCGCCTCACAATGTCCCATGCATGCTGCTCCCTCCTCACAATGTCCCATGCATGCTGCTCCCTCCGCACAATGTCTCATGCTTGATGCTCCCTCCTCACAATGTCCCATGCATGCTGCTCCTTCCTCACAATGTCCCATGCATGCTGCTCCCTCCTCACAATGTCTCATGCATGCTGCCCCCTCCTCAGTGTCCCATGCATGCTGCCCCCTTCTCACAATGTCCCATGCATGCTGCCCCCTCCTCACAATGTCTCATGCATGCTGCCCCCTCCTCAGTGTCCCATGCATGCTGCCCCCTTCTCACAATGTCCCATGCATGCTGTCCCTCTCCATGAGCTCCTAATGCTGCCTTCCTCTTTTCCATAATGAGACCTTCATGTTGCCCCACTCATGCTAAGACCACCACACTAACGCTTATGCTGAGACCCCCCACACACACACTACCCCACTCTTGATATTGACTCCCCTACATTGCTCCACTCCATACTGATCCCACACATGCTGCCCCTTCTTCACAATGAGCTCCCAATGCTGCCCCCTCTTATTCTGAGTCCTTACACTCCCCCCACCCAATCGATTTTGTCATTGCACTATCCCTCATCCCTTGTCCTCTGTCTCTAGCATTAGCCCCTCTCTCCCACTCCCCCAGCATCAGCCTCTCTCCCCCAGCATCAGCCTCTATCTTCCCTCAGCATCAGCCTCTCTTCCCCAGTCTCAGCCTTTGCCTCCCCCCAGCCTCAGCCTGCCCCAGTCTCCGCCTCAGCCTCCCTCCAGCCTCCCTCCAGTCTCAGCCTCAGCCTCCCTCAAGTCTCAGCCTCAGCCTCCCCCCAGTCTCAGCCTCAGCCTCCCTCCAGTCTCAGCCTCAGCCTCCCTCCAGCCTCCCCCCAGTCTCAGCCTCAGTCTCCCTCCAGCCTCCCCCCAGTCTCAGCCTCCCTCCAGTCTCAGCCTCTGCCTCCCTCAAGTCTCAGCCTCCCTCCAGTCTCAGCCTCCCTCCAGCCTCCCCCCAGTCTCTGCCTCTGCCTCCCTCCAGCCTCCCCCCAGTCTCTGCCTCTGCCTCCCTCCAGCCTCCCCACAGTCTCTGCCTCCCTCCAGTCTCCCCCCAGTCTCAGCCTCTGCCTCCCTCCAGCCTCCCCCCAGTCTCTGCCTCTGCCTCCCTCCAGCCTCCCCCCAGTCTCAGCCTCTGCCTCTCTCCAGCCTCCCCCAGTCTCAGCCTCTGCCTCCCTCCAGCCTCCCCCCAGTCTCTGCCTCCCTCCAGCCTCCCCCCAGTCTCTGCCTCCCTCCAGCCTCCCCCCCAGTCTCTGCCTCTGCCTCCCTCCAGCCTCCCCCAGTCTCAGCCTCTGCCTCCCTCCAGCCTCCCCACAGTCTCAGCCTCTGCCTCTCTCCAGTCTCAGCCTCTGCCTCCCTCCAGCCTCCCCCCAGTCTCAGCCACTGCCTCCCTCCAGTCTCAGCCTCTGCCTACCTCCAGCCTCCCCCCAGTCTCAGCCTCTGCCTACCTCCAGCCTCCCCCCAGTCTCTGCCTCTGCCTCCCTCCAGCCTCCCCCCAGTCTCAGCCTCTGCCTCCCTCCAGTATCTGCCTTTGCCGCCTCCCCCCCCGCATGCGCAGATCTCTGGTCTGCATTAGAGACACTCCCACGCTCCTTATGAATCCACTTACCTGCTCCAGTGCCCGCCGCCATCTTCCTGGCTCACGTGAGTATCCTCTTCTGACACCGGCTTCCATCACGGCGTCCTCCACGGCGTCCTGCTGTGAGCTCTGCATGTGACGTCCACACAGCAGTGGACGCAGCACAGAGGAAGGAGCTGATTGGCGCGCGCCTGTGACCCCGGAAGTGCAGGCGCCGGCAGTTCCGGGGTCAATCAGCTCCCTGTGCTCGGCGGCCACAAAAAAAAATGTAAAAAAAAAAAAAAAAAAAAAATTTTTTTTTTTTTTTTGCTGCCAGAAGGTGCCGCCCCTCACAATCTGCCGCCCTAGGCACCAGACCACGGGTGCCTAATGGTAAATACGGCCCTGTCTGTAGGTCTATCCAGTGAATCATACTGTAGAGCTTTATGATGGGAGCCTTCAGATTTTTGTCAGCGGAGGATCGTGTGCGAGTTGTGGTGTTACATGAAGAGGGTTATACTGGCCCCCAGATCGCAAGGAAGGTCAGCTGTAATCAGAGGACAGTTGTAAGAATTTTGCAGAAACATAAGAAGCTTGGAATTACCCAGGACAAACCCAGATCTGGTCGGCCCAGAAAGTCAACTAAAAGGGAGGATAGAGTACTGATAAGAACATCCCTTGCCAATGGAAAGCTCACCTCTCCTCAGCTTCTGCGAGAATGGCAAGAAAAGTGCAATATTGAGGTAGCAACATCAACTGTTAGGAAGAGATGTTTGGAAGCAGGATTGAGAGATGCAAGGCCCGAAAGAAGCCATTGATGACAGCCAGACGAAGGCGAAAACTGTGGGCATTGAAATATTCAAAATGGAGGAAGGAGGAGCGGAAAAAAGTGCTCTTTAGTGATGGAAGCACTTTTTGCATTTTAAGAAATGATGGCAAGTCTTATGTGAGAAGGTTTCCACATGAAGAGTACAAGCCCGAGTGTTTGAGCTTCTCTGTGAAACGTCCGATGAAAGTAATGGTCTGGGGCTGTATGGCAGCCAATGGTGTTGTAAGGCTTCATATTGTGGAAGGTATGGTTAATGCAAAAAAATACATAGACATCCTTAATAAGAAAATGCTGCCTTCTGCTCAACACCTGTTTTCAGGGGATTATATCTTCCAGGATAATAATGCTCCTTGTCACAGAGCGAAGACAGTAACGGAATGGAAAAAAAGAACAAGGTTGCTACTATTAACTGGCCTGCCCAGTCCCCGGACCTCAATCCAATTGAAAATTTGTGGCACAAGGTATCAATAGAGATATCTAAAAAACAGCCAAGGACCAAGAGAGAGTTGATTGAAGCTCTGATACAGGCCTGGAACCACATCATCACTCGTGAACATCTGCAGAAGCTTATGCACTCAATGCCACAGAGATGCAAAGGCCGGCCAATAACGTATTACAAGCTAAAGATGCACTCAAAAGGCCCGAATCAGGGCTCTGAATTAAATAAATTTTACTTTTTAAGATTTATTATTTTTTTAAGTCTATGTAAACTTCCATTGGACGTTAATGAACTTAGAAACTTGTTCACCATTCTACACACTGTACTGGTGTAGGTATGGTTATGCTGTAAAAAAAAAAAAAAATCAAAAATGCACATACCATAACAATTTATACACTTGGGACATTCAAAAATGAGTATGGCATACAATGAGGGATTACAAAAACATATGTTCTACCAGTTTCACTGTAGAGATGCAGAAGTATGAAATATATAGTTTTCTTTATGCCTATGCAGGACTTATGAACACCACTGTATTTAGTGGGGATTCATTTAGGATTCCAAAGAGACGTCCCTCGTTGGTGAGCAGAGCGAAGTGAGCCAGATCACCAAAAAGCCGGGCTGCCCATCACTACACTATGGGTCTGCTGAGTGCTGTGTTCCGCCTTTTTTTCACGCAATTCCATAGAAAATTAATGTAGTGGTAGTTGGGTATGTCACCACATTCTAAATTAGGCTAACGGAATGAAGTGTCCATTCTGATGATCTGAGCCGATCCCAACAGTGGAACGTTACTGATCTACAAGCTATTACCTATTCTGTGAATAGGTGATTCGTTCTCTGGACCACCACTTTGAGAATGTGAGGAGGAAGACGGTATGGTGAGGAACATAAATCTGGGCAACTCTGCAGACATGAGTCACAGCTGAAAGAGATATTCATGGCCATCTACATCATGCTGCTCTCAGAAGAGGCATTAAAGTCTGGTTACGGATGCATACTTTAAGAACCTAATGACGCCTCCCTGATGCATAACATTTCCATTAGCGTTTTGTAAGCAAATAATTTTTTTCTCACTTCTCTAAATGCAATCTTCAGTTCTCGTACTCCCACCATATTTTCGGTTTCTGCCAGCATCTTGGGTCCAATCAATTCCACAAAATCTTCAAAGTCCACACGGCCACCCACTAATTGTGAAGAAAAATTATAGAAAGTAAGTAGCCATCATGTTGGAAATGCAATACAAAGAGTTAAAGTGAACCTGGCAGGGGCTATATGCACCTAGAGTCACGAGCAGTTCTGGGTGCATATTACTAATCTCTGCCTAACCGTCCCTGTATACACTAGCACAGATAAAGGGATCTTAGAAAAAGTTTTTCTAAAGATTGTTTCTTATATGCTAATTTGCCTATTGACTAGTCGCAAGGGCGTGAGTTCAGTGCAAAACCATAACTAGAGACAAATGAAAATCAAGGTAATGCATACAAGCCGATCCTAATCTACAGGTGCATGTCAATAAATTAGAATATCATCAAAAAGTTAATTTTTTTCAGTAACTCAATACAAAAAGGGAAACATTACCGTTATTAGTCATTACACACAGAGGGATATATTTCAAGTGTTTATTTCTGTTACTGTTGATGATTGTGGCTTACAGCCAATGAAAACCCAAAAGTCATTATCTCAGAAAATTAGAATAATTACCACAAAACACCTGCAAAGGCTTCCTAAGCGTTTAACATGGTTCATTTGTCTGGTTCAGTAGGCCACACCATTATGGGACAGACTGCTGACTTGACAGATGTCCAGAAGGCAGTGATTGACACACTCCACAAGGAGGGTAAGCCACAAAAGGTCATTGCTAAGGAAGTTGGTTGTTCATAGAGTGCTGTATCAAAGAATATTAATGGAAGGTTGAGTGTAAGGAAAAAGTGTGGTAGAAAAAGGTGCACAAGCAACTGGGATAACCGCAGCCTTAAGGGTATGTGCGCACGTTGCTTTTTACCTGCTTTTTTGCTGCTTTTTCTTCTGCGCTGTTTAATGGCAAAATGGATGTGTTCTTCTATTCAAGCAAAGTCTATGGGAATTTGGGTTTCTTGTTCACACTATGTTGTTCAAAATGCTGCCTTTTTGTGGCCGAACTTTGGTCAAAAACTCAGCTTTGCAGTGCAAAACCCAAATGGCAAAAACAATTGACATGTTGCTTCTTTGAAAAGCT
Organism: Anomaloglossus baeobatrachus; assembly: GCF_048569485.1. Lineage (NCBI taxonomy): Eukaryota > Metazoa > Chordata > Amphibia > Anura > Aromobatidae > Anomaloglossus > Anomaloglossus baeobatrachus. Next base: position 254,567,661 of record NC_134357.1, read on the forward strand.
GAGTTTTTGACCAAAGTTCTGCCACAAAAAGGCTGCATTTTGAACAACATAGTGTGAACAAGAAACCCAAATTCCCATAGACTTTGCTTGAATAGAAGAACACATCCATTTTGGCATTAAACAGCGCAGAAGAAAAAGCAGCAAAAAAGCAGGTAAAAAGCAGGTAAAAAGCAACGTGCGCACATACCCTAATAGGATTATTAAGAAAAGACCGTTCAAAAATTTGGGGGTGAGTCACAAGGAGTGGACTGCTGCTGAAGTCAGTGCTTCAAGAGCCACCACACATAGAAGTATCCAGGACATGGGCTACAACTGTTGCATTCCTTGTGTCAAGCCACTCATAACCAATAGACAACGCCAGAACCGTCTAACTTGAGCTAAGGAGAAAAAGAACTGGATTGTTCCTCAGTGGTCTAAGGTGTTGTTTTCAGATGAAAGTACATTTTGCATTTCATTTGGAACTCAAGGTGCCAGAGTCTGGAGGAAGAATGGAGAGGCCACAATCCAAGCTGGTTGAGGTCTAGTGTAAAGTTTCCACAATCAGTGATGGTTTGGGGAGCCATGTCATCTGCTGGTGTAGCTCCACTGTGTTTTATCAAGACCAAAATCAGCGCAGCCGTCTACCAGGAAATTTTAGAGCACTTCATGCTTCTCTCTGCCGGCAAGCTTTTTGAGATGGACATTTCATTTTCCAGCAGGACTTGACACCTGTGCACACTGCCAAAAGTACCAATACCTGGTTTAATAACCACAGTATCACTGTGCTTGATTGGCCAGCAAACTCGCCTGACCTAAACCCCATAGAGAATCTATGGGGTATTGACAAGAAGAAGATGAGAACAATGCAGATGAGCTGAAGCCTGTTTCCAAAGCAACCTGGGTTTCCATAACACCTCCGCAGTGCCATGCCACAGGCTGATCACCTCCATGCCATGCCGCATTGATGCAGTAATTCATGCAAAAGGACCCCTGACCAAGTATTGAGTGCATTTACTGTACAGACTTTTCAGTAGATGCCAACATTTCTCACTATAAAATCATTTTTTCAGTTGCTCTTATATAATATTCTAGTTTTCTGAGATAATGACTTTTGGGTTTTCATTGGTGTAAGCCATAATCATCAACATTATCAGAAACAAACACTTGAAAAAAAAACCTCTGTCTGTAATGACTATAAATATATAGGTATAGATCCTTCTGTGTGTAATGACTCTATATAATATATATAGGTAAGGATGGTTGACCTTAGGGAGATCAACATCCAGCACCGCGGAACACCATCACGTGTTTTCTCAACGCAGTGATTCGAGAGCAATGCCCCCTGGGAAATATGCAAAACAAGGAAACCGCGGAGACACCATCACATGTTTCTCAACGCTGGCAGGTAACTAGCCAGGTCTTTCACCGGGAAGGAAAAACCACGGGAAGGGCAGTCTCCAGTCAAGGAAACCAACTATGTCAAAACATAGTATCCATCTACAGACAGCTGTTTCGGGGTATTTGCCCCTCATCAGTGTGGAGTAGGAAACTGGCTAGTGGGAGCAATGCCTAGTAGAAGACTATATAGGTAAGGTCAACCATCCTTACCTATATAGTGCACCTGATGCACATTTTACAGCATCAGGTGCGGATGGCCATCTGGGGTATTCTTGAGTACATACAAAAATCTTGAGTTCATTCTTGGTTGAAATATAGCTTATACTAAACATCAGATGCACTACTTACAACTAGCACTAGAAGCTATACATTTGGATGGGACACAATCTCTACAGAGAAAATGGGAATATGTTGACCAAGGTGGTTTAATATGAACTAGTTGATTAGCCATAAATTCTATTAGTCTGTAAACTTAAAGGGTTTCTTCCAAGAAACTGATAAAAATTAGCACTGTCTGTTGTGAACATAACTAACGCATACACGGGTAACAGATATATTAAAACCTACAACAAAGAGAAGCTGCACCCACACCCACACCCTACTTGTCCTTGTATAGACTAGGAAACCCCCTAGCCACACAACAAATATTTCCATTTTGGACTTGGCTTCCTAAAAAGCCATTGAGGGGTTTCTCGTAAGTCCTGAGGAACCAGACTGGAAGCAAATACGCAGAGCTAACCAGGAGCGGTAAAGTGTGCAGATGTATATGGGGACCCAAGGTGAGGAAACTTAAAGCACATGCACAAAGTGGGAAAAAGGAGAATAATAAAGGAAACAAGAATAACCTTCCACCAACTGAACTAAGGAGAAAGGAAAGGTGTTGGAAAGACAGGTAAACAAACAATAGAAATATAAATAGTGTTTACCTAGCAGGGAAAATCACTTTTCTGAATAGCTGAAACAGCTCAGCATTATCCACCTAGAAGTATCGCCAGCAAGGAAGTGTAATGAAGGGAGAATATACAGTATGTTCCATCTCAGATAGTTATAGGGCAAACCAAAATGAGGCAATGGAAAACACCTGAAGAGGATCAATCCCAGAAAGGAAAAATAAATGCAATAGGAACCATCATTATTTGGACTGGGAATAACAGGGTCATAGCTCAGCAGACAGGTACACAACCCCTTCTACAAGGGACCACCGGCTTCTCAGAAGCCCCCACCATCCGAGGTCGACGACGGAACACTCTCACCAAATGATCTGCATGAAGATCCTTCGAATCAACCCAGGAGTTATCTTCAGGAGTTGGACCATAATCTTTCCACATAACTAGATACTATAGACAGCATCTGACCCCAAGAATTTACTCAACCTCATATTCCCGATCCTCCAAATCCACCTTAATAACATCTTGAGTAAAAGGAGTCCCCTCAATTTTTTTCAAAAAAGAAGCGTAGAAGGCATTATTGATCCTCCAGGCAATCAGAAGTTGCAATTTACTGTAACTGTCATAGGATTTAAAATTTTAGTAATTTTATATAAGGACCTATGAATTTAGGAGCAATCTTTCTAGGCACGACCGTTGAGAGTAAATATTTTTAGGACAATCACAAAATTCCCCACCCTAAAGACCAGAGCCTTCCTACGTTTGTAGTTTGCACCGCTCTTGGCCGGGTCACTAGCTACCAAAAGTCCTCTTTGACCTCCTTCCAGACCTTAATTAATCGGGAAGAAAATCTCTCCTCCTTTGGCACAGAGGACTGTAAAGGCCCAGTCACACACAACGACTTACCAGCGATCCCGAAAACGATGCGACCTGATAGGGATCGCAGGTAAGTCGCTGGGAGGTCGCAGGTGAGATGTCACACAGTCAGATCTTACCAGCGATGCAGGAACAATACAGGTCGCAGTAGCGACCTGTATAACGATCTCAGCAGTCACTGTGACCCTGTCACACAGTGTCAAACACAGCGATGTGTCCTGCCCAGCAGGACATCGCCTTTGAAGAAAATGACCTGGACCATTCAGCAACGACTAGAGATCTCACAGCAGGGGCCTGATCGCTGGTAGGTGTCACACATAACGAGATCGCTAACGGGATCGCTATTGCGTCACCAAACGGTGACTCAGCTGCGATCTCGCTAGCGATCTCGTTATGTGTGACAGTACCTTAAAGCTGAATAGTTCCCAAATGCTGGCTGAAAACCCCTGCAGCAAAATAAGGCAAGATCTTGCTAGTCGTAGACGTATCGTTATTAACCCCTTAATGACCAGGGACGTACTGGTACGTTCCTGGTCATCCCAGGGGAAACACTGCTGATTGCTATGGTGAGCTGGCAGGGATCTGTGCATGTCAGCTGATTTCATCAGCTGAAATGTGTGCTTGGCAGGCACGGGTGGATCCAAGATCCACCCGCATCTGCTTTCCAGTTAAAACGCACTGCCAAAGGGCAGAAGCATGATTTAAATGGCGGCGGCGGAGACCATGGGCTTCCCCGCCGCCATCAGCAGCCCTGTGAAGTGATCACGGGGTGCCGATGGTTGCTGGTAGCATTGGATCATGTCATAACCCTGACTCTTCCATACTGTAGTTCCTCTAGGCTGCGCAAGCGTGGGCTCTGAAAGGAACCCTGTGCAGCTCTAATCAGAAAAAATGGCAGCAGCGATCAGACTGCTGATCCTTATAACCCCCTAGGGGAAATAATAAAATTAAAAGAAAAGTTTTAAAAAAAAAAAAATACCTAAAAGTTGAACTCACCCCCATTTGCCCCATTGTAAATTAAGCAATAAAAAAATAAAAAATATACAAACATTTCATATCGACGCTTTCAGAAATGACCGATCTATCAAAATATAAAATCAATTAACCTGATCGGTAAACAGTGTAGCGGCAAAAAATTCTAAATGCAAAAATTACATTTTTTGGTCATCGCAAATTTTGCGCAAAATACAATACCAAGGCGATAAAAATGGTACATCTGCGCAAAGGTGGTACCTTTAAAAACGTCAGCTTGAGTCGCATTAAATAAGCTGTCACTGAGCCCCAGATCCTGACAAAATGAGAACGCTACGGATCACCGAAAATGGTGCAAAAAGTGTGCCACTTTGGACAAACTTCTGATTTTCCCCTACCCCCTTAGATAAAATTAAACCTATACCTGTTTGCTATCTATGAACTCGTACAGACCTTAGTGATCACACCGACACATCAGTTTTACCATATAGTGAACACGGTGAATAAAATATACCAAAAACAATCGTGTAATTGCACTTTCTTTGCAATTTTTCCGCAGTTGGAAATTTTTTTGCCTCTTTCCAGTACACTATATGGTAAAAAAAACTTATGGTTTCATTTAAAAGTACAGCTCGTCCCGTAAAAAACAAGACCTCATATGGCAAGATTGATGGAAGAATAAAAAAATTAAGGCTCTCGGAAGAAGAGGATGAAAAAAAAATGGAAAATTGCCCGGTCATTAAGGGATTAAGAGAAAACTCGGCAAGAGGCTGAAATCCCACCCAGTCCTCCTGATTAGAAGAAACAAAGCATCTCAAATACTGTTATACCTCTTCTTTCAACCTTTCTGTTTGTCCATTAGTCTCGGGATGAGAACCTGAGGAAAAAAAGGCATCTTGATATCCTATCTGGAGCACAAACTATGCCAAAAGCTAGCCAGAGATCGAACCCGTCTATCAGAAATAATGTTTTTGGGAACGCCATACAATTTCACTACATGAGAAATCAGCAAAGATGCTAAACTCTTAGCAGGTGGAATTTGAAGTGGAATCAAATATATAATTTTGCTAAAATGATACACTACCACCCACACAACTGTACTACTGCCAAACGGTGACAGAGTCCATGGACAAATGAATCCAGGCTGTGATGAAACCTCGTTAGGCAAGAGATAACCCGGTGGGGCCTGAGAGGCATTAGCCCCTGCACAGACTCTGCACTTACAAACATACTCTTTAATATCCTTACTAGCATTCTGTCACCAAAAAGACCTAGAAAGAGATTTTCAAGTGGCAAAAGAACCCGGATGCCCAGCCAAGACGGAATCATGTACCTTCATTAAGAAGACATAAAGCTTGTTTATAGGTAAACCTACTGATGCACTGTCCTGAGCATCCTGAATGCATTGCCTGAGATCTATCCCAAGCGCACCCACCACCATCCCTTCACTAACAACCTTGATTGGATTTTGATCCCCCAATTCTGGGACAAAGCTACAAGCCATCATTTTTTTTATCTTAAAGGGAACCAATCACCAGGATTTTCGAATATAACCTAAAGCCAGTGCTATACTGGCTTTATCAGGCTGAGTATGTACTTTCCTTTAGTGGTCAGCTCAGCTATATGGGTTTTGAAATCCAAGAAAGTAAAGTTTATAAAATCATCAGCTTCTTGAGTGACAGCAGCTGATGATCAGATAATAGCGGGGGGGTATGCATAGTTATCCCCTCTCCCTATTAGAATTAGCATAATTATTATACACTTGATGTAACTTTTCACTACCAGGACCTGTGCTGAGGTCATACCCATGTGACCAGAAGGGGTAGGGCCTCAGCCAACATAGCGGATACCAGGAAGCAACATTTTTCTGTTGGCTGAGGCCCTGCCCCTTCTGGTCACGTGGGTCCTGCTAGTGAAAAGTTAAATCGATTGTATAATACTTATGCTAATTCTAACAGGGGGAGGGGATAACTATGAATACCCCCCAGATATTATCTGATCTTCAGCTGCTGTCACTCAAGAATATGCCGATTTTATAAACTTTACTTTTTTGGATTTCAAAACTTATATATCCGAGCTGACTACTACAGGTATGTATAGAATCAGCCTGACAGTGCCAGTATAGCACTGGCTTTAGGTTATATACAAAAGTCCTGGTGATTGGTTCCCTTTAAAACATTCTTAGATCCAGGGAGATAAGTCACAGTAAAATCAAACTGAGCAAAAAAAGAGCCAATCAAGCTTTTCTCGTGTGTAAACACTTAGCAGCATCAATATACAGGTTCTTAGGATCGGTAAAGACAGTCACCTTATCACTTTCCCCCTCCAACCAATGTCTCCACTCCTCAAAAGCTCTTTTAACTACCAAAGCTCTGGGTCACCAATATCATAATTAGACTCCACTTGAGAGAGCTTCTGGGAGTAGAAAGCACAATGATGTAGATACCCATTCATTTTTATTGAGAAACAACGGCTCCCATCTCTACAACGGAAGCATCTACTTCAGCTCAGAAAGGCAGATTGACCTCTTGAGGACAGGAGCAAGAGAAAGCTGTCTTGAAAGCAAAAAAAGCATGTACTGCCTCGACTGACCAATAAGAAAAATCTGTTCTCTTCTTGGTCATGTCAGTCAAGGTTTGGCCAAGACAGAATTTTTTTTAATGAACTTATGATAATTTGCAAAGTCCAAGAGTCTCTGCAAGGCTTTCAGATTACTCAATCCAACCAAAGACCGCCTGCCGTTAAGGCGGCAAGCATGGTAAGCGCGAGCACGCGAGATTCTGAAGTAGCGACGGTCACTTCGCTGATGTAAATCCACAGTATCACGCCCACAGGGGAGTGATACCATGGAAAGCATGTAGACACCCACAGGGCGATGAGACGCTCATGGGGCTAGAAACCCTGTCATTTACATAGGACATATGAAAGTAATAAAACGTTATTTTATTACTTTCATATTACACAATATAACAACACAGGGATGGATAGGAAGGGGTTAGCAGCTCACACAGGCTCCTGCTTGTAGGTCAGAACGCTTTTTTGACATGACAGGTTCCCTTTAAATGTATCTCTGTACCTCAAGTGTCTATCTAAACTAATAGCCAGTTTCATAGCTTCCTCCAGGGACTGCAGTCAGGAACTGTAGACCAGCAACTCCTTAATCTGACGATCCAGTCCCTGGCAGAACTAATTACAAAGGGCAGGCTCAATCCAGGAGGTCTCTACTGCCCATCATCTAAACTCTGAGAAGATATCCTCAGCTTTACAATCAACCTAAATCAACTTAACGGATCTTGAATTCAGCCAATGCGACTCTGTCAGGGTTATCATAAATGAGGCCAAGAGCCAAGAAAAATGCCTCAACAATAGACAACGTTGGTGAATCCTTAGGCAAAGAAAATGCCCAGGCCTGTGGATCTCATAGAGCAAACACAAAATAATGCCAACTTGTTGACTCTCATACACAGAGGAGACAGGACAGAGGCAAAATTATAATATACACGAGGCAGAAAATACTGAAAAACTACTTCTTTAACTATTGAAGCACTTCAGTAACTTTACTTGGGACTCAGGTGCACCATTTGAATTAGCAAGACTTGCGAGATGTTGATGGTGCTTCATGTCCATAACCTCCAAGGATAAAGCTTGAAGTTGTGTGGTCAAAGCATTCACGGAATCCATAATGACGTCCCAGCACACTGTAATGGGCTGGCTATAATGTTATGCATGTAACTCACCCATACACGGGTAACCGAAATATTAAAGCTTACAACAAAGAGAAGCCGCACCCACACCCATTATGCAATCTGTCACGCCCACATCCAAACCTTTACAGCACTGCTGATCACATTGTTTAAGGCTGCGTGCCCACGATCAGTGTTTGCAGCATTTTGGATGTAGCGTGTTTTTGCTGTGTCCAAAACGCTGTGTTGTACAGTACAAGCACAGTGGAGGGATTTCTAGAAATCTCCTGCCCACCGTGCTTGTTTTTTCTGCAACAAACACTGACTTGCGGAACGTCTTTACAGACTACAGCATATCAATTGTTTGCTGCAGTTGCATGCGTCCTCCATAGGGAGAACACAGCAGGAGACCGCAGCCCACTGAACCCTGATCGTGGGAACAGGCAGCTGCGTTCTCCTGCAGAGGAGACGTGCAGCCCCGCAGGTCAGGACCCGCTGCCTCCAGGACACAGCAAGTCCTGATCATGGGCACAGGCAGCTGCGTTCTCCTGCGGAGGAGACGTGCAGCCCCGCAGGTCAGGACCCGCTGCCTCCAGGACACAGCAAGTCCTGATCATGGGCACAGGCAGCTGCGGTCTCCTGCGTTCTCCTGCAGAGGAGACATGCAGCCCCGCAGGTCAGGACCCGCTGCCTCCAGGACACAGTGAGTCCTCAACGTGGGTATAGGCATACGCACATATACGGTACATATTTGAAGACAAATTCCCTAAAATACATATAAACAGACAAATCTATACACAGTCATCTACACTGACATACCTAGATATATACATCATATATATACACACATTGGAAGTAATAATGTGGGGAAGCTGGCAGCAGCCGCACTCACCTACCCCGCTTGTCTCTATCCAGCTCCTCCTCGGCATGTGATCACTTGGCATCACTTTAACAGACCTAGCCACGCACAGTGCACACTAACACCGCTGTGTATGTATCACAAGGGAGGATGGGGGTTTTATATACTATATATATATAAGTATATATATACACTGTATATATACAGTATATATCACAGGAGAGGCTGGGGGCTACAGTATATACATCATGGGAGGGACTGGGGGCTACATTATAGGAGGGGCTGGGGGCTACAGTTTATTCATCACAGGAGGGGCTGGGGTTATAGTATATACATCACAGGAGGGGCTTGGGGGCTATAGTATATACATCACAGGAGTGGCTGGGGGCTACAGTATATACATCACAGGAGGGGCTGGGGCTAACAGTATATACATCACAGGAGGGGCTGGGGCTACAGTATATACATCACAGGAGGGGCTGGGGGCTACAGTATATACAGCACAGGAGGTGCTGGGGGCTACAGTATATACAGCACAGGAGGGGCTGGGGCTACAGTATATAAATCACAGGAGGGGCTGGGGGCTACAGTATATACAGCACAGGAGGGGCTGGGGGCTACAGTATATACATCACAGGAGGGGCTGGGGCTACAGTATATACAGCACAGGAGGGGCTGGGGTTACAGTATATACAGCACAGGAGGGGCTGGGGGGCTACAGTATATACAGCACAGGAGGGGCTGGAGGCTACAGTATATACAGCATAGGAGGGTCTTGGGGCATAGACAGTACTTGAGGGGGCATACATATTAGGCCTGTTTCAGATGTCAGTGATTCTGGTATGTATGTGCTAGTTTTTATAAGTACCAGAATCACGGACATATGCAGACCCATTATAATCAATGTGTCTGCACACACATCAGTGATTTTTCACTGACTGTGTCTCCGTGCGGCGTATATGCGTATACATGATTGCCGCACAGAAACATGTCAGTTTTTTTTCTGGTATCACTGATGTCCCACGGACCACACTATGGTGTGATCCGTGAAACACGTACCAGAAAAACACGGACATTGAAAATAAAAAGCTTTTTCAACTCACCTTCTCCAGCGATGCTGAGTTCGGTAGCTGCTCTCTGCTTCTTCCTGCCTGGCTCATTATGGCATGCATATTCATTTATGCAGCCAGAGCCGACCCGGAAGTAGCTGCAGAGGTGAGAAAGCGGTGACTGAATTGCGGGACTCTTCAGCACCACAGAGAGTAGGAGCGGGGGCAGGTGAGTAATGTCCATGTGCAATCACGGAGTACGGATCACGTATCACGGATTGCACATGGACAACCACTGTGTGCCATGAATCACGGAGTATGAAGGGACATGCGTGTTTAAGGCTATGTGCCCACATGTGTGCGCTCTGCACCGCAGTGTAAAAGTCACTGCATGTCCGCTTCAGAGCGCAGCTGAAAAGCTCCGTTCTGAAACTTTGGTGACTGCAGAATTTGTGCGCTCTGGATGCTGCCTCTCCCTATAGACAGAATGGAGATAGCATGCAAAGCACACGAAAGAAGTGACATGTTGCTTTTTAGAAAGCAGCGATTTCATCATAGTATCATAGTATCATAGTTTTTAAGGTTGAAGGGAGACTCTAAGTCCATCTAGTTCAACCCGTAGCCTAACATGTTGATCCAGAGGAAGGCAAAAAAAAACCCCAATGTGGCAAACAAGTTCCAATGGGGAAAAAATTTCCTTCCTGACTCCACATCCGGCAATCAGGCTAGTTCCCTGGATCAATACCCTATCATAAAATCTAATATACATAACTGGTAATATTAAATTTTTCAAGAAAGGCGTCCAGGCTCTGCTTAAATGTTAGTAGTGAATCACTCATTACAACATCATGCGGCAGAGAGTTCCATAGTCTCACTGCTCGTACAGTAAAGAACCCTCATCTGTGATTATGATTAAACCTTCTTTCCTCAAGACGTAGCGGATGCCCCCGTGTTCCAGTCGCAGGCCTAGGTGTAAAAAGATCTTTGGAAAGGTCTCTGTACTGTCCCCTCATATATTTATACATTGTGATTAGATCCCCCCTAAGCCTTCGTTTTTCCAAACTAAATAACCCCAAGTTTAATAACCTGTCTTGGTATTGCAGCCCACCCATTCCTCTAATAATCTTGGTCGCTCTTCTCGGCACCCTCTCCAGTTCAGCTATGTCCTTCTTATATATCGGTGACCAGAATTGTACACAGTATTCTAAGTGCGGTCGCACTAGTGACTTGTACAGAGGTAGAACTATATTTTTTTCATGAACACTTATACCTCTTTTAATACATCCCATTATTTTATTAGCCCTGGCAGCAGCTGCCTGACACTGTCCACTAAAGTGAAGTTTACCATCCACCCATACACCCAAGTCTTTTTCTGTGTCTGTTTTACCCAGTGTTCTACAATTAAGTACATAATCATAAATGTTATTTCCTCTACCCAAGTGCATGACCTTACATTTATCTACATTAAACTTCAATTGCCACTTCTCAGCCCAATTCTCCAATTTACATAAATCTCCCTGTAATATAAAATTATCCTCCTCTGTATTGATTACCCTGCAGAGTTTAGTATCATCTGCAAATATTGAAATTCTACTCCGCATGCCCCCAACAAGGTCATTTATAAATATGTTGAAAAGAAGCAGGCCCAATACTGACCCCTGTGGTACCCCACTATGAACTGAGACCCAATCCAAGTACGTACCATTAATAACCAACCTTTGTTTCCTATCACTGAGCCAGTTTTTAACCCAGTTACACATATTTTCCCCTATCCCCATTATTCTCATTTTATGTACCAACCTTTTGTGTGGCACCGTATCAAAAGCTTTTGAAAACTCCATATACACAACATCCACTGCATTTCCCTGGTCCAGCCTTGAACTTACCTCTTCATAGAAGCTGATCAAATTAGTTTGACAGGATCGATCCCTCATAAACCCATGTTGATACTCTGTCATAAGGTTATTTTTCTTGAGATACTCCAGTATAGCATCTCTCAAGAAACCCTCAAGGATTTTACCAACCGTAGAGGTTAAACTTACCGGCCTATAATTTCCCGGCTCAGTTTTTGTCCCCTTTTTGAATATTGGCACCACATTTGCTATGCGCCAGTCCTGCGGTACCGACCCTGTTATTAAGGAATCTGAGAAGATTAAAAATAATGGTCTATCTATCACAGAACTCAATTCCTGTAGTACTCTGGGGTGTATGCCATCCGGGCCCGGAGATTTGTCAACCTTAGTGATTTCGAGGCGGCGGCGTACTTCCTGCTGGGTTAAGCAGGTAATATTCAAGGGTGAATTTATGGTATCACTGGTCATGTCATCTGCCATGGCATTTTCTTGTATAAAAACCGTAGAAAGAAAGTCATTCAGCAGGTTGGCTTTACCCTCATCTCCTTCCACCATTTCACAAAGACTATTTTTAAGGGGGCCAACACTATCGCTTTTCAGTTTTTTACTGTTTATGTAGTTAAAGAATATTTTAGGATTATTTTTACTTTCTCTCGCAATGAGTCTCTCTGTCTCAAACTTAGCTAACATAATTTGCTTTTTACATATTTTATTTAATTTTCTATAATTATATAATGCCTCATCACTACCTACCCTCTTTAATTCTTTTAAGGCTTTCTGTTTTTCTTTTATTGCTTCCCTTACAGCTCTATTTAGCCATAGGGGTTTCCTCCTATTTCTAGCATGTTTGTTCCCATAGGGTATATTTTCTGCACAAGCCCTATTCAGGATGCTCATAAAAGTCTCCCATTTGCTTTGTGTACTTTTATTACTTAGTACATCATCCCAGTTTATTGCACTAAGATCATCTCTCAACCGTTTAAAATTTGCTTTCCTGAAGTTTAGTGTCCTTGTAGCCCCTCTACTAGACATCTTACTAAAGAATACATGAAAACTTATTATTTTGTGATCACTATTCCCCAAGTAACCCCCAACTTGTATATTTGATATGCGGTCTGGCTTATTGGTTAGTACAAGGTCTAGTAGTGCTCCCCCTCTTGTGGGGTCCTGTACCATTTGTGAAAGGTAATTATCTTTCATTGTTATCAAAAATCTATTTCCTTTGCTGGAACTGCAAGTTTCTGTTCCCTAATTTATATCAGGATAGTTAAAGTCCCCCATAATAATTACCTCTCCGAGACTCGCTGCTTTATCAATTTGCTTTATGAGGAGATTCTCTACCTCTTCCATAATATTCGGAGTCTTATAACACACCCCTATCAGTATTTTATTATTCATTCTCCCCCCCTGGTGGAGAATGCGGGCAACGATCCTACTACCTCTCGCATTTATGGTAGAGACTTGATTTGACGTTCTAAAATGCCACGTGGGCATGGATCAGGGGACGCAGGACGCATGCAGTTACGCTGCAGTGCAATACGCAGCGTAACTGCATGCAAATACGCAACGTGGGGACATAGCCTAACACGTCAGTGAAGAACGTCTGTGTTTTTCACTGAGGGGCATACACGTTACTAAGAGGTATACACATTACTAGGGGAAATACACTTTACTGTGGGGCATACAAATTACTGGTAGCATAGTTATTACTAAGGGGCATATAGCTCTGGTGTTGGGGCTTATACAGCTCTGGGGGCACATACAGCTCCGATGGGGTGGCTGGGGGCATACAGATCTGGTGGGAGGGGGCTGGGGGCATACAGATCTGGTGGGGGGGGCTGGGGGCATACTGATCTGGTGTGGGGGCTAGGGGGCATAAAGATCTGGTGAGGGGGCTGGGGGCATACAGATCTGGTGGGCGGCTGGAGTTGTAGTTGACAACCCCTTTAAGACTTGCTTGTACAACACCAGTCTTAATGAATTTGCCCCTTTGTGGTTTTTATTACTTGTGGAGTCTTACTGGGCATGGGTGAAAAGTATGCAAAGTAGCTCTCTCAGAAACTGAATGAAACTCTTGCAAGTACTACCTAGGAGAGATGACTACCTTATTAGTGAACAGCTGAACCTTTAACAAGCCTTATAATTTGACTAGGGACAAATGCCAGAACCTCATCTACAACTAATAACATGCAGAAAAAAAACCCTAAAATTTGACTAAAATGTTCAGCTTGACAATGATCCCAAGTACAAGTTCAAAGGTATACACAGAAGGAGCCTCAGAATGTGTATGTCCTGGTAGAAGCCCAAATCTCAGTCTAGGACTCGTTCAAGCTACCTGAACAACCTCGACCAATTTTTCAAGGAAAAATTGGTGAAAATCAGAGTCAAACATTGAATAAAACTGTTGAAAACTTACCCCAACAAACCGAAATGGAGATCCCCCAAATACCGGTCAGATGTATTTTGAGTTTATAAATTACTTTACCATCACACTGGTTTGCAATTTAACCCTAGAACGCATACTTGGGGCCTCGCAGGCCTGCTAGGTTACTTGTTTTCTATGGTAGATTTCTATGGTTGCGAGTTCTAGGGTTAAGGTAATTTGTGAACCAGACAAATGTGTTCAGGGGGTTCAGGATTTCATTAGTTTTGGAAACAATGATACAAAAGTAGAACAAAATCCATTTTTTCACTCTCGCGCCTCATCAGAGGGAAGCTGAAGTGTCAAGAGCCACAGGTCCGGCATTTCTCAGAGGTCTACCTCTGTATATAAAATTGGCTTATTTGTACTTGTCCCCAGTGAACAGCTAAGTCTGATGATTTCAGTAAGCTTTCTGCTAAAGCTTTTAATCTACAGTAATTGCTAATTGATCTGGTATGTTATTCTTTCTCTGCAGGTTCCAATACATGTGACTTGTCAAACATAATTAAAGGGATTGTCCAGAAGCAGAAAAAGATACTCTTTTCTTTGTAAAATTTGCATGACCTTTGTCTATGGACTGTGTGTGGTATTACAGCACAGGCCTATTCAAGTTCATGGGACTTAGCCACACCACTCATCTCCCAAGGGCAGGGGTGGCACCGTTTCTGGAAAACAATATAGTTCTCAAACCATCAAATGGTTTGAAGTCCATATGTTGGGAAAAAGGTAGGAAGTTTTAGGGGGGAGATCACATGATCATTATCAATGGTAAAAATGGTAAAAACAATGTATATCATGAGACACAATGGTGGGGGGAAAAGGCAGTCATATATATAGGATGGCTTTTGGTGCATATTTGCTTGTGGATTACACTTGTAGATCAAGAGAAGTAAAAAACCACAGTATAGAACTCCTCTGGCTCTTCTGTTGTACCGCGAACCTGATGCGTGCCACTGGCTTCCAATCTACAGTAATTATGTGTCACTGCAGCGCTCACATGTGCCAATATGTTACCGCTAAAGGCTGGTGGGGATCACAGAAGCATTACCCCAAGAGCACCAGAGGAGGGGAGTGTTTTCTTGTCTTAAAACTAAAGCGTATAAAAAATCATCTGTTTTTCATAGTAAAAAAAACAAATATCCATTGTCATCTGTATGTCCATTTTTTTTACATCTATTTTCTTCATTTATTCATCTATAATTAACCCCTGTGGGACTGGTTGATTTTTCTGTCACACATATACACACAGACACAGACACACACACACACACACACACACACACACACACGCACGCTCTTCTTCCAAGAGCCATTACTTTACTTACTTTTCGGTCAGCATAGACGTATGAGGGTGAGCATGCAAGCCAGCATTTATACTACTTAAATGGCACTTTCAGAGATTTTCAGCATGATTTAAATAGTAAAGCAGCAGCAATCTTGCCTCCATTTGCTGTGGCAGAAGC
This sequence comes from Anomaloglossus baeobatrachus, assembly GCF_048569485.1. Classification (NCBI taxonomy): domain Eukaryota; kingdom Metazoa; phylum Chordata; class Amphibia; order Anura; family Aromobatidae; genus Anomaloglossus; species Anomaloglossus baeobatrachus. The sequence goes on from NC_134357.1 coordinate 254,583,102, forward strand.
TTGCTGTGTACGTTACTATAGCAAACATTTGCCCCATATGGAGTGGGTAAAGCTCCTGAGTCAGTTTCATAGATGCACATCCTGATAGTATGATGTATATTGTCAAGGAGACAGGTTGAGACAGCCGGGGGTGTCACGCAGATATCCCACTGCTGTCATCAATTTGTCACAAACAGCACTGTTAGGCTGGTTATTGGGGAGCTCAGGGAGTGTATTGTATGCATGCGACCAGTTCCAACACATGGAATATATATATACCTCTGTACAGTTACTACCAAGCTCCACAACTACCCAAGAAAAAGTATTAGCTGCCACCACCAATCATTTATCAGGTCGATTGGACACCTGTTACAGGTAGTGAATGGCTTCAGGGATGCGATTTAAAGAGCAAGAGGAAAGAAGCTATTGAATTTTAGGTATTTAATCTGAAAGATACGCAGTCTCTACAAAAATATACAAAATATGTTACAAAGGGGACCCGTGGTCGCAGGGGTGGCACAATTCTCTTTTTGGAGGGAAGTTCTCCTAATAAAAATTGGATCAATCCTACACAGAAGTGTACCTTACTTGCCTCGAACCCAGATTATAATGTGGTATTTACTTTTGTTAACCCACATTATACCCATATATCTCCCCACTGGTAACTCATAACAGGGCAGATCATGGGATGTGGCTTCAGTTTCCTGAAAATTATGAAATCCCTACTTATAGGATATCTTTGCCCCTGGAGGTCCCAGCTTGAAGATATTGTGGTAATATTTCATATTGTGATGTTATCTTTCTAGAGATATGAAATATGGCATGGCTAGCATCATCCAGTGCCTGATATTAATTTGCGGCTAATAGGCATGTCTTACATTTCTGAAAAAATATGCATGTTCTTCCTCTGGAAATCTTGAAACTAAAAATGTATTTCCCATCAATATCTGATTGATATATTCCCCAATATTCATAATTTTCCACTTGTGCCCAAGTGTCTGAAAAAATATTTTGATCTGAACACATTGGTTCTAGTGCAATGCTATTTTTCTGCCCTTAAATATACAAAACCCAGGCTTTTTGTCTGCACTGGTACATCTGCTAGATATCAATTACCTGTCCACACCTGGAGGTCTTAGCTGTATAGGGGTCATGTGGAGTGTTAGATTGCAAGCTCTCTTTCCTCCTCAATTATTAGTCCCATGTGTTCAGTGTGGATATGTCTCCTCTCCAGAGATGTCTGTATGGATTTTTACAATTACTTCTATGACACATATGTATGGCAGGGTTAAAGAAATAAATAAAAGAAAAATAAAATCTTCTTCTACAGAAGGTGTCCACATGATATCTACCGAATCTTTTTTTTTATGCACCTATTGAGTTCTCATCCATATAACAAAAGAGACTACAGAGTGCTAAATATATATATATATATATATATATATATATATATATATATATATATATATATATATATATATATATATATATATGTGCTGGCCAAAAGTATTGGCACCCCTGCAATTCTGTCAGATAATACTCAGTTTCTTCTTGAAAATTATTGAAATCACAAATTCTTTGGTATTATTATCTTCATTTATTTTGCTTGCAATGAAAAAACACAAAGGAGAATGAAACAAAAATCAAATCATTGATCATTTCACACAAAACTTCAAAAATGGGCCAAAAAAGTATTGGCACCCTTAGCCTAATACTTAGTTGCACAATCTTTAGCCAAAATAACTGAGAACAACCGCTTCCGGTAACCATCATTGAGTTTCTTACAATGCTCTGCTGGAATTTTAGACCATTCTTCTTTGGCAAACTGCTCCAGGTCCCTGAGATTTGAAGGGTGCCTTCTCCAAACTGCCATAGTGAGATCTCTCCACAGGTGTTCTATGGGATTCAGGTCTGGACTCATTGCTGGCCACTTTAGTAGTCTCCAGTGCTTTCTCTCAAACCATTTGCTAGTGCTTTTTGAAGTGTGTTTTGGGTCATTGTCTTGCTGGAAGACCCATGACCTCTGAGAAAGACCCAGCTTTCTCACACTGGGCCCTACATTATGCTGGAAAATTTGTTGGTAGTCTTCAGACTTCATAATGCCATGCACACAGTCCAGTGCCAGAGGCAGCAAAGCAACCCCAAAACATCAGGGAACCTCCGCCATGTTTGACTGTAGGGACCGTGTTCTTTTCTTTGAATGCCTCTTTTTTTTTCCCTGTAAACTCTATGTTGATGGCTTTTCCCAAAAAGCTCTACTTTTGTCTTATCTGGCCAGAGAACATTCTTCCAAAATGTTTTAGGCTTTCTCAGGTAAGTTTTGGCAAACTCCAGCATGGCTTTTTTATGTCTCGGGGTAAGAAGTGGGGTCTTCCTGGGTATCCTACCATACAGTCCCTTTTCATTCAGATGCCGACGGATAGTACGGGTTGACACTGTTGTACTCTCGGACTGCAGGGCAGCTTGAACTTGTTTGGATGTTAGTCAAGGTTCTTTATCCACCATCCGCACAATCTTGCGTTGAAATCTCTCGTCAATTTTTCTTTTCCTTCCACATCTAGGGAGGTTAGCCACAGTGCCATGGGCTTTAAACTTCTTGATGGCACTGCGCACCGTAAACACAGGAACTTTCAGGTCTTTGGAGATGGACTTGTAGCCTTGAGATTGCTCATGCTTCCTCACAATTTGGACTCTCAAGTCCTCAGACAGTTCTTTGGTCTTCTTTCTTTTCTCCATGCTCAATGTGGTACACACAAGGACACAGGACAGAGGTTGAGTCAACTTTAATCTATGTCAACTGGCTGCAAGTGTGATTTAGCTATTGCCAACACCTGTTAGGTGCCACAGGTAAGTTACAGGGGCTGTTAATTACACAAATTAGAGAAGCATCACAAGATTTTTCAAACAGTGCCAATACTTTTGTCCACCCCCTTTTTATGTTTGGTGTGGAATTATATCCAATTTGGCTTTATGACAATTTATTTTTATTTTTTTTCATTGAAGACAAATTAAATGAAGATAATAATACCAAAGAATTTGTGATTGCAATCATTTTCAGGAAGAAACTGCGTATTATCTGACAGAATTGCAAGGGTGCCAATACTTTTGGCCAGCACTGTATATATTTATACATTTCATATGGACACTCAATCTATGTAGAAAACATGCTCCTCTACACTAATTCATTCAATAACATTTGTCCATGTGCTGTCCATATGCTATCCACTTGACACAATTTTGCTGCAGTTCTACATGTGAGTGATAAAATTTGCAACAATTGGTATTTCTTGCAGATTTTGAGTTTCTAATGCTATGTGCAAGGTTCTTAATGGTGGCTCTGTAAGGATAGATCTGCTCACATGCTGCTCGATCAGTGGCCATGTTCTTAAAAAGAGCCCTATACTGTACGGATTGTACTCAAGAAGTGGTACTTTACAAATAAGCACATTAGCACTGCTCTGGTAATAACATTATATAACCAATTAAAGGTTGTCTGCATATATGTTAAAATAATCAGAAAATGCCCTTTCAGTTCCTCTACTGGCCACAATGCAGTGTACCAGTTCTACCCAATGCTTCAGGAGAGGAAAAACTTGGGCCAACAGGTAAATGTGGGTCCCTGACTAACACAATGGCAGCCCTAACAGTAGCAAAAATATAAAATGAGCAATCCTGACCACTTACTCCTCATTTTTATATGCTGAGAGATCTCAATCAATTCCATTTCAGTTGGCATGTATCCCATTGTCCTCATGCACTCGCCCAGTTCTTTGTACCCAATGAATCCATCTTGATCAGCATCAAACTCCAGAAAGGCAGCATGCAATTCTGAAGAGAGACATTAAATTATCAGATATAACATTTATGAATTAAATACAAAAAAATATGAAGACTACTCTATCCCTAAAGACAGTTCTGGGACTAGTCCGACTCATGGAACCACCAGGCAATGGTCCCACTGGCCATATCCAAATGTTGACACTCCTGTTTAGAAGCTCTCAAAACCACTCCTTATAGGTAATCCTGGAGATCAGGTATTCCAAACTCACCGTTACCCACTCCTGCTCTCCATGGTGCTGAATCTCCAGCCTGCTGTGTCCGGCCGCTACTACGTCACTGCTGCTGTTACTTTCGGGTCGTGGTGCAGTGCATATTCATGATAGTAATTAGCCAGCTAGAAAGCAGCAGGCAGCAGCGGCCGAACACAGCAGCGCTGGAGAAGGTGAGTATAAAAAGCTTTTAATTGCAAAGATACGTTTTTTTTTCTGGAACATGTTTCACGGATCCCACCATAGTGTGGTCCATGGGACATCAGTGATGCCAGAAAAAAATGGACTTATCTCCAAGCAGAAACATGGACATGCATGTATGCCACAAGGAGACACAGTAAGTGGAAAATCCCATTGATTTTAATGTGTCTGCGTACGTCCATAATTCTGGTACGTATAAAAATTGTCACGTACCAGAATCACTGACGTGTGAAAGAGGCCTAAGTCATCAATGCTTGGTTGTTGGGGATTCAAACTCCGTAACCCCCAGATCAGATCAGTTTGGTGAATGGGACAGTATGGATCTGGTGTTCTACCTACGTAAATAGATTATTTTTATTGTGCTCATTAGTGAAAGTCCCATAGGTCAGATCACCACTCATCACAAATCAATGACCCATCCTAAGGGCAGCCTCCTAGTGTTACATTTACAAAGACTTTCTATAAATGTCCTTGTCATAAACCTACTATAGGATAATACGGTGCATACCAACCTAACTGACATATTTTCTGTCTCATTCCCTTTTATTACTCTTTATCTCAATAATGATTCCATGAATAAAATTGTACCCTTACCAAAACGCGTCGGCTACGCCCCCTGAGGGGTCTGTTTGGTGCCAGTGCCGCTGTACATATCATTTTTATGGTTTCTAATAATGAATGAATATTTTATCTCTGCCTTCTCCACGGGAATCCTTTCACTGTTTCTTCTGAAGCTGAAGCCCAAGCCAGGGTATTATCCGGGCGGACCTGGTGACTTCTCTCCACAGCATCCTAGAGGGTGAGCTGGCTTTCTATTATATCTGTTGAATTCCCTGACTACACACTTCTTCTGCCAATGTATAGTCAGATGTACCAGGTAGATTACATTATAGAGGAGAACACATCCAAGAAATAAGAAATATACAAAAATGAGCTGCAAGACCCAATCTATGGAAAAAGAGTCTATTTTGTTTCTTTTCTGGGAAAATAACAATGCAGACGACTTAGATTACTGATCTTACAAGGCATTATTTAATCTCTTGCATAAACCATGTTGTTGTTGTTTTCAAGTGAAGACATAAAGATTAAAATAATAAAAAAAAAATGTAATTTAAAAATAAAATGCATTGACTTCTGACTGATCTGCTTATCAAGGATCACAGTATTAAGCAAATACAAAGAATCTCCACAGAGCCCCTAGGGTTACATAACAAGTTAATCATAAGCTTCTCATCCCGAGACTCACCGTCCATTTCTTCCGGGGCCAAATCCCTCTCCTACGTTGTAAGAAAAGAGACACCATTAGAGACTGTCTACTTCAGCGTGGGATACTGTACTGTACATCCTAGCATTATGCATTGTACTGTTCTTAACTAGATAACATGCTCATGACACATTATAGTATCTTCATAGAATGTCAAGGTCGCAATACCAGACAGAGCCATGGACAAAAGGGGCACTGTTCTGGTATTGCTCCAAGAAAAGAGTCTGAAGAAATGCTGAGTTGACCTTAAAGCAGAAATTTCACATATTGCACTCCAGAAGAAAAAAATATGAATATCTCCGCAACAGATTTAAAACGGAAAAGAGAGGCAGAATAAGGAACGCAGGGATTTTTACACCGTATTTTTTGAGCAAATGACAGGCCCTTTATAAGGTTATGTTGAGTATGGTGAGTCTTTTACCTCAGTACTTACCTCAGTGCGCACATGGCCTAAAGGGGTTTTCTAAGTACACATGATCAGTGCAGTCAATCATTAGGCTCAGCAATCCTGTGCTCACTATTTAGTTATCACCGCTGAGCCCAATGATCGGCTGCAGTGGTCAGATGTTTTGTAGTGTTAATATCACCACTGTCAGCAAAGATTTGTGGCTGTGGCATAATGGCATGTTTGGATCTATTGTGGGTGAGTTAAGGTTATTTTATTATTTTTACAATGAACAAACCAGACAAACAGGAAAACATTAGAACCCTTGTAAGATGACTGGTCAGAAACCACTTCCATAGACCATTGTGTAAAGGCCGCTTTACACACTGCGATCTCGCTAGCGAGATCACAAGCGTGCGTACCCGCCCCCATCGGTTGTGCGTCACGGGCAAATCGCTGCCTGTGGCGCACAACATCGCTCGGACCCGTCACACTACTTACCTGCCTAGCAACGTCGCTGTGACCGGCAAACCGCCTCCTTTCTAAGGGGGCGGTTCGTTCGGCGTCACAGCAACGTCACTAAGCGGCCGCCCAATCGAAGCGGAGGAGCGGAGATGAGTGGGACGAACATCCTGCCCACCTCCTTCCTTCCTCATTGCAGGCGGCCGCAGGTAAGGTGAGGTTCCTCATTCCTGCGGTGTCACACATAGCGATGTGTGCTGCCGCAGGAACGATGAACAACCTGCGTCCTGCAACAGCAACGATATTTAGGAATGGAGGACCGTGTCAACGAGCAACGATAAGGTGAGTATTTTTGCTCGTTAGCGGTCGTTCGTACGTTTCACACGCAACGACGTCGCTAACGAGGCCGGATGTGCGTCACGAATTCCGTGACCCCAACGACATCACTTTAGCGATGTCGCTGCGTTTAAAGCGGCCTTTAGTGAAGGTTTTAGACGATGTTCACATTGGTGTTAGGGCACGGCTATTATTGCTAGAGCCATGACATTTATCATGCGTTTGTCAGGTTTCTATCTTACTTTATAGAATACTACGTTATTACAGCTGTCAAAAACCAAGAGGAAAACTTCTGTTTGATTTGATTATCTTGTAAGAGTGGTAAACTTTGGCTGTCGTGTTCCTACCACTGAAGGCACCCATTGCGTCAGTGTAGCGTCATGTCTTGTAATCTGAATAATGTTGCTTCTCTTTTGTAAATATTGTGTCATGTGAATTAAAATGTAATGTGATATACTGTGATGTAGTGTGTGATAATGTAATGTATAGTATTTATTGAGGATGTTTAGTGGGGAAGTTGCTGGACTACAGGGCAGAAGTAGATAATGTTTGGACTAGCCCACTCTAGGCGCGGTCAACTGAGAGTGAAAGTGACGCTTCACTCTATAAAGCGTCAGTGAAGGCCTAGTGAGCAAACGTGACAGACGTACAGTCAGTCTGTTGTGAAGCTCGCATACAGTGGGTGGTTTGTGGCAACAGCGAGCAGGAGACAGAAGGCAAGATAGCGTGAATCTCGAGAGTGGCCGGAGACACAGGCTGTGAACAGTGTTGTAACTAGAGACCAATCCTCAAATGGAGTGGCCATAGATGATAGGAGCCAAAGGACGGAACTCTAGAAACCCAGCCCTTAAATCTTCAAGGTACAGGGTGACTTCTACTGATGCAGGACTCTAGTGGCCAGGCCCCTTAATTCTCAAGGTACTGGGATAACATAACTTACGTGTGAACGTAGTCAACTAGCCCAGTGGTTTCATGCTAAACATAAGGGAGCACAAGGCTTTACTTCAGTCAATATGGAACCCCTAAGGAGACTGGACGTTAGACTGCAGGTAAACAAGATGACTCTCATGGTGTGTGCTGTAATGCTGGATTGTGTTGCACTGGGGCTCACTGGCCCAGTTAAATCGGAAGCAAACCCAGAGGGAAGTTGAACTGTGTCTGCTAACTGTAACGTGCTGGAATGTGCCCACTATCTGGTACACAAAGTTGTGAATGAGAATGAGTCATACAGTAAAGAGTTATGGTTTAAAGAAAACTGTTGATCTCTCTGTGTGTGTAAGACGTCATCCGGTCATGGCCATCCAACACCAACAGCTGTATGCAGCTTGCAGGGGTTCCCAGCCCACATAGCCAAAGTTCACACACCCAGCCAGGACCAGGTATTTCATGTAGTGTGCCAGCGCTTCCGGAGTCAATCCCTTGCCCTCAACTACCACCCTGTGCCACACTACAGTCTCACGATTGACATTGATGGGATATTGATAGAACAAAGTCCTTATATGGGTCATCCTTTATAAGTGGAGCAAGGGTAAATACAAGAGAAACAGAAACTCCTTGTTGATGTTGTTATTGAAGCCCAGTGCAGCAGGGGTACAGTGATTACCCCTGAGCCACTGTGGTGTCCAACATGTGTTAACTTGTGATGTTGGAGATAGGAATGTTCAGTTATGGACAGATCTTACATGTATTGGTCTAATTGGAGTATTGGAGTAAAATAGTTGTTTAAATAAGCCTTCCATGATATTTTATGCACTAAATCTGTGAATATGTATATTGTAGCGTGTGCGTGCGTGCGTGCGTGCGTGCGTGTGTTAATATACCACCTACCGCTGTCTTCTCTGGTATCCAGCACCGATCCTCTTCTCTTCTGAGTGACATCACCGGTCCTCAAATTCTCTGGGTCGCACTGTGCTCTGTGTGTTCCGTAAGTGGCTTTTATGCTACATAGACTTACATTGTAAAGGGTGCTTTACACGCTGCGACATCGCTACCGATATATCGTTGGGGGTCACGTCGTTAGTGACGCACATCCGGCGCCGGTAGCGACATCGCAACGTGTGACACCAAGGAGCGACGATCAACAATCGCAAAATCGTTCAAAAACGGTGATCGTTGACACGTCGCTCCTTTCCTTAATATCGCTGCTACCACAGGTACGATGTTGTTCGTCATTCCTGCGGCACCACACATCGCTATGTGTGACACTGCAGGAACGACGAACATCTCCTTACCTGCGTCCACCGGCAATGCGGAAGGAAGGCGGGATGTTCCGTCCCGCTCATCTCCGCCCCTCCGCTTCTATTGGCTTAGTGACGTCGCTATGACGCCGAACGCACCTCCCCCTTGAGGGAGGGATTGTTCGGCGGTCACAGCGACATCGCTGACAAGGTATGTGCGTGTGACACTGCCGTAGCAATAATGTTCGCTACGGCAGCGATCACCAAATGTTTCACGAACGACGGGGGCGGGTGTTATCGCGCTCGACATCGCTAGCAATCGCTAGCGATGTCTCAGCATCTAAAGCACCCTTTAAAGAGACATCCAGCTCACACAGAGCGCAGTGCAACCCTTAGTCTAGAGAGTAGTGGCATCATTCAGAAGAGGAGCAGAATGGCGTTGTATACTGGAGAAGTTCATGGTAGTTGAGTGTATTAACATACAATAAGCTAAATGCACATATACACAGATTTCGTGAAAAAAAAAACTTCATAAGATGGCTTCTTTATTATGGGGTACTTATCTCCATATATGCAGATAATTCTTAAAAATATGCAGGGAAAACATAACTATGCAATAACAGGCACATGATGCGTTTACATGATACAAATCTATATAAATCCTTTGAAAGATATTGCACCGTAAGGACAATCCCCATCTGTATATCCCAATAGAGCAGAAAGACATCACAGAGTGAACCTTATGTGTGCAAGGACAGCATGGCAAGCCACCAAATAGTAGCTGCTCTCATTCTTTAGAACCCAGGCCTCTCCGATAGACTTTCATGGCAAAATTTGTTTGTGTTTTTAGGGATCTTATATTAACAATCTGTTTTTCATTTAAGTACTTTACCTAAAGACATCTAGTTCACCTACCTTGCTGAAAAGTGCATTTAAGAATGGAGAATATGTCGTAGTTGTGAGGCTTTGGGCGTCGCTCACCCTCTTGCCTTTGTGATGACCTTTACTATCGTGAGGGCTCTTTTTCTCATGACCTCCTCCTGTTACAGTCTTCTGGTCTCCTTCCTGACCTCCTGATGTTCCCTTCTTGCTGCTAGCATCTCCTTCACCTTTGCTTTTTGCCCCAGTGTGGCTTTTTGCCACGTCTTTTTCTGGGGTGCTAGATGTCTTGGCTCCGGTGCTGTGAGACATAAGATGGTTTCGGATGGACTGTTCGTAGCTTCCTGTGAGAGTGTTGCTCAGACCAGTAGAGCACACAAAGGATTACCAGTAATCTAATAACATCAACTTGTTCTGAGCCATGTTAAAGAGTTTAAAGAGATTAGGGATGGGACATGTGACCAGCACCTTGCTCTTCTTATTTATACCATACAGAACGTATTCATAGCCTGTCCACAGTCATAGAATACAACACTGTACTAAAAGTTGTCTCAATATTCATTATATGGTCATAGGTATGAGGATATGTAACATCCCGGTCCAAAGCCACAGACATTAATAAGGGTTTTTGACCCTTCTTGTGTCTTTAGCAGCCTTTACCCTTTTGAGAAGCCTCATAATTTAGTGTTTGAGGGAATTTATGCCATTTACGTCATTTATGCCGTATCTATTACAAAATCCAATATAAACTTATCACTCTCACTTACAAAGCTCTCCACGGTTCCGCACCCCCCTACATCTCCTCCCTCATCTCTGTCTATCACCCCACCCGTGCCTCCGGCTCTGCTAATGACTTAAGACTGACATCCTCAACAATTCGAACCTCCCACTCCCGTCTTCAAGATTTCTCACGAGCTGCGCCTATGATCTGGAACACACTACCAAGAGAAATCCGATTAATTCCCAACATTCACACCTTTAAGCGGGCCCTAAAAATGCATTTCTTTAGACTAGCCTATCAACTCACTGCCCTGATCTAATCTAGACCCTTTCTGCCCTTCAAAAAAAAATAAATTTACTTCCAGTTCTCGTCCCCTGTACCTGTATAAATTCTCACCGACGAGTTCATGCAGCTGCTTTTGATTACCCTATTAAATCGATGGCTGGATCATATATGACAAGCTTTTCTCCCACCCATTCACCTTTTGTGTCTCCCCTATTTCCTCATAGACTGTAAGCTTATGAGCAGGGCCCTCACTCCTCCTGGTATCTTAATTTTGTTATTTTGTATTGTCTCATATTGTCTGTACATGTCCCCTCTTAATTGTAAAGCGCTGCGAAATATGTTGGCGCTATAGAAATAAAACTTATTATTATTATTCAGGCTTTGTGAAGACGGAAACCGATGTTAAAAGAGAAGGTCTGGCCTACAAGTGGAGTCGTAAATTATTCGTAAGGTGTTTGATGGGATTGAGGTAAAGAAGACCTTAATCAACATGGAGTATACAGTATGATGTCAGATCAAAGAGATATCAAGTAGATCAAGTTGATCAAGAGATTAAAATAAAAAAAAAACAGACCCCAAGAGGAGGAAGGGAAATATGAGACAAAAAGAGTTGCTGTTTTGTACAGTGCTGTTTCAACCCGGACCTACATCTTCTTGGTGGTTGCACCATATTACTAGACAATAAGCAATCTCAGCATCGCTGGCAGTATCTCCAGTGTGTAACGCCTGTGACTTGCACGGCTGGTAAGCGCCGCCCTACTCACTGTGAAAATTGCTCTGCTCTTCCCATCCTCAGTTTGTCTCTCTGAGCTGCCTCCTGTAGCCTTTCCAAACCTGCTACATCCTCCTGCTGCTGTTGAGTTCCACCTGGCTATAGGTAGGTGTGGCCAGATTCTGCAGGAATATAACTTGCTATATCCTGCAGAGAATAGGTTCCCTAGCTAATCCCATGCCAGCTGGATCTATTTCAGGCAGCTCCTCCCACCACATCTTTCCCGAAGATTGGTTCCTAGTTGCTCGTCTACTAGTGTCCTGTTCAGGAGTTTACTTGTATTGATTCTACTTTATTTGACCCATCCTGTCTCACAGCTCCACTCCTGACCTCGGCTCTGTACTCTAATCATGTGCTGCTTGCCCCGACCTTGGACTCTCAAGCTATGCGTCTGTCTTATCCTTCTGTACCTTGTACACCTGGCTTGGCCAGTCGGTCAGCTGCTGCAGTCTTGGAGACTGCCTTGCGAGTGGTACCTGGCGACTGTGGCCCAGCCTACCCTCACCATCAGAGGCTTCAGTGAAAACCCAGTAGTCACTTAATTACATTCATCCAGGGTAAGCCCGGTGCGTGGCGCAGTGGTCCACACCCACCAGCTTTACACAGTGCTTACCCACAAGTAGCTACTGCAGCAAAGCAATAATAAAAGGGTTATTCCCAGAATCAGATGTTAACTCCTATCAATAGAATAGTGGATAACTTACTGATTTCTGGGGTCCGATCGTTGAGACCCATACACCGGGGTTCTGGATCCCAGGAAACCAGCTCTGCAAAGCCCAGTCTTGAATGAAGAGAGGGTGCACATGCTCTAGCTCTATTCCATTTATTGTCTACGGGACTTCTGAAGAAAATGTCGCGGGCGGGGAGGAGGGTGTCGGCACACTACGCTCACCCCTTCTGCTCGGGTCCGGCAGCTGCTCAGTGGTGGCTCGAGCGGTGGGCGGGATCCCGGGGTTTCTCGAGCGACACTCCTCGCCCGTGAGTGAAAGGGGGGTTTTTGTGGTTGGGTGTGGGGGAATTGTTATAGTTCGTGACGCCACCCACGGTTGTGGTGATTTCACCACCGCTGCTCAATTCTGGGATCCCGGGGATGGTGATGCGGAGCAGCCAGGTGTTGTGTTGCCCCTCCGTGGGTAGGGGTTGGTGATCCCGGGGCCCGGTGGTGGAGAAGGAGGTGCGGGGCCTGGTGGGCGCAGGGACGCGGGGGCAGCGCTGTGCCTTGCGGCACTGTGGTACTCACTCAGCCTGAGACACGGACACAGTTTGTACGGTAAACCAACGGCTGGTAGGACGGTCCCACAGACGGCTGCACCTGCACTCCCGGTAGGTGACGGTGACGTCTCTCTTCCTTGCACCTGTGTTGTCTGATGGTAGCGGTGGATTCCCTCCGGTTACCCGCTCCCCGACTGCAATCTGGGCCGGAGGAGCTCTACACTTTGCCCGCAGGCGCTGGCCCTGGGGAAACTGGTGCCCTGGCGGTGGCGGTGTCTCCCCTGTAATGGTTGGGCTGTTGCCGTCAATCGGGACTTGGTTGTTAGGGGATCTACGTCCCCTTCACTGACGGATTCGGCAAATTTGGCGACTCCTAGCCTTGCCGGGGTCCGAGAGGCCCCTGCCCTGGTGCTGACTGTCCTTCGGAACACTGCTCCAGACCACCGGGCACACAGCCAACGGGGTCCTTCCAGGAACTTCCAAACGGTCCCCCTCCAGACAGTCACCGCCGTCGCTGACCTTGCTGTTCTGGCCCTACACAGAGCTGGACCTTCCAGGCGTTCTTTCCTTTTTCCACTTTACTTCCTTCACTTTCACTTAGCTGTTGTTTACTCTCTCACTTTTAGCTCCTCACACTTGCCCTCCCTGAGCTAATCTGCTGTTTACTCAAGCCCTGCCTGGGCTACTCTGCCTGGTTCTTCCTGCCTCCAGAGCTGTGAGCTCCTTGGTGGGCGGAGCCAACCGCCTGGCCCACCCCCTGGTGTGCATCAACAGACTCCTGGAGGAAGGCAACAAGGATTTGTAGGTTAGCATAGATGTGCCTAACTGCAGGGCTGTATTTTGCCTTCGTGCTGCCCTAGGCACTTTAAGTGGTCGCGCCCCTTAGTGACAACGTAAAACTGAGTTTTCGCACTTGACATCTGTTTAAGGCAGATCTACTTTGTAAAACACTTTAAAAAGTATAAATGAGAAACAAAGGGCACTAACCCCCCCCCAATGGGGATCACCACGGGCACATCAAAACATAGCATGAGTATAAAATATTCCCACCACACCGTCCCCCCTTATATACTGTGACTGTGACACTGTCCCCACTTATATACTGTGACTGTCACACTGCCCCTAATAAACTACACACTGCCCTCCCTTATAAATTATATCCACCACACCTTCCTCAATTATGAAATATGATCTGCACATTGTCCTCACATCATGCTGCCCCCTCCTCACAATGTCCCATGCATGCTGCCCCCTCCTCACAATGTCCCATGCATGCTGCCCCCTCCTCACAGTGTCCCATGCATGCTGCCCCCTCCTCACAGTGTCCCATGCATGCTGCCCCCTCCTCACAGTGTCCCATGCATGCTGCCCCCTTCTCACAGTGTCCCATGCATGCTGCCCCCTCCTCACAGTGTCCCATGCATGCTGCCCCCTCCTCACAATGTCCCATGCATGCTGCTCCATCCTCACAGTGTCCCATGCATGCTGATCCCTCCTCACAATGTCTCATGCATGCTGCCCCCTCCTCACAATGTCCCATGCATGCTGCCCCCTCCTCACAGTGTCCCATGCATGCTGCTCCATCTTCACAGTGTCCCATGCATGCTGCTCCATCCTCACAGTGTCCCATGCATGCTGCTCCATCCTCACAGGGTTCCATGCATGCTGCTCCCACCTCACAGGGTCCCATGCATGCTGCTCCCTCCTCACAGGGTCCCATGCATGCTGCCCCCTCCTCACAGGGTCCCATGCATGCTGCTCCATCCTCACAGTGTCCCATGCATGCTGCTCCATCCTCACAGTGTCCCATGCATGCTGCTCCCTCCTCACAGTGTCCCATGCATGCTGCTCCCTCCTCACAGTGTCCCATGCATGCTGCTCCCTCCTCACAGTGTCCCATGCATGCTGCTCTCTCCTCACAGTGTCCCATGCATGCTGCTCCCTCCTCACAGTGTCCCATGCATGCTGCTCCATCCTCACAGTGTCCCATGCATGCTGCTCCCTCCTCACAGTGTCCCATGCATGCTGCTCCATCCTCACAGTGTCCCATGCATGCTGCTCCATCCTCACAGTGTCCCATGCATGCTGATCCCTCCTCACAGTGTCCCATGCATGCTGCTCCCTCCTCACAGTGTCCCATGCATGCTGCCCCCTCCTCACAGGGTCCCATGCATGCTGCTCCCTCCTCACAGGGTCCCATGCATGCTGCCCCCTCCTCACAGGGTCCCATGCATGCTGCTCCCTCCTCACAGGGTCCCATGCATGCTGCTCCCTCCTCACAGGGTCCCATGCATGCTGCTCCATCCTCACAGTGTCCCATGCATGCTGCCCCCTCCTCACAGTGTCCCATGCATGCTGCCCCCTCCTCACAGTGTCCCATGCATGCTGCTCCATCCTCACAATGTCCCATGCATGCTGCCCCCTCCTCACAATGTCCCATGCATACTGCCCCCTCCTCACAATGTCCCATGCATGCTGCCCCCTCCTCACAATGTCCCATGCATGCTGCCCCCTCCTCACAGTGTCCCATGCATGCTGCCCCCTCCTCACAATGTCCCATGCATACTGCCCCCTCCTCACAATGTCCCATGCATGCTGCCCCCTCCTCACAATGTCCCATGCATGCTGCCCCCTCCTCACAATGTCCCATGCATGCTGCCCCCTCCTCACAATGTCCCATGCATGCTGCCCCCTCCTCACAATGTCCCATGCATGCTGCCCCCTCCTCACAGTGTCCCATGCATGCTGCCCCTCTCCATGAGCTCCTAATGCTGCCTTACTCTTTTCCATAATGACACCTCCATGCTGCCCCATTCATCATACTAAGACCACCACACTAACGCTTATGCTGAGACCCCCCCCCACACACACACACTACCCCACTCTTGATATTGACTCCCCTACATTGCTCCACTCCATACTGAGCCCACACATGCTGCCCCTTCTCCATAATGAGCTCCCAATGCTGCCCCCTCTCATTCTGAGTCCTTACACTCCCCCCATCGATTTTGTCATTGCACTATCCCTCAACCCTTGTCCTCTGTCTCTAGCATTAGCCCCTCTCTCCCATTCCCCCAGCAGCAGCCTCTCTCCCCCAGCCTCCCCCAGCATCAGCCTCTCTCTCCCGCAGCCTCCCCCAGCATCATCCTCTCTCTCCCCCAGCCTCCCCCAGCATCAGCCTCTCTCTCCCCCAGCCTCCCCCAGCCTCAGCCTCTCTCTCCCCCAGCCTCAGCCTCTCTCTCCCCCAGCCTCCCCCAGCCTCAGCCTCTCTCTCCCCCAGCCTCAGCCTCTCTCTCCCCCAGCCTCAGCCTCTCTCTCCCCCAGCCTCCCCCAGCCTCAGCCTCTCTCTCCCCCAGCCTCCCCCAGCCTCAGCCTCTCTCTCCCCCAGCATCAGCCTCTCTCTCCCGCAGCCTCCCCCAGCATCAGCCTCTCTCTCCGGCAGCCTCCCCCAGCATCATCCTCTCTCTCCCGCAGCCTCCCCCAGCATCATCCTCTCTCTCCCGCAGCCTCCCCCAGCATCAGCCTCTCTCTCCCCCAGCCTCCCCCAGCCTCAGCCTCTCTCTTCCCCAGCCTCCCCCAGCCTCAGCCTCTCTCCCCCCCAGCCTCCCCCAGCCTCAGCCTCTCTCCCCCCCAGCCTCCCCCAGCCTCAGCCTCTCTCCCCCCCAGCCTCCCCCAGCCTCAGCCTCTCTCCCCCCAGCCTCCCCCAGCCTCAGCCTCTCTCCCCCCAGCCTCCCCCAGCCTCAGCCTCTCTCCCCCCAGCCTCAGCCTCTCTCTCCCCCCAGCCTCCCCCCCAGCCTCAGCCTCTCTCTCCCCCCAGCCTCCTCCCCAGCCTCAGCCTCTCTCTCCCCCCAGCCTCAGCCTCTCTCTCCCCCCAGCCTCCCCCCCAGCCTCAGCCTCTCTCTCCCCCCAGCCTCCCCCCCCAGCCTCAGCCTCTCTCCCCCCAGCCTCCCCCCCAGCCTCAGCCTCTCTCCCCCCAGCCTCCCCCCCAGCCTCAGCCTCTCTCCCCCCAGCCTCCCCCCCAGCCTCAGCCTCTCTCTCCCCCCAGCCTCCCCCCCAGCCTCAGCCTCTCTCTCCCCCAGCCTCCCCCCCAGCCTCAGCCTCTCTCTCCCCCCAGCCTCCCCCCCAGCCTCAGCCTCTCTCTCCCCCCAGCCTCAGCCTCTCTCTCCCCCAGCCTCAGCCTCTCTCTCCCCCCAGCCTCCCCCCCAGCCTCAGCCTCTCTCTCCCCCCAGCCTCCCCCCAGCCTCAGCCTCTCTCCCCCCAGCCTCAGCCTCTCTCTCCCCCCAGCCTCCCCCCCAGCCTCAGCCTCTCTCCCCCCAGCCTCAGCCTCTCTCTCTTCCCAGCCTCCCCCCCCAGCCTCAGCCTCTCTCCCCCCAGCCTCCCCCCCAGCCTCAGCCTCTCTCCCCCCAGCCTCAGCCTCTCTCCCCCCAGCCTCCCCCCCAGCCTCAGCCTCTCTCTCCCCCCAGCCTCCCCCCCAGCCTCAGCCTCTCTCTCCCCCCAGCATCAGCCTCTCTCTCCCCCCAGCCTCAGCCTCTCTCTCCCCCCAGCCTCCCCCCCAGCCTCAGCCTCTCTCTCCCCCCAGCCTCAGCCTCTCTCTCCCCCCAGCCTCAGCCTCTCTCTCCCCCCAGCCTCCCCCCCAGCCTCAGCCTCTCTCCCCCAGCCTCAGCCTCTCTCTCTTCCCAGCCTCCCCCCCCAGCCTCAGCCTCTCTCCCCCCAGCCTCCCCCCCAGTCTCAGCCTCTCTCCCCCCAGCCTCAGCCTCTCTCTCTTCCCAGCCTCCCCCCCCAGCCTCAGCCTCTCTCCCCCCAGCCTTAGCCTCTCTCTCTTCCCAGCCTCCCCCCCCCCCCCCAGCCTCAGCCTCTCTCTTCCCAGCCTCCCCCCCAGCCTCAGCCTCTCTCTTCCCAGCCTCCCCCCAGCCTCAGCCTCTCTTTTCCCAGCCTCCCCCCAGCCTCAGCCTCTCTTTTCCCAGCCTCCCCCCAGCCTCTCTCTTTTCCCAGCCTCCCCCCAGCCTCTCTCTTTTCCCAGCCTCCCCCCAGCCTCTCTCTTTTCCCAGCCTCCCCCCAGCCTCTCTCTTTTCCCAGCCTCCCCCCAGCCTCTCTCTTTTCCCAGCCTCCCCCCAGCCTCTCTCTTTTCCCAGCCTCCCCCCAGCCTCTCTCTCTTCCCAGCCTCCCCCCCAGCCTCTCTCTCTTCCCAGCCTCCCCCCCAGCCTCTCTCTCTTCCCAGCCTCCCCCCCAGCCTCAGCCTCTCTCTTCCCAGCCTCTCCCCAGCCTCTCTCTTTTCCCAGCCTCCCCCCAGCCTCTCTCTTTTCCCAGCCTCCCCCCAGCCTCTCTCTTTTCCCAGCCTCCCCCCAGCCTCTCTTTTCCCAGCCTCCCCCCCAGCCTCTCTCTCTTCCCAGCCTCCCCCCCAGCCTCAGCCTCTCTCTTCCCAGCCTCCCCCCAGCCTCTCTCTTTTCCCAGCCTCCCCCCAGCCTCTCTCTTTTCCCAGCCTCCCCCCAGCCTCTCTCTTTTCCCAGCCTCCCCCCAGCCTCTCTCTTTTCCCAGCCTCCCCCCAGCCTCTCTCTTTTCCCAGCCTCCCCCCAGCCTCTCTCTTTTCCCAGCCTCCCCCAGCCTCTCTCTTTTCCCAGCCTCCCCCCAGCCTCTCTCTTTTCCCAGCCTCCCCCCAGCCTCTCTCTTTTCCCAGCCTCCCCCCCAGCCTCTCTCTCTTCCCAGCCTCCCCCCAGCCTCAGCCTCTCTCTTCCCAGCCTCCCCCCAGCCTCTCTCTTTTCCCAGCCTCCCCCCAGCCTCTCTCTTTTCCCAGCCTCCCCCCAGCCTCTCTCTTTTCCCAGCCTCCCCCCAGCCTCTCTCTTTTCCCAGCCTCTCTCTTTTCCCAGCCTCCCCCCAGACAAAAAGAGGCATCGCAACGATCATCAACTAACCTGTAAGGTGCCCATACATTCTAGGCTCTGCCTTACGCATACCTGCTCCGGTGCCTGCTGCCCTGCTCTGCTATTATCCTCTTCTGGCTGGCTCCAGCTGCGTCCTCCTCCGCGGCGTGTGTTGTCTGCAGAATTGGACGCTGCAGCACGGGGCAGTGAGCTGATTGGCGCGCCCGCGCGCCTCTGACCCGGAAGTGCAGACGGTGGAACTTCCGGGGTTAATCAGCTCACTATGCCTGGCGCCCTCCGTGTATTTAAAGAGACAGAAGTGCGCCTTTCCTCTCCCTCTCAACCCCCCCCTCCCCCCCGAGAACACAGCGAAGTGCAACGGAGGGAGGGGCGGGGGGCGGGGATGTAAAAAAAAATAAAAAAAAAAATTTATATATATTTTTTTTTTTTTTTTTTTTTTTTTGCTGCCAGAAAGTGCCGCCCCCCCGCAACGTGCCGCCCTAGGCACGGGACCACGGGTGCCTAGTGGCAAATACGGCCCTGCCTACCTGGAGTGTGGGGTGTGGTGGTGTTGTGACCTGTGTCCCCTGGCTTGCCCAGGGCGACACAAAAACATAGTATAGCACTCGGAAATTTTCAGCAATCCTATAGACAAAAAATAGATGGAGGTTAATCATGATCATATACTCTATTGCAAAGTCAGACTCCCAGGGAGCAGAGCCCTGTTCTCTGGATCACTGAGGATCTGAATGCAGTAAGTTATTCCATGGCTGAATAGAAATAACTTTTGATTTTAGTAATGATGCTTTAACTCATCCTGGATCTGAGTTACATTGCAAACAAGCACAATGGGCTTCACCTGATGAACAAGGAGAGCTATTAAAATCCAGCCTCTTCTTTAATTCATGCATAAAGGTAACTGATACAGTTGTTTCTGAATTCTGTTCTTGTGGACCCTTGCATATGCTTTCTGTGTCCTTGGTGCCTGGTTGTTAGCTACGGCACAGTGCATCTGGTATTGTGTACCATGCTGCTGGGCGGTAGTTGTGAGCAAGGTGCTGTTCTCTCGCGCCCCAGCATGCCACAGGAAAGATGGGGTGGTCCTGGCTGGGAATGTGGACTTGTGTCATAAAGGCGCTTCGGCTGTGCAGGCCATACGCTGTCAATGGCTTTGGCTGACCAGGACCAGATGTTAACTTAAGCACAGAAGGAGACCGCCAGTTCTTTTACATAAATGTAACTTGCCACACACAGTACACCAGGAATATCGGGTACACATCTTCTCAGATGTCTCTGCTCAATTTGAAGCATCACTACCAATAGTCCCTTCACTCCTTCCAATCTAGTTGTTCTTGAACTCATTAGTCCTTGCTGCTTTGTAACGTGGCACAAGGTGGTAGTCATGGGTGAGGTAATCGTCTGCCGCACCCTAGCATGCTACATGAAAATGGAGGTCCTGGCTGGGTGTGTGGTGTTGCACTCTGGAGGAAATACGCCTTTGCAGGCTGCATGTTGCCGATTGTTTTGGCTGGCCAAGACCTGATGGTATACAGTTCATTGAGGGAGACCACAAATTCATAAAAACATAGTTTTACTGAACATAAAGTTTAGTACTATATCACAGTCCTTGGAAGTAATTCTCCTCAAGCAGTTCTACATCTGTTTCCTCTTAAAGGGATGTTGCCAATATGGCTGGACTGAGCTATAAGCTACTGAAGATGCCTCAGGGACACTTACTTCAGACTCACTCCGTTCCATGTCCTGCTGAGTCTTACACCAGGACCTGTCTCTCTCTGTGACTCGCTCCTTCCGTCATTGCGCAGACCCAGTTCTACTAGACCACTCCGTGTGATGGTCACCTCCTTCTCTGTCTCTGTATCAGTTGTTCCCACTTTCCCTCAGTCACACTATCTTATGTAATGGTCTCCCTATCTTCAAGACACCCATGTCATGCAGCTCTGCTGCTACTCAGACTTGAGGTCCGTTTTTGTCATAGGCTGGGCCCTAACTGACATTTCTACAGAAACCATTTCAATCCCTCAGCACTAGCTCCTCCCCCATAGGCGAATCTCAACTGTCAGTTGCCGGGCAGATTCAACTTTTCGCTACACCTATAACACTTATATTACCTTATTACACATCCTACATTATATACTACATAACATTACACCTTATACCAATACACATACATCATCAATACTGCTACACCTTTACAGAATAACATTCTTAACTCTGCTACATCTTATACATTCAATAGCTTACACTATACATTCCTACATAACAGTACTTTATATCTTATCACATATGTACTGTATATATTTAAGAACACATTTGGTGTCTTCAGGGGTAGGAACTCTACCACCATCTTCTTACAGTTTCACCACCACCCAGCTCATCATCACAGTACCATCCATGACAGTCATTCCATCCGTTTCTGCTACTCTGCATCCAGTTCCCCTTGTCTAGGAAATAGGTTGCCACTATGGCTAAACCCTAGCCGCTTTTGTAACGTTGGCCCATGGTTCCCTTTTCATCTCACGTACTGTGGGTCCAGACCTGTCACCTTCTGTAGTTGTAGCCTGTTTAGGGCTTTGATGCTAAGTGTCCTGTATGAGGAACTTACTACTCCAGTTGCTAGTTCTCTTGGTCACCACGCTGAACCAACTATGTTGGATACTTTGTATACCTTTCAGCTCCTTTTTCACACTATCCGTGGCTCCTGTCTCCTTTAGCTGTAGGGACATCCATGGCATACAGCCTTGCTCAACACTCAGAGTCACGGCCGTTCTAGCTGCAAACTAATCCCTGTCTGAAGTTCTAGAAGAAAACCTGTTTCTTTCCATGCATTTTAACCCCTCCCCTATGGACTAGTCCCAACATTAACTCTGTCTGCCCCTACAGTCTGTTAATGGGCAGAATTAACTTTTTAACTATATTATTATACACACACACACACACATTATAATGCTCTACATTATCACATCCTACATAACACAGCTATGCCTTACATTATACAGGAACATTTCAATTTACATTCTCAACACTGATACAGCAGGTACATTATACATTCTTATCTTATATTACTAACACGATCATAGGTCCACCTCCTTACACTTGTTTAATGTAACCAATTATCTTCTTAGAGTGAATTTCATAGCCAAAGGTCTATCATGAGGCCCTAAGTTAAATTACGAGACATCTTTAAAAAAAAACGGGACTTGGAAATTTAAATTAACATAGATGTAGCCATTGGAGTTGCTGACATAAGCTCTCTGCCATCTCTATCACTATAATGAACCCTAACTTCTTGTATAAAGTTTTGCTAATTTAATAAAGCAACTGCATAATCTGACATGGTGTCTAAACTTAGACTTTCAAGCTCTTGATGTTGCCACCCTATGTATAATTGTTCCCCTATATTAGGTATAGTAGCTGTTTCATCGTGCCCTTAATGCCAGAAATTCATATACTTCAACTACTGAAAGTTTGAGATCATCTTCACACCTTTTAGAGCAAACAATACTCTGTACTTTTAAGGTCCAGTCACACTAAGCAACTTACCAGCGATCCCAACAACGATAGGGATCGCTGGTAAGTTGCTAGGAGGTTGCTGGTGAGATGTCACACTGCGACGCTCCAGCGATCCCACCAGCAACCTGACCTGGCAGGGATCGCTGGAGCGTCGCTACACGAGTTGCTGGTGAGCTCACCAGCAACCAGTGACCAGCCCCCAGCGCCGCGTGGAAGATGCTGCGCTTGGTAACTAAGGTAAATATCGGGTAACCAACCCGATATTTACCTTGGTTACCAGCGCACGCAGCTACACGTGCAGAGAGCAGGGAGCAGCGCACACTGAGCGCTGGCTCCCTGCTCTCCTAGTTACAGCACACATCGGGTTAATTACCCGATGTGTGCTGCAGCTAAATGTGCACAGAGCAGGGAGCAGCGCACACTGCTTAGCGCTGGCTCCTTGCTCTCCTAGCTACAGCACACATCGGGTTAATTACCCGATGTATGCTGCAGCTAAATGTGCACAGAGCAGGGAGCAGCGCACACTGCTTAGCGCTGGCTCCCTGCTCTCCTAGCTACAGCACACATCGGGTTAATTACCCGATGTATGCTGCAGCTAAATGTGCACAGAGCAGGGAGCAGCGCACACTGCTTAGCGCTGGCTCCCTGCTCTCCTAGCTACAGCACACATCGGGTTAATTAACCCGATGTGTCCTGCAGCTAGCTACATGTGCACAGAGCGGGATCCGGCACTGACAGTGAGAGCGGCGGAGGATGGTAACAAAGGTAAATATCGGGTAACCAAGGACAGGGCTTCTTGGTTACCCGATGTTTACATTGGTTACCAGCCTCCGCAGAAGCCGGCTCCTGCTGCCTGCACATTTAGTTGTTGCTCTGTCGCTGTCACACACAGCGATCTGTGCTTCACAGCGGGACAGCAACAACTAAAAAATGGCCCAGGACATTCAGCAACAACCAACGACCTCACAGCAGGGGCCAGGTTGTTGCTGGATGTCACACACAGCAACATCGCTAGCAACGTCACAAAAGTTGTTCGTTAGCAGCGATGTTGCTAGCGATGTTGCTTAGTGTGACGGGGCCTTTAGAGTTAGGGGACCTCCTCTGCTCATCGTTAGTCCTAAATTCAGACTAATGGTTTCCGTATACATTAGACTGTGATTAATTTCAACCATAGTAAACATTCGATATGTGAAATTTCATGAAGGACAATCATTTTAGCCAACCAAGATTGGCACTCCTCCTCCAGACCATCTAACAGAGAGCAAAAGAGAAGGGTGTTTGATACTGCGCCAAAGGATCACAGGAACAGATGTTTAGATTAATGCATCTTTATTTCATCCAGGTCTACGCGTTTCCGGAGCCACTGCCCCCTTCCTCAGGACCGTCAGGAAAGACAAAACATCAAATCTGTCCTGGTGGACACCAGCATGCAGATAAATAGACAAGATAACATCATGACACCACCCCTTCTTGAAAAAAAGGGGTGGGAGGAAACAGTAAAAAAAAAAAAAAAATGTCCATGCTGATGTACTAAATGTATCTTTACAAATAAAATTAAACCATGACTGGTATCACATAATCGCAAATGTCAGTCAGGATACACATATTGGGTCAAGAAAAATAATAAATTATGAAAAACCAAAAAACCTGTGTTTGTTCAGTGAAATGTACAAAAATATATATGAATTTATATATTCCATAGTGTATATATGTCAACATGTGTGTTTTATACATATGAATCTGCAATCAACAGAAGAGAGTCAAGAACCCACTCCTGTCGGGCGTTCAAATGATCACCATACATAAGAGAGTGGAGGCATAAACCGGTGCAGCCACCCCTGTGTGACACATTAAACGGAAAACGAAAAGACAAAATCACTAAAATAGTGACAGTGAAGGATCAAGTGAAAGACAAGGATAACCTGGAATTTAGAAATGAAAAAACCTCCAGATGGGCTCCAGACTTTGAGGATCTACAGGCAGTTCACCAAAGTTCATAAACGTGGGAAAATGAGTGACTGCGCCTGCGTGCAAGGTCTGTGTCAAGAGCTCGCGGGTCAAAGGAGTTCAGGCCCGTGGGAACCAACCTACCACGCCTGCGTGATTCCCGACTCGTAGTAAGCTTACAAGTAGCAAGTCCTACATATTAGTATCCGTGCAGTGATCGCTAGAAAAACAGCGCTAGCAGTTGATGAGTGCTGGGAACACTGAGAGATAAGAGGAGATTAAAGTGAAAAAAGGAACAGAGACACTAGGAATTGAAATCAACCGTGAATATATAAAAGACATATAGAAGAAAAAGAAATAAACAATAAATAGGGGAAAAACAATTTTTATATAAACTATGCCGTGGGTTCATAAAACTAAAATAGAGGTATAACGCACCCTATTTTCGAGGCGCAAAAGAGTGAAAAGACACCAAGATCAAGGAAGAGATCACCCTGAAACTAATAGTGTGCTGGTATACAATCATAAAAGGAGGAATGTATATGTCACTAAAACTAGTGTATATGTATTTATACCCATGCGTTCATCTCCATCAATAAATAAGTAAGTGAATAAATAAATAAATTAGTGGAAAATATGCATTCTGAAACAACCATTATAAGAGTGTAAAACCCATATCATATATATTATATCAATTACATTAAACTACGCTATAAAAATATTATATAAATATAAATACAATGATAATGATTAATAAAAACAGCGATAGACCTGATGGTACTGGACCATAAAACAACCATAAAATATAACAATAAAATCACACTGATATAGGTGTGATATATATATAAAAAAAACCTTATAACAACAAAAAAGTATGCCATAAAACTCAATTAAAATCATAATAAAACCATCCGGAGAAACAGATCAATGCTAGACTTGATTTTAGTGGAATAAATCCGTGATTTCATTTAGACCTTGGGGTTTTAAAGTATTCAGCTTATAAATCCAGTAGGTTTCTTTTTTATTTAGAAGTCCCATCCTATCGGGAACATATGGGGGTATCTGTTCTATAGGGGTAACCTTCAACTGGATTTTTTTATTATGAAATAGAGTGGTATGACGAGAAAGTCCATGGAGCATGAATCCCACCTTTATATTATGTCTGTGTGAGTTTATTCTGTTATGTAGAGCTTGTATCGTTCTGCCTATATACCTTTTATTACAGTCACACTCAATTAAATAAATAACAAAGTCGGATAGACATGTCAAATGTCCTTGTATCCTAAATTCTGTGCCCTCTATGGTCTGACCGAAATTGATCCTCCCGTGTTGGATGGATCTGCAACATAGGCAGTTTTTCATATAGCATTTATAAGAACCCATGAGTACATTATTAGTAGTAGGATTACAATGATTTTTCAATCTGCTAGGCGCAAGTTGGTTCTTTAAAGTGGATGCTCTACGAAATGTGACCCCTGGATGGGTAGGTAACACCTCTTTCAGGTATGGGTCATTGTGTAAAATGGTCCAATGTTTCTTGAGGATGCCCTTAATGACATCCCCATCACAACTATAGGTGGTGAGGAAATTAGAGGTAAATTTTTCATTGGCAGACTTTTTGTCAGAGGAACTAACCTTCATGATCAGATCTCTTTGTTTTAGGTTTCTGTTTATTTGATAGGCTTTTTTTACAACAAAGCCTATCAAATAAACAGAAACCTAAAACAAAGAGATCTGATCATGAAGGTTAGTTCCTCTGACAAAAAGTCTGCCAATGAAAAATTTACCTCTAATTTCCTCACCACCTATAGTTGTGATGGGGATGTCATTAAGGGCATCCTCAAGAAACATTGGACCATTTTACACAATGACCCATACCTGAAAGAGGTGTTACCTACCCATCCAGGGGTCACATTTCGTAGAGCATCCACTTTAAAGAACCAACTTGCGCCTAGCAGATTGAAAAATCATTGTAATCCTACTACTAATAATGTACTCATGGGTTCTTATAAATGCTATATGAAAAACTGCCTATGTTGCAGATCCATCCAACACGGGAGGATCAATTTCGGTCAGACCATAGAGGGCACAGAATTTAGGATACAAGGACATTTGACATGTCTATCCGACTTTGTTATTTATTTAATTGAGTGTGACTGTAATAAAAGGTATATAGGCAGAACGATACAAGCTCTACATAACAGAATAAACTCACACAGACATAATATAAAGGTGGGATTCATGCTCCATGGACTTTCTCGTCATACCACTCTATTTCATAATAAAAAAATCCAGTTGAAGGTTACCCCTATAGAACAGATACCCCCATATGTTCCCGATAGGATGGGACTTCTAAATAAAAAAGAAACCTACTGGATTTATAAGCTGAATACTTTAAAACCCCAAGGTCTAAATGAAATCACGGATTTATTCCACTAAAATCAAGTCTAGCATTGATCTGTTTCTCCGGATGGTTTTATTATGATTTTAATTGAGTTTTATGGCATACTTTTTTGTTGTTATAAGGTTTTTTTTATATATATATCACACCTATATCAGTGTGATTTTATTGTTATATTTTATGGTTGTTTTATGGTCCAGTACCATCAGGTCTATCGCTGTTTTTATTAATCATTATCATTGTATTTATATTTATATAATATTTTTATAGCGTAGTTTAATGTAATTGATATAATATATATGATATGGGTTTTACACTCTTATAATGGTTGTTTCAGAATGCATATTTTCCACTAATTTATTTATTTATTCACTTACTTATTTATTGATGGAGATGAACGCATGGGTATAAATACATATACACTAGTTTTAGTGACATATACATTCCTCCTTTTATGATTGTATACCAGCACACTATTAGTTTCAGGGTGATCTCTTCCTTGATCTTGGTGTCTTTTCACTCTTTTGCGCCTCGAAAATAGGGTGCGTTATACCTCTATTTTAGTTTTATGAACCCACGGCATAGTTTATATAAAAATTGTTTTTCCCCTATTTATTGTTTATTTCTTTTTCTTCTATATGTCTTTTATATATTCACGGTTGATTTCAATTCCTAGTGTCTCTGTTCCTTTTTTCACTTTAATCTCCTCTTATCTCTCAGTGTTCCCAGCACTCATCAACTGCTAGCGCTGTTTTTCTAGCGATCACTGCACGGATACTAATATGTAGGACTTGCTACTTGTAATCTTACTACGAGTCGGGAATCACGCAGGCGTGGTAGGTTGGTTCCCACGGGCCTGAACTCCTTTGACCCGCGAGCTCTTGACACAGACCTTGCACGCAGGCGCAGTCACTCATTTTCCCACGTTTATGAACTTTGGTGAACTGCCTGTAGATCCTCAAAGTCTGGAGCCCATCTGGAGGTTTTTTCATTTCTAAATTCCAGGTTATCCTTGTCTTTCACTTGATCCTTCACTGTCACTATTTTAGTGATTTTGTCTTTTCATTTCCTGTTTAATGTGTCACACAGGGGTGGCTGCACCGGTTTATGCCTCCACTCTCTTATGTATGGTGATCATTTGAACGCCCGACAGGAGTGGGTTCTTGACTCTCTTCTGTTGATTGCAGATTCATATGTATAAAACACACATGTTGACATATATACACTATGGAATATATAAATTCATATATATTTTTGTACATTTCACTGAACAAACACAGGTTTTTTGGTTTTTCATAATTTATTATTTTTCTTGACCCAATATGTGTATCCTGACTGACATTTGCGATTATGTGATACCAGTCATGGTTTAATTTTATTTGTAAAGATACATTTAGTACATCAGCATGGACATTTTTTTTTTTTTTTTTTACTGTTTCCTCCCGCCCTTTTTTTCAAGAAGGGGTGGTGTCATGATGTTATCTTGTCTATTTATCTGCATGCTGGTGTCCACCAGGACAGATTTGATGTTTTGTCTTTCCTGACGGTCCTGAGGAAGGGGGCAGTGGCTCCGGAAACGCGTAGACCTGGATGAAATAAAGATGCATTAATCTAAACATCTGTTCCTGTGATCCTTTGGCGCAGTATCAAACACCCTTCTCTTTTGCTCTCTGTTATCTGCCAATTGGGTGGCTGCAGCCTTGGATCAGATTCTACATGCGAATACAGTTGTTGTGACTCTCACAACGACATCTGGTGAGTAGTTTCACCCTCCTCCCACCCCTTATATACTGGGGTAAGACCCTATATGCGCTTTTCTCTCCACAGATTTCTTATCCAGACCATCTAGACACTAGATCAAAAACATCAAAGGGAAACTGTCATAAAAAATTAACATTGAAACATTTTTTAATTTTTTATTTTTAGTGTCTACTGAAAATTCACAATCTGCTAACACTGTGTGCTCTATGAAGATCACTGTTGAGAAGATATCTCATAGGCAGGATTACAATAAAAGGTACCACTTCTGTTATAAAGCTGGATTGCATCTCAAAGTTCAGAACAGTCCCCTAAATTCAGGACAGTTACCAAGTATGGGCTAGAGAAGGTCCTTCCTCAAAATGTTTTCACTAGATGTTTTGGTGTAAAACACTTTTATAATTCATAACATTTTTGCACAGCTCAAGGTTGCAGCTCAAGATTGCACAAAGATGTTGTGAATTTTTTGCATTTTCATGCCAGTTTTGCCCAGCTCTGCCAAAATGCGTGGACCTAGGGAGGAACAAAATGGAACTGGTATAACGCCACAGTGTGTCTAATTTACAAAAAATGATTGGTCTAAAGTCGGGTACAGAGAAATATGGTCTAGAGAAGGTGCGTCCTCAAAGTGTTTTCACCAGAATTTTGGTGTAAAACTCTGAAAATTCATAACATTCTTGCACATTTTGAGGTTGTACAAAAATGATGCGAATTTTAGCATTTTCATGTCAATTTTATGAAAAATGATTGAAGTAAGATTTGTGACACATCACTTTTCAGATGCACCTGATTCATTAAGAGCCTGGCCTTTTTATTAGTACACCCATAGCCTGGTGATTTTACTACAGTTTATTGGAACAATAGGGACACTTTTTCCCCCAATAAGTGTTATTTATTAAAATCATTAGTCTTTGACTGCCTAATGTTTCCTTAACACTTTCCCTGACAGCCACATTGGACTTTTGTGACCAAGTCACATTTTTTTTTTAAATCTGACATTTCACTTTATGTGGTATTAATAACTCTTCAGTGCTTCTACATTTCTCAGTGATTCCAGCATTGTTCATTTTCATAATATGTTGTACTTTATGTTAATGGAAAATTCAGATTGAAATGATTTGATTTTTACTTTTGAAAATATCCAAAATTTGGCAAAAATGTATAAACATTAACAATTTTAAAATTTTAAAATGTAATTACTTTAAGCCAGATACCCATACCACACAAAATAGTTAATAAATAATACTTGCCATTTGACATCCTTACGTCAGCATTATTTTTTTAAACCTCCTGTTATGTTTAAGGTTGTTAGAAGACTTAAAAGCTTAGCAGCAATATTTTACATTTTAATAGAAATTTCAAATACCGTATTTTTTGTTTTATAAGACACACCGGATTATAAGATGCACCCCAAATTTAGAGATAAAAAAGGTAAAAAAAATAAAAATGGGGTCTGTCTTATACTCCGGTGTTGTCTTACCGGATGGGGGCAGCAGTGGTGGTGAAGTGGGGTCACAGGAGCCAGAGGTTGTGCTGCCAGCTGCGGCAGGTCTGTGCTGGCAGCGGCGGAGGGTCAGTGGCGGCAGCGGCGGCGGGTCAGTAGTGGCAGCAGCGGTGGGTCAGTAGTGGCAGCAACGGCGGCAGGTCAGTGGTGGAGCAGGACGATGCGGTGAGTGTCCCAATCTGACCGCAGTCCTGGTTCAAATGAAGGCGCCTGGAGTGGTGCATGAGCAGATGGAGCTCTCATCCAAGAGCTCCATCTGCGAACGCACTGATTCCCGGTGCCATCATTTGAAACTGGGACCGCGGACACACTGGGACACCTGCCGCACAGCCACCACAGTCTGCGCAGCTACCCGCCTGCATGCACAGAGTGGCAGCCAGCAGGCCGCCCACCCGCACGCAGCCACAGGCACCCGGCCGCCTGAACCCACCCGGTCGCCGCAAAGACAGGCCCCCATCCCCGTAAGCTATATTCCGTTTTTAACATGCACCCCTCATTTTCCTCCCAAATTTTTGGGAGGAAAAGTGCGTCTTATAATCTGAAAAATACGGTACCTACACTGAAGATGAAAATTAGAGAACACTAAACAATTTCCTAATTTTGTGGTCATTGTGTAGGTGATTATATCCTAACATGAGTAAACTAGCAGTATTTTAAACTTATTTCGTATATTGAATTTATTGTAAAGCACATAGTAAAAATTTAAATGAGATAAATGAGAAACAACACTGATTAAAATTAGATTAGATGAAAATTAGAGAATACTTTCAGATACCTGCAAGTTATTGGTGTTAATTTGGCACCTGATGCTAATTTTCTTAATTATCTGACAAGCCTATTTAACTAACAGCCTAACTTTCCAGTTTGCACTGACTTTGCAGAAATGGTGTGCTTTTCCAAAGTGACTGAAACCCTCCGGCAGCAGCTTGTCCAGATGAAGGACAAAGGGGTGACTCTATCAGCCATAGCAATATTATGGAAGAGGTAGAGAATCTCCTCATAAAGCAAAATGATAAAGCAGCGAGTCTCGGAGAGGTAATTACTTTGGGGGACTTTAACTATCCTGATATAAATTGGGGAACAGAAACTTGCAGTTCCAGCAAAGGAAATAGATTTTTGATAACAATGAAAGATAATTACCTTTCACAAATGGTACAGGACCCCACAAGAGGGGGAGCACTACTAGACCTTGTACTAACCAATAGGCCAGACCGCATATCAAATATACAAGTTGGGGGTTACTTGGGGAATAGTGATCACAAAATAATAAGTTTTCATGTATTCTTTAGTAAGATGTATAGTAGAGGGGCTACAAGGACACTGAACTTCAGGAAAGCAAATTTTAAACGGTTGAGAGATGATTTTAGTGCAATAAACTGGGATGATGTACTAAGTAATAAAAGTACACAAAGCAAATGGGAGACTTTTATGAGCATCCTGAATAGGGCTTGTGCAGAATATATACCCTATGGGAACAAACATGCTAGAAATAGGAGGAAACCCCTATGGCTAAATAGAGCTGTAAGGGAAGCAATAAAAGAAAAACAGAAAGCCTTAAAAGAATTAAAGAGGGTAGTAGTGATGAAGCATTATATAATTATAGAAAATTAAATAAAATATGTAAAAAGCAAATTAAGTTAGCTAAGTTTGAGACAGAGAGACTCATTGCGAGAGAAAGTAAAAATAGTCCTAAAATATTCTTTAACTACATAAACAGTAAAAAACTGAAAAGTGATAGTGTTGGCCCCCTTAAAAATAGTCTTGGTGAAATGGTGGAAGGGGATGAGGGTAAAGCCAACCTGCTGAATGACTTTTTTTCTACGGTTTTTATACAAGAAAATGCCATGGCAGATGACATGACCAGTGATACCATAAATTTACCCTTGAATATTACCTGCTTAACCCAGCAGGAAGTACGCCGCCGCCTCGAAATCACTAAGGTTGACAAATCTCCGGGCCCGGATGGCATACACCCCAGAGTACTACAGGAATTGAGTTCTGTGATCGATAGACCATTATTTTTAATCTTCTCAGATTCCTGAAGAACAGGGTCGGTACCGCAGGACTGGCGCATAGTAAATGTGGTGCCAATACTCAAAAAGGGGACAAAAACTGAGCCGGGAAATTATAGGCCGGTAAGTTTAACCTCTACGGTTGGTAAAATCCTGGAGGGTTTCTTGAGAGATGCTATACTGGAGTATCTCAAGAAAAATAACTTTATGACAGAGTATCAACATGGGTTTATGAGGGATCGATCCTGTCAAACTAATTTGATCAGCTTCTATGAAGAGGTAAGTTCAAGCCTGGACCAGGGAAATGCAGTGGATGTTGTGTATATGGACTTTTCAAAAGCTTTTGATACGGTGCCACACAAAAGGTTGGTACATAAAATGAGAATAATGGGGATAGGGGAAAATATGTGTAACTGGGTTAAAAACTGGCTCAGTGATAGGAAACAAAGGTTGGTTATTAATGGTACGTACTTGGACTGGGTCTCAGTTCATAGTGGGGTACCACAGGGGTCAGTATTGGGCCCGCTTCTTTTCAACATATTTCTTAATGATATTGTTGGGGGCATGCGGAGTAGAATTTCAATATTTGCAGATGATACTAAACTCTGCAGGGTAATCAATACAGAGGAGAATCATTTTATATTACAGGGAGATTTATGTAAATTGGAGGATTGGGCTGAGAAGTGGCAATTGAAGTTTAATGTAGATAAATGTAAGGTCATGCACTTGGGTAGAGGAAATAACATTTATGATTATGTACTTAATTGTAGAACACTGGGTAAAACAGACACAGAAAAAGACTTGGGTGTATGGGTGGATGGTAAACTTCACTTTAGTGGACAGTGTCAGGCAACTGCTGCCAGGGCTAATAAAATAATGGGATGTATTAAAAGAGGTATAAGGGTATGTGCGCACGTTGCTTTTTACCTGCTTTTTACCTGCTTTTTTGCTGCTTTTTCTTCTGCGCTGTTTAATGCCAAAATGGATGTGTTCTTCTATTCAAGCAAAGTCTATGGGAATTTGGGTTTCTTGTTCACACTATGTTGTTCAAAATGCTGCCTTTTTGTGGCAGAACTTTGGTCAAAAACTCAGCTTTTCAAAGAAGCAACATGTCAATTGTTTTTGCCATTTGGGTTTTGCACTGCAAAGCTGAGTTTTTGACCAAAGTTCTGCCACAAAAAGGCAGCATTTTGAACAACATAGTGTGAACAAGAACCCCAAATTCCCATAGACTATGCTTGAATAGAAGAATACATCCATTTTGGCATTAAACAGCGCAGAAGAAAAAGCAGCAAAAAAGCAGGTAAAAAGCAACGTGCGCACATACCCTTAGTGTTCATGAAAAAAATATAGGACTGCCAGGACCCAACTACCACCATTTCCCCCCACCTAGAAAGACACGACACCGTTCTCTTATAAATTAAAAATACTTTTATTTGAATTTTCCATTTTTTGGAGAGAGGCATGGGGAAAAACCACTCTCATCTTTTGGCATAAAATTTGGTCGCAGCTTTTTACCAGGCATTAACTTGCCAACATCACGGGGTTCAGGTAAATGTACCGCCTTCCGGCCGTCCGGCGCGGGTAATTCACCACCACTTCTCCTACCCCTTCCGCTGCTGCGACTTAAACACCGTAAACTCAATCAAAATAGGAAAAACAAAAGGGAGGGAGGGTGGGAAACAGGTCCGGGTTCTGCAGCAGAGAGGCCGGAAGCTGGGCAACACAGTGATATGTAACCAGGAGGCGGGGCTTAGGCCAGTCACACCACAGAAGGCGGGGGCGGCAGGTCAGTGTCTTTCCAGGGGGGGAGACCTCTATTTAAACATGCATAGGGGCCAGCAGTCAGGGGGCAGCATCTCAAGTTTCTGGCTGCAGTGCCCCTCAGACTGCCAGGACCCAACTACCACCATTTCCCCCCCCCTAGAAAGACACGACACCGTTCTCTTATAAATTAAAAATACTTTTATTTGAATTTTCCATTTTTTGGAGAGAGGCATGGGGAAAAACCACTCTCATCTTTTGGCATAAAATTTGGTCGCAGCTTTTTACCAGGCATTAACTTGCCAACATCACGGGGTTCAGGTAAATGTACCGCCTTCCGGCCGTCCGGCGCGGGTAATTCACCACCACTTCTCCTACCCCTTCCGCCAAGGAGCAGCACAGCACCAGCAAGCTGCGACCCCCCCCAAAAACTAAAAAATACCTGAGCCGTCCCAGGCATTTCCGCAACCACCATATCCATAACATCATCATTTGGGATATACCCATCCAAGCTTAAGTACAGCCAAATATTGTCCAGCTGGCGGTGCCAGACCAACAACTTTTCTTTTTTTTTTTTTTTTTTTTTTTTTTTTTAAACACTTTATTAACAGCACAACTTGGGTAGGCCCTGATCGACCATGCGCCAGGAGAGATCCTTATCACATTCTTCCTTAGCTCATGCCCCCTGGGCCAGAGGGTTACCTTCGACCGGATCGTTGTAACACTCCGAACTAAAACAGGGAAACTTGTACTTCTCTGACCGGATAATGGTAAGAGGCCTAGCTAGACGGCCTTGGACCAGATACTTGAAGCCTATGTGTATCACCAAGTCGGTTGGAAAAAAGAGAGCTCACGCAATCTTGATCGCCTCTGATAAACCCACAGCTGATCCAAGCTCCGGCAACCTCTCCAATTACATCCACTGTAACGGGAACAAGGAACCGACCACCAAGGCGAAGATCCCCTCTCCTCACAGCCAATATATATGGACGTAACCTCGGACCCAGTCACTAGGCCGACTTGGATCTGAAAGGAAAACAATGTCAGAACAGAGAATTCTCGTAACCATCAAACACCTCTTCTCTCCAAGGAGGTACTGGCAAAACCCACAAACTTTTTTTTTTTTTTTTTTTAAAAAACAAATCACAATCATGTCATTTTACATTAGCCCTGTACGCTGTTCTGAATCTTCTTACATGACTAATAAAACCAGATTTCAAAAACCAACTCAGTCCTGACGTCCCTCTTAATGCATTTCAATTGCAGTCACCTAATCCACTGAAACTGTGCTCATGTATGCTGGCCCCTGAAGCCTTGGAACGCCCCAACTCTGGTAGAGTACGTAACGGGTACCACGGCTGGCAAACACCAAAATAACGGGGAACCGTCACATTACCAACCAAAAATAGCCCACAAAATGTAGGCTAACTCCGTGACGCTAAAATGAAGGGCCGTCGTCGTGGGTAAAAACTAGTCCCATCACGCCCGCTCGCCTAAGAGACATAACCGACAACGTCGGGACACCCGCCGAGTGAGGGAAAAAGATCCAAAACATCAAGGTATAGATTCGCAATGGGGCGAACGATCCAAAACCCACCCTTTTTTTTTTTTTTTTGGAATAATCCATGGCTAGAAAAGAATAGACCTACTGTGATCCACTCGCTTGCCGCTAATCATCCAACCCTTAAATAACTTACACCCCACAAGACCCACATCGCTTCAGTAAAGTTCCACAATTTAAAAACGGGAAGACCGACCTCGTAACAGGTTGCTTGCAACCGAAAATGGTGCACGTTCGCTGAATACTACAGGATGTGTATTACTAAAGGGTGGCTTGGGAAATCGTCACGCACATCAGCCACCAAACACACCCGCTGCATAACGTACCATAGAACCGTCAGGTCAATGCAAAATGGGGGCCCGGATCATAAGCCTAACTTCACCGAACACCCCACCATCTAGCTGCGCACTCCCAGCCTTGATCCTGCTGGTGGGTGGAGTTACCAAAATACCTGGGATTGGGATTGCAATAGGGTGAGCGATACTAACCCGGAAACCAAATGCCTGTATTGACTTCAACCCTGTGTTGACCCATAAGCATTCCAAGCCACAAAAAACCTAAACAGCCTGATTACTTATTTGAGGAGGGGGCTGTAGTTGGTTAAGACTTTTACCCACCGGCATCGTCGAACCACTGGTCATCCTCCTATTTCCCAGTCTACCCCCCCTTTTGTTTAGCTGAACCTAAATAGGGGGAAAGGCGCAATCAAAGTTAGGTTACCGGACCATGCCCGCCGGGCCCAGCATAGGGAACTCTTTTTTTTTTTTTTTTTATATATATATATATATAACTATATAAACACATTGTATTGCAAATAATCCCAAACAGCTGGCCCTGCAACGCCGGAAATAATCCACCTACAAATCTGTCTGTTCCTGCTCTTGAAATTATTATGGCACGGCACAATGGCTCAGTGGCCAGATGCAGCCCTGGGGTCCTGGGCCCAAATCCCACCCAGGACACCATCCGCAAGGAGCCTGCACGTTCTACCCGTGTCTGCGTGGGTCTCCTCCGGGCACTCCGGCCTCCTCCCACACCCCCAAAAACACACAGGTAGGGAATCCAGACCGTAAGCCCAAATGGGGACAGCGTCCACAACGCATGCAAAGCACAGCAGAATATGTGAGCGCTATATAAAATAAAGGTTTCTTTTTTTTTTTTTTTTTTTTAAAAAAATTGGCAATTGGCACTTGACGAGAAATTACACTACACCATCAGGTCCCCATTTAGGGGCGCCCATATCCTGGTTCCATGTTACGGAACACAAGTTAAAACTTACCGCTTCTGAAGTTGGACACATGTACCAAAAACCCGGGCCACCCAACACTGCCACTTAGTAATACCCTTGGTAGCCATGGTAAAGGCACATGGGGAAAACTAATGCTGTAGACACGACCTTACAAAGTTAAAGTATTCCCTGTGGGTTCCCAGAGATGGAGTGTAGAGCGTCCAGGTAACGGGTAATAGTGAAATAAACCTGTCTCCATGTGGCCAAGCATTCCGAATAGAGGCAAATCCTATAAGAGGTGTGTGTTTTTTTTGTTTTTGTTTTTTTTTTGTTTTTTTTATATATATATATATATATATATATATATATATATATATATATATATATATTACAATTGCTTCAAATAATATAGCTAGTCGGCACCCTCTATCGTATAATATTAGAATAATCTCCGTCTGGTAAAATATTGCATAGCCATTTGTCAGTTATATACCTGAGATCAAAAAATAAAATTGAGTATTTTTTTATTTTTTTTTTTTTTTTGAGGGGATATTCATGTGGACATAATTATGCAATTAAATAAAATATAAAGATGCAAATTTTGCACATCACTTGCTCACTTATGTCTGTCAAGATGAAACACAAACCAGCAGCGAAAAGGTACCAAACCTGCAACTTTTCAGCTACAGCACTAAGTTATAATGGAGATCCCATTTTCATGCATAAATACCTGTTTGTAGAAAGGACTGGCACAAGACTTTTTTTTTTTTTTTTAAATTAAATAGGAAAGGGTTTTTTACAGTTAGAGCAGTCAGGTTGTGGAATGCCGACCACAGTATTCAGTAACAGCAGATACTACAACTGCCTTTAATATCAGGGTGTGAGATTTCCACCGTCCATCCACAGTGTTGGTCATACATAACTCAGTAAGAAGAATGTAGAATTAGGTGGGAATCCTGTTGCCTGGTGACATCACGTTACCCCTCCCCTGGGGCACTTATCCCACCCAAATTCCACATAGTGGTACTTACCAGAAGATGCAGGAAAAAGCAGACCCTACTTCTGGAAATTGCACGCCCGGTTCCAACGGCAACTCCGCTGTCCGGACCAATGTACCCAGATGCTGTTCGTCCCGCAGCGGGACCTCACCAGACTTAGTCTGAGGACGAGAATGCGTTTGCCACGCGGCGACCTTGACCATCCGCCGCAGTGGTGGGATCTATCTCTACCGATGTGACTTTTTTTTTTTTTTTTTTTTTCTTCTTCCTCCATGACGATGCTCAGAGCCCCGATGCCCACGCCGATGCTATCGTGAGGCTGACTGACTACGGTCGCCGCAGCTACCCGCACCATGTTTTGACTACCACAATGGCCGGGGTACCTGCAAATGACCGCATAGCACGTTGTTCAACGTCATCCCAACCGCCGCCATCCCACGCCGGAACCCCGGGGGAGGGGGGTGTGGGGGGGGGGGCGGTTTGTTCTGCCTACAGCCCCAGTGCGTACAGTGTCACGATGGGGTATATGAGAAGATGTGGGGTGGTGGGGGGCCGGTACAGGGGAGCGGAGCTCATTACTCCAGCAGGCCAGCGCACCCACCGCTGCAGCGCTTCCAACTTGCCCCTGCAACAGGGACCGCACCAACACACAGATCGCCCCCGTACTCCCCCCCCCCCCCGTGCCGGCAGTGATAGGGCGGCGGGCGGCGCCGTAGAAAAAGCGCGCAAAGCGCTCCATTTTAAATTTAACAGCAACTCAAACTAACCGGCGGGCGGGCAGTTCCCTCAGAACGCCGCTCGCCGGCACACATAACTTAAGCCTCAGCAGGGAGGGAGCCGCTCACAGCTAACAATGCCATGAGCAGCACGCTTCCCTCCCTGCTGAAAAGGGGGGGGGGGGAGGGTGATTTGGGCAGATTGACGGCGAGCACAAGCTGACCGGCGGGCGGGTAGTTCCCTCAGAACGCCGCTCGCCGGTACATGTCACTTGTGCCTCAGCATGGAGGGAGCCGCTCACAGCTAAAAGCGCCGTGAGCAGGACGCTTTCCTCCATGCTGATTTTAGGGGAGGATGGAGGGAGGGGGGAGGATGGAGGGAGGGGGGGGGCAGGGGGGGAAGGGTGTTAAATAATGGCGAGCACAAGCGGACCAGCGGGCGGGTAGTTCCCTTAGAACGCCGCGCTCACCGGCACACATCGCTTGTGCCTCAGCAGAGAGGCAGCCGCTCACAGCTAACAGCGCTGTGAGCTGAAACGCTTACCTCCCTGCTGATAGCTATCTTACCGCCTCCAGGAGCGGGTCCCTGTGTCCGGCTGCCCAAACAGGTCCGGGTTCTGCAGCAGAGAGGCCGGAAGCTGGGCAACACAGTGATATGTAACCAGGAGGCGGGGCTTAGGCCAGTCACACCACAGAAGGCGGGGGCGGCAGGTCAGTGTCTTTCCAGGGGGGGAGACCTCTATTTAAACATGCATAGGGGCCAGCAGTCAGGGGGCAGCATCTCAAGTTTCTGGCTGCAGTGCCCCTCATTCTACCTCTGTACAAGTCACTAGTGCGACCGCACTTAGAATACGGTGTACAATTCTGGTCACCGATATATAAGAAGGACATGGCTGCACTGGAGAGGGTGCAGAGAAGAGCGACCAAGATTACTAGAGGAATGGGTGGGCTGCAATACCAAGACAGGTTATTAAACTTGGGGTTATTTAGTTTAGAAAAACGACGGCTTAGGGGGATCTAATCACAATTTATAAATATATGAGGGGACAGTACAGAGACCTTTCCAAAGACCTCTTTACACCTAGGCCTGCGACTGGAACACGGGGGCATCCGCTATGTCTTGAGGAAAGAAGGTTTAATCATAATCACAGACGAGGATTCTTTACTGTACGAGCAGTGAGACTATGGAACTCTCTGCCGCATGATGTTGTAATGAGTGATTCACTACTAACATTTAAGCAGCGCCTGGACGCCTTTCTTGAAAAATTTAATATAACCAGTTATGTATATTAGATTTTATGACAGGGTGTTGATCCAGGGAACTAGTCTGATTGTCGTATGTGGAGTCAGGAAGGAATTTTTTTTCCCCATTGGAGCTTGTTTGCCACATTGGTTTTTTTTCTGCCTTCCTCTGGATCAACATGTTAGGCTACAGGTTGAACTAGATGGACTTAGGGCGGCTTTGCACGT
This sequence comes from Anomaloglossus baeobatrachus, assembly GCF_048569485.1. Classification (NCBI taxonomy): domain Eukaryota; kingdom Metazoa; phylum Chordata; class Amphibia; order Anura; family Aromobatidae; genus Anomaloglossus; species Anomaloglossus baeobatrachus. The sequence goes on from NC_134357.1 coordinate 254,622,572, forward strand.
TGCAACATCGCACGTGCGATGTCAGTGGGGTCAAATCGAAAGTGACACACATGCGGCGTCACTTTCGACATCATAGTGTGTAAATCCTAGATGATACGATGAACGAGCACAAAAGCGTCGTTATCGTATCATCGGTGTATTCTCCAACATTTCCATAATGCCGATGCAGAGACAGCTACGATGTAGTTCCTCGTTCCTGCGGCAGCACACATCACTGTGTGTAAAGCCGCAGGAGCGAGGAACATCACCTTACCTGCCGCCGCCGGCTATACGGAAGGAAGGAGGTGGGCGGGATGTTTACGTCCTGCTCATCTCCGCCCCTCCGCCGCTATTGGCCGCCTGCCGTGTGATGTCGCTATGACGCCGCATGACCCGCCCCCTTAGGAAGGAGGCGGGTCGCCGGCCAGAGCGACGGTCGCAGGGCAGGTGAGTGCATGTGAAGCTGGTATAGCGATAATGTTCGCTACGCCAGCTATCACAAGATATCGTACCTGCGACAGGGGCGGGGACTATCGCGTGCGACATCGCAGCATCGGCTTGCGATGTCGCAACGTGCAAAGCCCGCCTTAGAGTCTCCCTTCAACCTTAAAAACTATGATACTATGATACTATGAAGACAAGTTGGTTGTTCCAAGCCTGTGATTTCGAGAATATTGCATCTTTACAACATCACAAACTCTTTCAAGTCCTCCAAGAAGGCTGGTCACCCTCGAAAGACAAATTCAAGAAAGGACAGGATAATGCAGAGACTCTCCATGGGTAATTGTTTCAACACTGCAGCTGGAATTGTTCGCCAGTTTAGCACTGAACAGGGTAAGGATCTGTCTTGTCATACAGTGTCATGATGTTTAAGAGCATTTGGACTGAAAGCCCGACGTTGTCGTGAACAAACCTCTAATGAGCAGAAAGAATCAAAAGACTAGACTCACCTTTGGTGAGGAGCATGTTGTGTGGAGAGAGGAGAAGTGATCCACAGTTCATTCTAGTGATGAAAGCAAGTTTGGCTCTGATGGGAAATAGTGTTCATCAACAAACTGGGAAAAAACTGAGCCCAAAGTGTATTAAGAAGTCAGTGAAAGGTGGTGGACAAAGTGTCATAGTTTGGGGAATGTATTCAGCAGGAGTTGGACCTCTCCTACAGCTACATGGCAGAGTGAATGCAAGTGTGTATCAGAACCTTCTTCAACAACACGTGGTTCCTTACTTGTGTTCATCACTCAATCAGCCAGCAATTTTCATGCAGGACAATGCCCCCTGTCACACAGCCCAATGGGTAAAGCTGTTCCTTGAAAGAGAAAACATTAAAACAATGAAATGGCCAGCCCAGAGTCCTGATCTAATCCCACAACAGTCAAAGAACTGTGGAAGATGCTTCAATAAAGATATCGTGGCACTCCTGGTATAAGTTGGGGTGCACCTGAAGGGTCCAAATCTAGAAGATAAGAAGAAAAGCCGGACACTACCAATTAGATGCAAAAGTGAATTTATTCATGCAGGAAAATCAGTGAAAAATCAAAGACATTTTGGTCTAATATTGGACCTTCATCAGTTTCACGTGCTGCTGGGAGAGAGCTTCCTGCACTGATGGCATAGGAATGAGCAGCTTCTTTTGCTATGGCTGATAGGGTCACCCGTTTGGCCTTCATCTGGACAAGTCAGTGCAAACAGGAAAGTTAGGCTGCCAGTTAGGCCAGAGTCACACTTGCGAGTGCCGTGTAACTCGCGCGAGTCTCTCATTGAATCATCCGGCACGGACTCGCACTCTCCTGACAGGAGCGGGTCGGTTGCATGTATGTCTATGCAGCTGAGACGCTCCTGTCTGAAGAGTGTGAGTCCATGCCGGGTGATGCAACAAGAGACTCGCGCGAGTTACACGCGAGGCACTCGCAAGTGTGACTCTGGCCTTAAATAAGGTTTGTCAGATAATTAAGGAAATTAGCACCAGGTGCCAGATTAACACCAATAACTTGCAGGTATCTGAAAGTGTTCTCTAATTTTGATCAGTGTTTTTTTTTTTCATTTAACTCATTTGCATTTTTATTATGTGAATTGGATTAAATTCAGTTTATGAAATACCGTAAGCTTAAAATACTGCGAGTTTACTCATCTTAGGATATAACCACATAGGACTACACAATGCCGCAAAATTTAGGAAATTGTGTGTTGTTCTCTAATTTTGATCTCCAGTGTATATGAAAGCTTGTTTTTTTGTGGGATAAGTTGACTTATTATTATTATCATTTTAGGTGACATACTCTTTATTGATCGCTATTTATTTTGAGTGTTAGGTGAGAGAATGAACAAAAATGCAGCAGTTCAGGAAGTGTTTTTACTTTTTATTCTCTCTTTTTTATATAAGTGATAAGTCAACTTTATTCTTCAGGTCAGTACAGTTATACTGATACTAGATTTATATAGTTTAATATTTTGTTATTTTTGCACACTAAAAACACCTTTTGTTTTTTTATAAAAAATTATTTGTTCTTGCACCACTACTGTATATTCTGAGAGCTATTTTTCCAGTGACAGTGCTGTGTTATTGCAGAATGAGTTGACACTTTTAGGCCCCCTTCACACGTAGCTGATCACAGCTACATAGCTGTAAACAGCAGATACGCTCAATTTCTTTTTCAATGTGCCGCGGGCACAGCGAAAGTGAAAGCAATTCATGTGTAGTATAGGAGTCATCACATGACCCTGTGCTACCATGACAACTACCTGAAGTCACGTGATCGCATCACGTGACTTCCGGTATCGGTCGGTAAGTAAAAGTTTACCGCGATCGCGCTTATAATGGCGCTGTCACATATTGACAGCGCCATTTAAGGGGTTAAACGGCACAAGCAGATAACGATTCTGCTCGTGCCTAGCAGCAGGGCCGGCTCCAGGTTTTTGTGGGCCCCGGGCGGAAGAGTCCCAGTGGGCCCCATCCACACGCAGACACACATACGTACACATACATATACATATTTAACGACAAACTCACAAAAATACATATAGAACTGACACATCTATACAGTCATATACACTGACATACATAGATACACATCATACATGCATACATACAGAGACACACAGCTCTGCTGGATACATACATACAGACACAGCGCTGCTACATACATACACACATAGCTCTGCCACATACATACACACATAGCTCTGCTATATACATGCACACATAGCTCTGCTACATACATAGCTCTGCTATATACATACACACATAGCTCTGCTACATACACACATAGCTCTGCTATATACATACACACATAGCTCTGCTATATACATGCACACATAGCTCTGCTATATACATACACACATAGCTCTGCTATATACATGCACACATAGCTCTGCTATATACATACACACATAGCTCTGCTATATACATACACACATAGCTCTGCTATATACATACACACATAGCTCTGCTACATACACACATAGCTCTGCTACATACATACACACATAGCTCTGCTATATACATGCACACATAGCTCTGCTATATACATACACACATAGCTCTGCTATAAACATGCACACATAGCTCTGCTATATACATACACACATAGCTCTGCTATATACATACACACATAGCTCTGCTATATACATGCACACATAGCTCTGCTATATACATACACACATAGCTCTGCTATATACATACACACATAGCTCTGCTATATACATACACACATAGCTCTGCTATATACATACACACCTAGCTCTGCTATATACATACACACCTAGCTCTGCTATATACATACACACATAGCTCTGCTATATACATACACACATAGCTCTGCTACATACATACACACATAGCTCTGCTATATACATACACACATAGCTCTGCTATATACATACACACATAGCTCTGCTACATACATACACACCTAGCTCTGCTATATACATACACACATAGCTCTGCTACATACATACACACATAGCTCTGCTATATACATACACACATAGCTCTGCTATATACATACACACATAGCTCTGCTATATACATACACACATAGCTCTGCTATATACATGCACACATAGCTCTGCTATATACATACACACATAGCTCTGCTATATACATGCACACATAGCTCTGCTATATACATACACACATAGCTCTGCTATATACATACACACATAGCTCTGCTATGTACATACACACATAGCTCTGCTATATACATACACACATAGCTCTGCTATATACATACACACATAGCTCTGCTATATACATACACACATAGCTCTGCTATATACATACACACCTAGCTCTGCTATATACATACACACCTAGCTCTGCTATATACATACACACATAGCTCTGCTATATACATACACACATAGCTCTGCTATATACATACACACATAGCTCTGCTATATACATACACACCTAGCTCTGCTATATACATGCACACCTAGCTCTGCTATATACATACACACATAGCTCTGCTATATACATACACACATAGCTCTGCTATATACATACACACCTAGCTCTGCTACATACAGACAGAGACAGACACGCGCGGCTCCGGGGGGGGCATAAATCGGGGTTGGGGAGGGCACATACCGCTCAGGTCACGGTGGAGAGGGGGCCCACACAGCGCCGGAGGGACACGCTGTGCTGGGGGTCGCTGGCTGGCACTGCAACTCTCATCTGTGGGACTGAGCAGGATGCCGGTCTGTAGCTCCGCCCACAGATGAAGTTCAAACCAGGAAGTCTGCGCGCCTTAAAGAGACGGCGCCGCAGATTCCTGCCGAGGACTGCGGTCCCCGGAACTCGGCCCGGGGACCGCAGAACTAAGGAGAGTGGGCCCCGGCCAAGGTGCACCAGAGCTGACGAGGCCGAGTGGGCCCCCCGGCTCTCCAGGGCCCCGGCATTTGCCCGGGTATGCCGGGTGCTGACGCCGGCCCTGCCTAGCAGGCACACATCTCAGCTGTGAAAATTAGCTGAGATGTGCGCCGATCGAAGCATGCTGCCGCCGGCAGACCGCGGGCAGTAACGTTATGACCGCTAGGACGTAATTTTACGGCCCGCGGTCGTTAAGGGGTTAAGTGGTTACACAAATGTGAAGCCACAGACAAAAGACCGCACCATGGGCTAGCCTAATATAGGGTAGAAGTGCGATTGGGGTGTGATTGTACTATACATGTGTTATAGTGGTGTCGTGTTCCTGACTCTGAAGACACCAATCGCATTGTTTATAATATGTTAAGTGAACTATGATCATAGTATCATAGTTTCATAGTTTTTAAGGTTGAAGGGAGACTCTAAGTCCATCTAGTTCAACCCGTAGCCTAACATGTTGATCCAGAGGAAGGCAAAAAACCCCAATGTGGCAAACAAGTTCCAATGGGGAAAAAATGTCCTTCCTGACTCCACATTCGGCAATCAGACTAGTTCCCTGGATCAATACCCTGTCATAAAATCTAATATACATAACTGGTAATATTAAATTATGATAATGAGTGATGATAATGTGTGGATTATAATGTGTTCTTGTGTAATGTATAGTGAAACCTGTGATATATAGCATTGATGATAATGTGTAATGTGAAGTATGTCTATTACTTGTGTAGGAAATTACCAGACTATAGGGTAAGCAACAGTTAAGTGTTGGGACTAGCCCACAGTGGGAAGGGTTAGTTGTCAGGGTAAGAGACTGTTCATTTGAGAAGAGTTAGTTGAGTTTAAGAAGTGAACATCTAGTGAGCGACAGTTACAGATGGATAGTCTGTAGGTCATGAGTAGCTTGTGACAGCAAGGGTAAGAAAGGAGACTGGAAATGAGAGAGCGCAAACCTGGAGAGTTGACTGAGACACAGAGTGAGAACAGCGTTGAAACTAGAGACCGATCCATGAACAAAACGGTCTCAGACAGTAGGAGTCGGAAAAGAAGACTCATTAGATCATCATTATCAAAAGAAGGCCCATTAGCCATCAAGTTAATGGGTTTATTCTAACTGGCATGTAATTGCGTCGGCTTATCAAAGCAGATTCTCCTCTAGCATCTGAGAGTCCAAGGCTCTACTCTGGCCATGGTGATGAGACCACTGATTCTCACTCTTGTAACTTGTAAGAAGACTACACGTGGAGCCGCTGCAAGGGAAAGTGACTGTCATGAGTTGTACTGAAACGCTGAGCTCGGTTGTGCTGGAACTAAGAGGACCACTAAGATCTGAAGCAACCCAGTAGGAACTAGGGCTGTGTCAGAATATGCCTTGTAGAACTATAATGCGCTAGAAGATATGTGCTTGCTATCTGAAGTGTAAAGTTGTTGCAGAGAACGAACCATTGAGTAGACTTGTTGTTTGAAACAACCTGTTTGTCTCCTTGTTAGTACAAGTTGTCATTGGGTCCTGGCCAGCCGATGTCGGCAGTAGTATGCAGCCTCCACAGGTTCACAGCCCACACGACACAAGTCCACACACCCAGCAAGAAACGTGCATTCCATGTAGTCTGCCGTGGCATCTGGATTCCATGCTTCGTCCATGACTACTGCCCCATGACACCTTACACATGCCCAGTTATGTACCTATATAGTGTATGATGGCCAGTGTTCTGGAGCTAAGCTGCACATAACTATGAATGCAGTTTGTGAACCCTTTGGGTGGAATTGAGTTGTAATGGCAACGCCCCAGGCTTCAGTTGTAATGGCAACCCCCCAGGCCTGCCATCTTAATAATGCAGTATTCTCGCCTGTCAATGTCAGGCCAACGTATAGAGGTATTTCAATACAATATTTCATATTACTTATTCAATATTGACTATTAATTTTGAGCACAATCATATATCCATTGTGAATTTTGGAGGTGGCATAGAAATTGTAGGTTCGTCTAATATTTCCTCTAAGTTGCCTATCATTCATCTGCTTGCTTCTTGTGTCACTCGGGTGTGGTATCAAGTAAGAACACACAGGAAGTATATGAGCTAAAGCGTGAAAAGAAAAAAACGTTCTCAGAGCAGACAGAGACAAGCAAGAGGAAGCCTACCCTTCACACTCGCAGTAAGTGACTTCCATCATCTTCTGCATCTGCTGTAGGCTCTCTTATTACCTCCATCTTTCATTGGTTTTATTGTCCTTTCCTTGACCAGCTTCTTCTCACTTTGGTGCTTAGCAATAGCTCTTCATGTCTTCAGATGATCGTACGTGAGGATGCTAATATTGCACTTTACAGCAGTTGCCAATAAGCTAAAATAACATGTGCTCCGATAATATACGACGGCACACTGAGGGTCTTCATACGATTGTCAAGACCATAGACTCCATATAACATAACTTTCATGTTTCCTCAACTGAAGAGTGCAATATTTCTGGGACCATCAAGGGGCTACAGTGCTTGCCTCCCGACAGAGTCCAGTCATTACTGGATCAAGAGGCTCACAGTAACTTTTTGGCTTTACCGCCATGTGTACCACCATCACTTCATGTAACTTTTCCGATATATTTGATGTATTGAGGCATCAGTTAGTCAAACTCTTGTAAAGTTATTTATAGGTCGATGTAAGGCATTAAAACTGTTTCACTTCACATTCAGAAAAGCGGTTTTCTGCCAGATATGGCAGGGTGCAGGCTTTTTTGTATAGCACCAATTCCTGGCAAGATAAAAATCAGAAGGGGCTACTTTGCCAGCACGGTGACTTTTTTATGCAGAGTGTTACAGGAGAACTAAATTTCAGACCACCGACAATCATTTAGATGGCTTATTACTGGTAATCCTGCATACAAACCTGCGTAGTGAGTCATTATCTATACAGGTCGTCAGGCCGTTAATGATATCCACTGCCCAGTACCAAGAGACAAGAGCAGCAACCAAAAGATGCTTCTGCACCCCCCAAGTGGCAGGGAGCATTTAGTTGTGACTTTGGGGTTGGGGTGTGCATCTTAAGACCTTGTGCGCACAGTGCAGTTTTTAATGTGTTTTGGTGCAGTTATGGGTGCAGTTTATTGACCTAAACTGCATGGATTTCCTCCCCCAGCAAAGTCTATGAGCGTTCAGAAAGGCTGTGCGCCACGTTGCTTCTTTTTTCTTTTGTTGCAGAAAAAAGAAGCAGCATGTCAATTCTTTGGGCGTTTTTGACCTGTGTTTGCCATTGAAAACTGTAAAAAAAGAAGGCCTAGGCAGCAATGCATCCAAATACGCACTGAAACGCGTCAAAAATGCATCAAAACGAGTAAAAACGCATGCGTTTTTAATGTGTTATTTCTCTTTAGGTGCGTGCGCACATAGCATTAATAGCTGTCTTTTCTATTACTTTACGTGATGGGATATAATTATAGGAACAGGAACAGTTTACAGAAAATCCAAGCACAGAATATCTGTAAATCTGCACTACATATGAAATCATGAAAATACGCAGCCTACAGCCCCAATTCATCAGTGCCGTTTCTCCAGTTTTCTGGATTAATTAGCTCCTTTTTATTGGCTTTAGTATTTGACAACCATACACCATTAGTCCACAGAAATGGCGCTTAAAATCTAATTTATTGAATAAAAACATATTGTGACATAGCAACAGCATAGAAATGAGGTGCAGACCCTACGCATTTCAAGCTGCTTTCCCGCTCTTAATCATGGCATGCAATGTTCAGCTCAAAAACAACCTCAAATCTCCACAAATATATATACATGTCCACTGAAGAGGAGATAAATTGAAAATTAACATACCTGAGTTCTCATTTGAGATTTAACCCTTTACATGGTGTGGGACATATTGCATCCTGTCTAGAATGAGAAAAAAAATAAAATAAATAAAATTAAAAAATAGGGGCATTATCAATAATGAAACATCTTGATTCATACCTTTAAGAGTTTGGGTTTCCAAATTAAAAGTCCAGAATGCTTCTCTTCTCAGTAATAGGCATTGCCAGTCACCTTCTTGAGGAGGTCAATTCATTATTTTAATAGCGAAATCATGAAAACCGTTTGTGCGTGCTTCATGTTACGCAAAAGCATTGATGTTACTTCACCACAATATATTTTTATTCAATATTCAATAAGAAGATTTTATGCTCTATATCTGTGGCTGGACCAAAGATGTATTTTTGGATTTTCGTTGGAATGCTACACAAGAGCATGGTCAGCACCCATAAATAAAGCTCCAAAATCCTATCCCAATATGTAGTAGGTGTAATAATATTAGATAATACATCCAATTAGAAATGTAGTAAAGTTCTCCAGATTAGTTATGTCTCTTACCTCATGTGCAGGGCATTGCAGTAGCTTTGGTATCCATGTTTATGACCACGAGCAACTAACTGTCACCATATGAGTGGATATAACTAAGCTGCAATGCCCTGCACATGAGGTAGGAGACATTGCTATTCAGGAAACCTATACTATATTTCCAATTGAAGATAATTTCTAATATTATTATTATTATTATTACACCTACGACATTTTGCAACAAGATCTTTGAGATGGGAATACCCCTTTAAGCCGATCTATACTTGGTGAGATGGTTAGATTTTTTTTCTGTTTTTTAAACTTTAGTATTTGCACTTTATCCTCTGTAGATTTTGCACCACTTTTCAAATTGTCTTTCTTTTTTAACTATTTTTTTACTTTTCCTCATCATCTTTGCTCATCCAGATGTTTTAGACAGATTCACAGAATGACGCTTTTACCAAATGTTCAATTTTTGGGGCGCATCTCACTCTATAGTAAGGTTTCTAGAGGAGTTTTCAGTTTGTCTAATATTTTCAACTTTTTAATAGATTTGCCAATTTTGGTGCTGAAAAGTAAGAATAAACGGATAAATACAGAAAAAAAGAGTATTTTTATTATTTTGCACAAAATTTCTGATCACATGTGCCATTTTGAAGAATCCGGTGTAAAAAAACACATCAGTAAATATCATGAGTCAAAAAAGGAAAAGTGACTTTAATAAATCGAAAATAGTGAATCAGGCCCCATTGTACACTGGAGATCAATGTTGCGGTCATTGTGTCGTCCTATGTGATTATATCCTAACATGAGTAAACTTGCAGTATTTTAAGCTTATTTCATAAATTGAATTTATTGTAAAGCACATACTAAAAAGGTAAATGAGATAGATGAAAAAGAACCCTGATCAAAATTAGAGAACACTTTCAGATATCTGCAAGCTATTGCTGTTAATCCGGCACCTGCTGCTAATTTCCTTAATTATCTGACAAATCCTACGGTATGTAAATGGCAGCCCAACCTTCCATTTTGCAAAAATGGTGTGCCGTTCTATAGTGACTGAAATCCTCCGGCAACAGGTTGTCTAGATAAAGACCGTATCAGCCATAGCAAGAGAAGTTGGTCGTTCCAAGTTGTATCTTTACAACATCACAAACTCTTTCAAGTTCCCCGAGAAGGTTGGTCACCCTCAAAAGACAAATGCAAGAGAGGACAGCATAATGCAGAGAATCTCCATGGGTAATTGTTTCAACACTGCAGCTGGAATTGCTCGCCAGTTCAGCACTGAACAGGGTAAGGATCTGTATGGTCATACAGTGTCACGACGTTTAAGAGCATTTGGACTGAAAGCCCACTCTGCCGTGACCAAACCTCTCATTAGTAGAAAATATCAAAAGCCTAGACTCACCTTTGGTGAGGAGCATGTTGTGTGGAGAGAGGAGAAGTGGTCCACAGTTCATTTTAGTGATGAAAACAAGTTTAATTGATTTGGGTTTGATGGGAAACATTATGTTCGACAACAAACTGGGAGAAACTGAGCCCAGAGTGTGTTAAGAAGTGAAAGATAGTGAAGGAAGTGTCTTGGTTTGGGGATTGTTTTCTGCAGCAGTAGTTTTACCTCTCATACAGCTACATGGCAGAGTGAATCTAAGTATGTATCAGAATCTTCTTCAACAAGATGTGGTTTCTTACTTGTGTTCATCACTCAATAAGCCAGCAATTTTTCATGCAGATTAATGCCATGCAGGATAATGCCCCCTGTCATGCAGCAAAACGGTTAAAGCAGTTCCTTGAAACAGAAAGCATTGAAACAATGAAATGACTGGCCCAGAGTCCTGATCTAAACCCAGTAGAAAACCTCTGGAAAATCCTTGGTGACAAAGTTATGGCCAAGAAACCCACAACAGTCAAAGAACTGTGGAAGAGACTGGAAGAACAGGGGACCAAAATCTCACCAGAGCAGTGTGAGAGACTAGTGTTGTCCTGTGGCTGCAGATGTACTGAAGTCATTCACAGCAAAGGCCTGTACACTTCCTACTGATTGGTGGCTGTTACCTTCAGTAATGTAGTTATAATCTTTCTCTTTGCTACAGTCATTGTTGTTCTCTAATTATGATCATCACATTTTGGGCGAAATAAAGGTTTCATGTTGATAAACTTTGATCTTTTGTAAAACCCTGTTTTAGTGGCATGGTGTACCCGTTACAGAAAACCTTCAAATGCTGATCAATGTAGATTACATTATTTCTGAAAAGAGCAAGTGATTATACATTGCTCTATAAATTTGATCTCCAGTGTGTGTGTGTGTCCCCGCTAAAGGAATCTGCACCGTCGCATTTACAATCACAAAATTTTGCACAGCCACCTCATTTGACTCAGGGAATGTCATAGACTATGTTTTGAGGGGAAATTTTAACCCTGTGCTTTACAGTTATTCACCAAAAAACCCTACTTACTTACTGTTTGGATGTGTGAGGTAATATATTGGCTGTTTTGATAGTTAGCCTGGATATTTATCAGGTGACATATAGCAACCAATTACTGATTCATTTCTATTTTGCTACAGGTTATTAATAGGAGCTCTGATGGGTTGCTATAGGCAACAAACAACATTCTTAGTATAAGACAGCTTATGTGTCAGTTAATATGATTTCGGTGGTGAAAGGGGGAAGGAGAGAGAGGGAGTGAGAGAAGAAGGGAGGGAGAGAGGAAGAGTGGGAGAAATGGAGAGAGGGGGAGTGGGAGAGAGGGAGAGTGGGCGAAAGAGAGGAAGAATGGGAGAGAGAGTGGGAGAGTTGGAGAGAGGTAGGGTGAGAGAGTGGGATAGAGAGTGGGCTAGAGGGAGAAAGGGGAGAGTAGGAGTGAGGAAGAGTGGGATAGAGGGAGAGTGGGATAGGCCGGCTTCTCACTTGCAAGTTTCTCGCAGTAGTGCAATGCGAGAAATTCTCGCATTGCACTCGGACACATGTTATTGAATGATTCAGATCTCATCTGTGATTTTTTTCTCAGTCCAAATCGGACTGAGAAAAAAAATCGCAGTATGCGGCGTTTTGGCGAGTTTCTCCTGCGAGTCTCTCCAATGCAAGTCTATGGGAGCGTGTAAATAATCGGATGTCACTGGACAAGCACTCACACCATCCTAGTGACATCCGATTTTCTAAATACATTTCTCGCATGTTTCCTAAAACACTGGAAACGAGTGAGGTCTCACAATGTCTGTCAATCACTATTCTCTGTCAGTCAGTCTCTCCCTCTTGGTCTCTATTCTCTCTCTGTCGATCGGTCTGTCTGTCGGTCGGTCACTATCTTTGTCCCTCTCTCTCTGTCCATGTCGGTCTATCCCTCTCCCCCCCTCTCTCAGACTCACCGATCCCTGATCACCAGCGCGGCGCTGCACGGCGTTCACACTGATCCGGCGGCTTCTCCTCTTTTGAAAAAGCCGACCGCTCATTATTCAATCTTGTATTCCCTGCTTTCCCCGCCCACCGGCGCCTATGATTGGTTGCAGTTACACACGCCCCCACGCTGAGTGACAGCTGTCTCACTGCAACTAATCACAGCAGCTGGTGGGCGTGTCTATGCTGTGCAGTAAAATAAATAAATAATTTAAAAAAACGGCGTGCGGTCCCCCCCCCGATTTTAATACCAGCCAGATAAAGCCATACGGCTGAAGGCTGGTATTCTCAGGATGGGGAGCTGCACATTATGGGGAGCCCCCCGGCCTAACAATATCAGCCAGCAGCCGCCCAGAATGGCCGCATCTATTAGATGCGACTGTTCTGGGACTGTACCTGGCTCTTCCCAAGTTGCCCTGGTGCGTTGGCAATCGGGGTAATAAGGAGTTAATGGCAGCCCATAGCTGCCACTAAATCCTAGATTAATCATAGCAGGCGTCTATGAGACACCCCCAATGATTAACCTGTAATTAAAGTTAATAAACATACAGAGTGAAGAAATCCTTTATTTGAAATAATAAACAATAACAAATACCCTCATTCACCACTTTATTAAACCCCAAATACCCATCCATGTCCGACGTAATCCACGGAGGTCCCGCGTCGCTTCCAGCTCAGCTACATGAAGGTGAGAGGAGCTGCAGAAGACACCGCCGCTCCCTGAGGTGAGCCGCGCGATTACTCGCGGCCACCGCTGGATCCTCCAACTATGACAGCAAGTCGCCCGAGTGACAGCGATGAAGTCACAGGTGAGTTGCGGTCTCGGGGGGAGGATTCAGCTGGCCGCAGGTAACCTGAGTGACAGCAACACTAATCGCGCTGCTCAATTCAGTCACTCAGATTAGCGGTCACCGGTGAGTCCTTCACGGGTGACCGCTAATCAGTACGCGACACAGACAGAGCCGCGGTATGACAATGAAGTCGGTGAAGTTCACCCAAGTTCATGCTGATCGTGCGGCTCTGTCTGTGTCTGCTGTCATCTGCCATTCAGCTCTGCTACATGGCTGTTTGTGTCTGCTGTCAGCGGCCATGTAGCAGAGCTGAATGGCAGATGACATAGTAAAAACGGATCCCATATGCATCAAACACGCATTACACACGCTCTGCTATCCTTGAAATAATTAAAAAAAAGGAACGCACTTGCATTGCACACTAACCTAACGTGAACTAAAATCAGCCGAGTTTTTTTCAGCCAACTCGGTCCGATTTTACTCGCATAGATGTGTTTCCAGCCATAGAGGGAGAGTGGGATAGAGGGAGAGTGGGAACAAGTGAGAGTGAGAGGGGGAGAGAGCGAAAATGAGACTGGGAGAGAGGGAGAGACTTAGCTGCTATCCCGGGCAATGCTGGGTACTACCGCTAGTACTATATACTTGCAAAAGCTGTGGACTGTTTAGTTATTCTATACAACATCATGAACCAACCATATTACAAAAAGCAAGATGGTAACCTGCGTTTATTGGCAAAATGAGGGTCGAATAAGTGCAAGAATGGAAAAATATTTCAAATGTATGGTAAATAGAGGATTACAGCTTTGTAACTTATTTTATAATGGAGATGAATGCTCTGTTTCCCTGGAATTGCTTACATGCACTAACAGTGGCTACAGTTGATCTTGGTGCTGTCTATGTGCACAATGGACCACACATGCCCCAGACATACTGTAGCCACTACCTCCCCACCGAACAGCATTGCCCCATTTGTTACTTATTGTCAGAGGATGTGGTTTCCAAATTAATCGTCAAGAAGGAAATGTATGTCAGCTTTGCATCTTGAAAAGAAAGGTACACAGAAATATTATCCATACACATGGTTCACTAAAGCCACGTGCACACGTTGAGTATTTGATGAGTGTTTTACCTCAGTATTTTATAAGCCAAAACCAGGAGTGGGTGAGAAATACAGAAGAGGTGCTTGTGTCTCTATTATACTTTCCTCTGATTGTTCCTCTCTTGGCTTTGGCTTCTAAATGCTGAGGTAAAAACCTGACCAAATACTCAACATGTGCATGCGGCCTTACAAATCCGGAGGTAAAAAAACCTCACCAAATACTCAATGTGTGCACATGGCCTAATAGACTTCAGTGAGTAACCCCAGATTAGGGACTTTCGCTTTTTTCGCAGTGTACACATTATGGTTCTGAGTTTTGCCACACAAATAAGAAGGGCCTGGGGTTTATTTCCCTCTCTGTCCTCTCAGTTGCACATGTCCTCGTTCTGCTGGACAGGGGGATTCGCACCCGTATGGCCTGCATCCATGGTACATACACCCTTGGAATCAGTTTAAAGGGTTAAAGTTACTTCAGATTGGGAGTCTTCAAACCTTGCTAAATTAAAAAGACAGTGCCAATATTTGTAAGATTTAGTTGAGAATATCACAAGAGCTGCCAGATTCTTTTCTAAAATTATAATTATTATTTTTTATACACCCCCATCCCTTTTATGGCTCCCCATTGGATAAAAATGGGATTGTTGGTAGGTATAATTTCAACCTAGTAACTGGTCGGGGTCTAATCTCTCCCTCAAGCCAACATTTTTGATACTTCTTATGCTTATTGGGAGATAATATATAGTTTTTCCAAGACTTAGGGGTTCTTTACACGCTGCGACATCGCTAGCAATTGCTAGCGATGTCGAGCGTGATAGCTCCCGCCCCCGTCGCTCATGCGACATTTGGTGCTCGCTGCCGTAGCGAACATTATCGCTATGGCAGCGTGACACACACATACCTGGTTAGCGTCGTCGCTGTGACCGCCAAACAATCCCTCCCTCAAGGGGGAGGTGCGTTCGACGTCATAGCGACGTCACTGCGGCATCACTAAGCGGACGGCCAATAGAAGCGGAGGGGCGGAGATGAGTGGAACGTAACATCCCGCCCACCTGCTTTCTTCCGCATTGCCGGTGGACACAGGTAAGGAGATGTTAGTCTCTCCCGCGGTGTCACAGATAGCGATGTGTACTGCCGCAGGAACGACGAACTACATCATACCGGTGGGAGCAGCGATATTAAGGAAATGAACGACGTGTCAATGATCACCGTTTTGGAACGATTTTGCGATCGTTGATCGTCGCTCATTAGTGTTACACGCTGCGATGTCGCTACCGGATGTGCGTCACTAAAGACGTGACCCCGACGATATATCGGTAGCAATGTCGCAGCGTGTAAAGTACCCCTTAATCTTGAACTAGAATGGACTGAGTGTTGGTGTAGCACCCCTGAACCTACCAGGGCACTACAAGGTACTGTATCCTGTCAAAGATGCATGGCTTACCCTCAGGGACCTGGAAGACCAGTGCCGGTAACAGCAAAACACATTAAAATCCCAGTTTTCCCCCATTCACAGACTGGTGACAGACTAGAGTTGGACCGAATGGATAGCCATCCAGGGGTTGAGCCGATCGAGTCCACTAGACGACGACCAGGTGGGAGGGGACGGACAGTTAGACAGTTAGTAAGTGGAAGTGAGAGACAACGGACGTAACTGCACTGACACAGGAGTGTGACGGTGACCTGAGGGCCCAGGCATGTGTTGGCCGGTGGAGTACGGTGGAGTGCTCCCGGAACCATAGCACCGATGGGGTACAGAGCACTAGGTCAGGCAAACACTCCAGGCAGACCTTTTAAAATCTAAACAGTGAGGGGACCATCCAGGACCTCACTGACCTTAGAAGTCCAGGGGCACCAGCAGTAGCGGGAGAACCAGGGACCGGAACGGAATACTGACCCTAAAGGGTTCACACTTGCTCCCTGTATGGACCAGAGACTGAGAGACTAACAGGAGGGGACCCCAGACACTCCAAGCCACGGGGACCCACCAACTTGAGAAAGGTGCAGGGGAAAGAAGCCACCACGTCACCAACCCGGCACTGGGACTAGGGGAACCAGAGGTGAACACCAGCCTTCCTCCGGGTACCGGTTACCAACCCCTGTGAGTAAAGAGAACCAGTTACACAGCAACCCCTTGTGTGGCCTACCTTCTTTCCGCGCCTAACTCCATCACCTACTCCCCTGGGGCCCCGGCCCTACTTGCGGAGGGCCCAACATCCAGGCTGCAGTCAACATCAGCCCCAGCGGAGAGACTCTCTCTTTAACCACAACCCGCAAGTGGCGTCACAACATAAACTTTATTAAACATTCATCTGTACATAACCCCTTTCAAGCGACCCCCAGGGTCACGGAACCGGGCAACGGCCACCCAATGACACATCCCATTAGTACACTGCCCGGGACAGAGTACCCCATAGCCCTGGGGCGAGTCATTGGATATACTGTATACTGTCTGTATTCATACTCTCCAGATAGACAAGGGCTCCACTTATCAGAATTTTATGGCCTGTCTTTGCTGGGGACCACTCTAAATAATACCTAGTGGTGGTTAGTGTGGGGGCGCAAGGCTCGGATCAATATATGAATAACGTGATTATTAGTACATGTATAATGTATTGCATATATCTCAGCCTCACAGGCCACCTTGCGGATACTTGATAGACAAACAGGTCTACATTGTAAGCTGCATTCGCCTTCCTGTTTTTGTGGTGTATATCAGTGTTTTCCACCCACAAACCTCAAAGCCTTCACCTCATGTATTTCACGTTTGAAGGAAATGTGCAGCAGTTCTGAGATCTCAATCTGTAATATTTGCAAGACTCCATTTAAAATGTATACAACTTACTGAAAATGTAATCTCCAGGTCTTACGCAGCTATAGGGTTTAATAATATTTTACCAGGTCTTCGGGTTTGGTTGATAATATAAAAGATACATCCTTTAATAGTGTCCCCCTGACCAGATGATTTTTAGTGAATTTCTTCCAGTGCCTGTGAACACCTGTATGATTTTACATTTTAGTTTTTACCATTAGTGTAATAAGGACGAGCAATAATATGGGACATGGCCCATGGACAAATAAAAAGTTCCCTTCTGACCGCTTTAAAGTTACATAGGTACTTGTGCACTAATGTGAAAGTAGCGCTACTCAGAATCAAATAATTAAATCCCATCAGCCAGGTACATGGAGCAAAGAAAGGTGTTATCACTGTCATTTGTGTGTTTGGTTTGCTACACATTACAATAATGCCAGTTTTATATTTTTAGGATAAGACGAATCACAGAAGGTGAACTGGCAATGGAAAACAGAATCAGAGCTTTGGTAAGAATCCTCCTCCAGTAGCCGAGATGGACATAGAAAATTATAGGACCCCATTGCACCGATATTTAGTACACTTTTATAATTACCGTACTAGATTTTTGTTATACAGTGTGTACCTAATGTCTGGATACATATTTTCAAGAAATGAAGTTTATTAGCAATATTGTATTCAATTGGAATATTAAATAATGTCTTCAATATGATTTCCATAATTTGCACTGCAAAGGTTGATGCGCTTTGCAAAATTCACTCGATGTAACAAATCCACATTGCTGTCAATTTAGCACATTCACTCTTTATGCGGTCAATCAAGTGTGTTACAGCTGGGATTTCCATTGAGCTCAGCCTATCCTTTAGCATACCCCAGAAAAAGAAGTCAAGGGGGCTAAGGACTGGTGAACGAGGAGACCACTCCACATGACTATGTTTTCAAGTCCAGTTATGGAAATTGCCACTCAGCCAATCTCTTCCCGCTGTGGTGAAATGGGGCAGGGCGCCATCCTGATGGAACTATTCAGGAACACCACCTAAACTTTCAAGTTGGGGCATTAACTGATCTCTCAGCATGGCGAGAAATCTCACCACTTGCGTTGTGCAGCATCCGTTGCAATCCACCGCCTTGAGGAATTACGGTAATACATGTTCATTGAACAAGAATGGTTCCAATACATGAGCTTTCCACAAACCACACCACACCATCATGTTTTGGAGCTTCTTGCTGTTTTGCATAATCAACAAAATGTGGATTGCTTTGTTATCAGTATCAAACATTCTGTGTGTTAGAGCGCTCTCACGTATCCGGGTTTTCGCCTGTTTGCCGGTTCCGGCGCACACCAGTACAGTGTATACAGTACCGTGGCAGCGCGCCAAGCTCCAGTCACATGCTGTCATGTGACCGGAGCATGTGACCCGGAAGTTACAGCGCTGCCACTGTACTGTATACACTGTACTAGCATGCGCCGGAACCGGCAAACCGGCGAAAAGCCGGATGTGTGAGAGCGCCCTAACCCTGACCATTCACATAAAACAAAGCTTCAATACTACACAGCACAGAGTCTTCGGTGAAACAAAGGTTTTCATCCAATTTATTGAAAAAAACATTCACACATCTCAAGTTGTCTATCAAATTATTGTTAATGAGATTTCCTATGTGTCCAAACTTAGGGACACCCTGTATAAATTAAATAATTCTGAATGCACGGAGCTACCTCTAGGCCGAAGACCCCCAACTTTTCTAACTTTGGAGAACCACAATCAGCTTCGAAAGTTAGTCACTAGCCACATTCTATGCAGAGTCCCCCGTCTGCCTCTTTGAATATTATAATTTCTCAAGTACCCTCTTATAAAATAATAATGCTGTCAATGCCCCATACTAATTAATAATAATGACACAAGTACCCACTTGTAAATTAGTAATGACACAAGCTCCCCTTATAAAGTCCATATGCTATCACTGCCTCATTATAAAATAATACTTCGAGTGTCCCCTTATAAAGTAATAATCACCCAAGTGATCCGTTATAAAATACCAATACCCCAAGTAGCCCCTTAAAGGTAATAACTGCGCAACCCAAAATAACTTTTCGTCTGCTACTGCGCAAAAACCTTTCATCCTATACTAAATCGAGTGTGTATATTCCAAATCCAAAGTGAAAATTGTAAAACGTCAGGAAATTTTGTTATGCTTAACCCCTTCAACCCCGGGCAAATTTCCGTTTTTGTTTTTTGCTCCCCTTCTTTCGAGAGCTATAACTTTTTTATTATACCATCAATCTTGCCATATCAGGGCTTACTTTTTACGGGATGAGGTATACTTTTAAATGAAACCATGAGTTTTACCATATAGTGTACTGAAAAACGGCAAGAAATTCCAAGTACTGAAATATTACAAAAATAAAAATAAAAAAAAAAAAAATAAATCGCACAATTGTTTTTGTGGTATTTTATTCACCGTGTTCAGCATATGGTAAAACTGATGTGTGTGATGCCTCAGGTCGGTACGAGTTCATAGACACCAAACATGTATAGGTTTACTGTTATTAATTCGGTTTCTAGGAACCTTCCACGACAGCATACGAGGTTGTCTCTCCACGCCCTAATAGGGACAGGAAGCACAAGAGAGGTTAAACGGACCCTCCCACCTCGCATTAGCCAGTGTCTTACAAAGAACCGATAGCACATGAGAAGTATAAAACACGTTCCAGGAATACGAGGAATAGGGAGGGAATTAAATGCTGTCGTGGAAAGTTCCTAGAAACTGAATTAACGGTAAGAATAATTCTTATTTCTCTAGTCCCTTCCACGACAGCATAGGAGGGATACCAACAAATTGATACCTGGGGGGGTGGACTACAGCCTGCAGGACTTTCCTGCCAAAAGCCAAATCCTTCGTGAAAGTATGCAGCGAAGTCCAGGTAGCTGCCTTGCAGATCTGCTCAGGAGAAACCCCTGCCCGCTCAGCCCAGGATACAGACGTAGACCTGGTGGAATGTGCAGTAAATCTAGTTGGCGGAGACAGATGTTGGTTGAGGTAGGCTTCTTTAATAACTCGCACGATCCAGTTGGCTATAGTGCTTTTAGCCACTTTCTTGCCTTTATTCTGATCGAAAAGTTGGATGAATAGATTGTGATCAATCAGCCAGGACGCCGTCAGGTCCAGGTAGTGTAATACTGTCCTGCGAACATCCAGAGAATGGAATACTTCCTCCCCCGGAGTCTGAGGATGGTGACAGAAGGCAGGAAGGACAATGGATTGGGAGCAATGGAAATCTGAGACCACCTTGGGAAGGAAGGAAGGGTCCAACCAAAAGACAATGCTATCATCCCTGATGGTCAAGTATGGTTCCCGGATGGATAATGCTTGAAGCTCCCCGACTTTCCGAGCAGAAGTAATTGCCACCAGGAATGCAGCCTTGTGAGAGAGAGAGAGCGCATGCTACAGGATGAGAGAGGTTCATAAGGTGACAGAGAATGTCCAGTTAAGACCACAATAAGGTCCCAGGATGGTGTGAGGACCCTCTGCTGTGGACAAATCCTACTAGCGGACACCATAAATCGGCAGATCCAGCAATGACCTGCCAGATCCGTATCAAAGACGGAACGGAGAGCCGAAACCTGCACCATCAGTGTACTGGGCTTGAGGCCCAAGTCCAAACCATTTTGGAGGAAGTCTAGTATGTCTATGTTAGGCCGGAGTGGATCTGGAGGATGGGAACCACACCACACTCATACTGATTTTGTTGTAAATACTATTAGTAACTGGTTTACGGTTTTCTTGCAGGGTAGCCACAACTTTGTCAGAATGGCCCTGGGCCTTTAACACCTGGGCTTCAGAAGCCAGGCAGCTAACGTGAGCCTTTGAGGATCTGGGTGAAATAGCGGACCTTGAGATAGTAGGCTGGGGTCCGGACTCAGAAGTATAGGGCCATCGAGTTTGAGAGCCATGGTCAGGCCGTACCAACTCCTCTTTGGCCACAGAGGAGCTATTAGTATAGTTGGGACTCCCTCCTCCCTGATCTTTCGCAGGGTCCTTGCCAGTAGAGGGATAGGCGGGAAGGCGTAGGTGAGATGGAAGGACCAAGGGTGGCAGAAGGTATCCACCCCAATCGCTTTGTCCCGTGGGTTCAGGGAGAAAAATGTTGCGACTTTTCGATTTCCTTCTGACGCAAAAAGGTCGATCTCCGGAGTATCCCACCTTGCTACCAGGGTGCAGAACACTTCTTGGTCCAGGCTCCATTCCCCTGGATGAAGACCCTGACGGCTGAGAAAGTCTGCTTGGAGGTTCAGGAACCCCTTTAAGTGGACCGCAGAGAGGGACAGCAGGAACTTTTCTGCCCAGAGGAAAATCCGAGAGGACACAGACCACAGGGCGCCGGACCTCGTACTGCCCTGATGGCGAAGATGCGCCACTGTGGTGATATTGTCAGAATAAACGAGAACGTGAGAGTTCTTGACAATATCCTGGGCTGCCAGAAGGGCCTCCTTGACCGTTCTCAGTTCCCGGTAGTTGGAGGACTTGGAGCTGACCTAATGACTCCAGCCACCTTGAAATGGGGTATTGGCAACCATGGCCCCCCACCCCCTTCTGGCTGGCATCTGTAGTCAGGGTAACCAGAGGCGTCAGGGTCCATGCAACCCCTACTAGGAGGTTGTTGTGATTCAACCACCACAGAAGAGACAAAGAGACACTCCTTGACAGGCGAAATCTTTTGTTCAGAGACGAAGGGAGTCTGTCCCAATGAGACAAGATATGATCCAGAAGATGACACAAGTGGGCCTGGGCCCACATGACAGAGGGAATGCAGGACGTCATTTAACCCAGAGCCGACATAGCCGCTCGAAGGATGGGAGATGTTTGCCGATGAAGAGCCAATATTTTGGCTAGAAGGGTCAACCTGTGGTTTTCTGGGAGGAAGGACGCCTGACTGTCGGAGTCTAATAGTACCCCTAGAAACCATTGTGTTGAGGAGGGTTCCAGCTGAGACTTCATTAGATTGGGAATCCAGCCCAAGGATTGAAGAATGTCCAGAGACATCTTCACATGGCTGTTGAGGATCTGAGCGGAGGGAGCAATGAGAAGGAAGTCATCTAGATATGGCACCAGGCAGACGCCTTGAACCCTTAGGAAGGCAACTACTTCTGCCATTATTTTTGAGAAAATCCTTGGAGCAGAGGAGATCCCGAAGAGAAGTACATTGAACTGAAAACGAAGAACTTCCCCCTTGTGTAGAATTGCAAATTTGAGGTACTTCCTGCACCGAGCATGAATGGCACTTGGAAGTAGGCGTCCTTCAGGTCGATTGTGGCCATCTGATGGTGCAGCCTTATCAATGGAATCGCTGATTTCACCGACTCTATTTTGATCTGCCGGTACCGAACCTGTTGGTTGAGACACCTCAAACTGATTATCACCTGGACGTCTCCAGACGGCTTTCTGACCAGGAAGAGTCGGTAGTAGTGGCCTACCCCCACTTCCTGACTTGGAACCGGGGAAATGACCCTTGAATTAATTAACTCCTGTAACTTTGAGTACAGGAGATCCTGGGAACCTTGTAAGGACAGGGCAGTGACCCAGAGACCTGGTGAAGGACAGGGGAGAGGAATTCTATTAAGAGACCTTCTGAGAAAACCCTTAGAACCCACTGGCAGTTGGTGATGGTCCGCCACTGGGGAAGAAAGTCGGAGAGTCGCCCCCCCACCAGAACAGAGTCACTGTTTGTCATGCTGCTGATCTTGCTGTTGGGAAGGGATGAAAATATTTCTTCTTCTACCCTTTGGATAGCTCCACTGTCTTGATTTCCCTTTTCCTTGGGGTGGAAGGTCTGAGGCACCGAGGGACGAAAGGGCAGTTTGCTGGGGTTTTTTGTTCCGGAAGGCTCTTTCGATTAGTAGCCTTATCAAGAATTTCATCCAGAGCTGGCCCAAATACTAAGTCATGTCATTTTTCTCTAGAGGAATCCCATTCCTGAGAAATAATATTCAAGCTGTTGGCATGGACCGCAAATCCGACTTGTTTAGCCGATTTCAGGGCAGCAAACATTTAGTCCTGGACTGAAGGAAGGACTTGTTCCTCTGCCAAGACCATAGTACTTCGAACAGCCCCAATAAGGTCTCCCAAATCATCAGAGGAGAATAGAAAAGAATGCTCTGACTTCCCGGAGGACAAGGCCTCATCAGGTCCATCAGAAGCTGAGTCTAGTGCCTCCTCAATCTGATGGGGCTGATTTAGGCTTCCTTTTCTTAGGGAAGGAAGGACCAGCAGCAGGGAAGGAGGCTAGTGAGGCTTGTATTTCTTGCTTCACCATGGAAGGCAGCTCGTCCACTAGAGAAGGCTGTTCAGCCCTAATAATCTGAGCCGTACATTGCTGGCAGAGCTTTTTATCCCAAATTGTAAGAATTTTCCTAGCACAGACTGGGCATTTTTTTAATTTTCTCATTTTTTTCAGACTTTTTATGCTGAGGCTGCTGTTGGGAGGCAGGTTTGTCCTCCTAGGAGAGAACATAGCACAAGGAAGCCGTCAGTAACAGCCTGTATAACAGGCAGAAGGGACCCACCCCCCTACCTAGACTTACTGCGGCAGGGGGAGCACTGGGCTCTGCAGATGCAGGTGAAAACATGGCAGCACAGATTTCTTACCGTGATTCTGATGCCTTTAGGGCAGCCTTTTATGTGCTCCCCGCCTCCTGTACCAGGTCCAGGATAGGCCACTGTTAACGGTGCCGTGTACCGCACGCTGTCCTCGCCGACGGACACCCCCCCCGGGAAGCGTGTGACCCTGAAGTCCCGCCCTCGGCACTACTTCCGGGTTCGCGCAGGACAACGCTCGTACAGGAGGCGGCCAGGGAGCCCACAGCCCGCATTGCCCGAGAGGGGGTCCAGAGGGCTGAAGCGAGGGTCCCTCATCAGGGTGAGGGAAACAGCAGGAGGAGGAGCAGAGCCCGACCAACGCTGAGCGGCTGTAAGTTAGAAAGATGTATGCTGCAGCTTGCCAGCCACCACAGCATAGGAGAAAAAGAAAAACCTCTCCATGCTCCATGGGGACAGGAAAGACACTGGCTATTGGGAGGTTCCTTTTAACCTCTCTTGTGCTTCCTGTCCCTATTAAGGTGTGGAGAGACAACCTCCTATGCTGTCGTGGAAGGGACTAGAGAATAAGTGGCACACTTTTTGTGCCATTTTCCGAAAGCTGTAGAGTTCTTATTTTTCAGGATCTGGGCTCCGTGAGGCTTTTTTTTTTGCATCTCAAGCTGACATTTCTAATGGTACCATTTTTGCGCAGGTGCTACGTTTTAAATAAATAAACAAATCTTTATTTTTATATAGCGCTAATATATTCCGCAGCACTTTACATACATCAGGAACACTGTCCCCATTGGGGCTCACAATCTATATTCCCTATCTGTATGTCTTTGGAGTGTAGGAGGAAACTGGAGTACCTGGAGGAAACCCACACAAGCATGGGAAGAACAAACAAACTCCTTGCAGATGGTGGGATTCGAACCGAGGACCCCAGCGCTGCAAGACTGCAGTGCTAACCAGTGAGCCACCGTGCCGACACGTTTTGATCACCTGTTATTGCATTTTGCGCAAAATTTATGGCATTTGGAAATTTTTTTTGCCACTATGTCGTTTACCGATCAGATTAATTAATTTCTGAAAGCAGCGATAACAAATGTGTGTATATTTTTTATTTTTTTTAACCCTTTAATTTTCAATGTGGCAAATGGGGGGTGATTTGAACTTTTAGGTTTTATTTTTTGCAACTATCGGCTCCATGTGATTATATCACTTCCGATAGTGCCGGGTAAGTGAATGCTTACCGTGGCTGGGATGTACACCGTGCTGTGACACTTTGACAGCGCAGTGTAAGGGGTTAACAGGCACGAGTGGAATGCAGATCCACTCCTGCCTGATAGATGCACGTCTGCTGTTCAAATCAGCTGACATGTGCGTGACTCACCAACATAAGGCAGGACGTATCCAGTACGTTCAATGTCGGTAAGAGGTTAAGTTTGCACAAATGTATGAAGTAAGTTGAAAGCATTGAATATATTCGTACAGAACGAGTTACAATAACCTGATCTACATCAAAGTTTTCGTAGTAAATAGTTTATGAAAATGTCA
This sequence comes from Anomaloglossus baeobatrachus, assembly GCF_048569485.1. Taxonomy (NCBI): domain Eukaryota; kingdom Metazoa; phylum Chordata; class Amphibia; order Anura; family Aromobatidae; genus Anomaloglossus; species Anomaloglossus baeobatrachus. The sequence goes on from NC_134357.1 coordinate 254,647,963, forward strand.
TGGAATAACAAAATTACAAGAAGTTACGTAATCCTGTCTTAGGCTACTTTCACACTAGCGTTGAACGGTATCCGTTGCATTGCGTTGTGTGATGGATGCAATGGCTGCGTTGCATATAGTGGCACAACGGATGCAACGGATCGTACAAAATAACGCAGTCCGTCATAGTTTTTTTTTTTCATGACTTTACACATCTGGGCATGCGCAGTTGTGTAAAGACGGTTGCATTAACGGAATCCGTCAAATGACGGATTCTAACGGAATCCGCCACCATAGGCGTCCATTATAAAAACAACGGATGCCGACTGAATCCTGCAGGTTGCGTTTTTTTGACACTCTACCAAGCGCAGAAAAACGCTGCATGCAGCGTTCCATCCGCCAGGCGTCGGCTGACGGATGCAACGCAAGGCCATCCGTTGCTATCCCAAAAAGGATGAGTCAAGACAACACATACACACCGGAGTACTTTTTCATAAAAAACGGTATGTAGATGGAGTTTTTTCGGAAATTTATCCTAACATAATGGAATTATAAGGATCCTGATGATTGCATTATGTTTTTTCAATTGTCTTCCCTTTGGTCTTTGATCGTTTTTGTATCATCCGTTGCTATCCGTAGCTAATAGAAGTCTATGAGGAATAAAACGGTTTCCTGCAGCGGTTACCGTAATTCCTCAAGGCGGCGGATAGCAACGGATGCCGTTCAACGCAAGTGTGAAAGCAGCCTTAAAATCTTACTTGAGCAAGGCCCACAGTACTGTCAGAAGTGCTTCAGGCATCTGCTTTTGCGATTGTGAGCGGTGCTATTACTCCGCTGCAAAAACCAGCAGTAGTCCCCCGTTAGCCCAGTGTAACACAGTGCAACAAATATGAGGTTCCCAGCTTTTATCTTGATCTCCAATTTGACAGTCAAAGTAATACTTGTAGGCAAGACACACTCGCTTTGTGAGATTCTTGCGCTGTTCATGAGTAGAGTATTTGCCACATATGTAGCAGACATTGTTTGGATCATTAACACATTTGCGTCTATCCATAAGATTATAAACTGCTATAACTATAACAGATCCGATCTCTCTAACAAACTCTGTTCAACGAAAGCAAAGATTGTTTGTGGCGAGAAGGGGTTAATGCATTCCATGATTTCATTTGTCTTGATAGCAGCTGCCCGACACTGGTCACTAAACTTGAATTTGCTGTCCACCCATACACCAAAGTCTTTTTCATTGACAGTTCGAACCATATTTTTACTGGTTACTTTATAGTTGTACATTTTGCTTAATTGAACCAAGTGCATAACCTTATATTTAACTACATTAAACTTTGCCAGTTTTCAGCACAAGCCTCCAGCTTACATAAATTCCTTTTTAGTATTAAAATATCCTTCTCTGTGTTATCACAGGGCCTTTTATGCTCTGCAAATACTGAAATTCTACTTTATATGTCCTCTACAAGATTTTAAATACATTAATAAAAAGAGGACCCAATACTGACCCCTGTGGTACCTCACTGTTTAGTTGTGACCCAATCAGTGTGTTCCATTAACTCCTTAATGCTCCATTATGTACAATTACAATATGGAGCATGCCATGGACTTTGGAACAGGGTCATAAACAGAGCACACTATAGAGAAAACAGATGCAGGCTATATTATATAGCTAATCTCTAAGGCTATGTGCCCACGGGACTCTGTATCCGCAGATTTTTCTGCAGCTAAATCCGCAGCATTCCAACGGAAACCGCACCTTTGCATAGGTGCGGATTTGGTGCGGATTTTGCTTTTTTTTTTTTACATTCACTTGCATGGGCAAAATCCGCAGGAATAATTGACATGCTGCTGATTTTTCCGCAGGGAAATCCGCATTATTTCCGCTGCAGAAAAAAATGCAACGTGGGCACAGCAGTTCCCAAATGACATAGAAATGGCTGGGGAGTAACTGTGCTGCAGATTGTTGAAAAATCCGCGAAATTTCCGCAACAAATTCTGCGCATTTTCCGCAGTGTGGGCACATAGCCTTAGGCCCAGTGCCCACACTATGTAGCTTTGATGTGTATATTCAGATATCTGCAGAAAAATCTATGAGAATTCAGAAGTGCTGTGCCCACGTTGCTTATTTTTCCCTTGCGTATTTGGTGCAGATTTGGTGCAGAAAAAAAAGAAATCTGCACCAAACACGCAAGGGAAAAATCCTCAACGTGGACACAGCACTTCTGAATTCTCATAGTCTTTGCTGACTTCACAATGGACATGCAGATTTTGCTGCAGATTTCTGAAAATCTGTGTCAAAATCCGCAGCGTGGGCACAGGGCCTAATAGCAGCGATCGTCGCACCTACTGCTGTCTACTGTTAACCTCTTAAATGCTGTTGTCAATCACTGACAGGGGCATTTAATCACCTATATCCTTCCTGGACATCAGTTTGGTTGTTCATTGGCCTACTTGCAGCACCAATGTAGGGTATTTGAGATGTTGCAAAGCTTGGTGCGGCTGAACACCCCCATGCCTGTCATGCGATGGGTTCTGTGACATCCAGCTTATGGCTAGGTATCATAGAAGAATGATTTTTACTATATACAGCAATACTGCGGTATCGCTGTTTAGGGTGCAGGCACTTAGACAATCCAGGTTCAAGCCCCCTACAGTTATAATAAAAAAAAAAAATTGAAAATTGAAGATCGTATTTTTCGCTTTATAAGACGCACTTTTTTCCCCCCAAAATTGTGGGGGAAATAGGGGTGCGTCTTACAAAGAGAATGTAACTTACCGAGCAGTAATGCGGCGGTGGAGTGAGTCACAGGAGGCTGGTGCAGCCGCCATGGATCCCCCGGCAATCGGCTGCGGAGGTGGCCGCCATGGATCCCGCGGCAATCGTTTGCGGTGGCGGCCGCCATGGATCCCCCGGCAATCGGCTGCGGTGGCGGCCGCCATGGATCCCCCGGCAATCGGCTGCGGTGGTGGCCGCCATGGATCCCCCGGCAATCGGCTGCGATGGCGGTCACCATAGCCGAAATCTTTATCTGCGCCTGCGCTGCCTCCAACGCGACTTCCGGAATATGGCTGCGGAGGTGACGCAGGCGCAGATGGAGATCTCGGAGAAGCGAGATCTCCATCTGCGCATGCGCTGCCTTCCGTAGCCGTTTTCCTGAAGTCCATCACGCAGATAGAGATCGCGGCTCTCGAAGATCGCGATCTGCGCACGCGTGGGCTCCATGTTAGATCTCCGCAGCAGACGGAGACTATCATAAGAAAGAGGAGAGATAGAAGAACGATTCTCCCTCTCCTCGCTAGGGCTGGATGCTGATTGGTGGAGACAACTTCTGCAGAGCTGCCTCCACCAATCAGTGATCTGAGCCTGATAAATGTTATCAGTTGAACGAAGGGTCCTAATAGGTGAGCAAAAAACACTGAAGGGGAACACAACCCTCATCATCAGCCTTCAGAATATACTGTATGAATCGGTGTATTCTGAAGGATGATGGGGGCTGTAGTCCTTTAGTGTAAACACTCCAGGGAGGGACTAATGTAGTGGCCAAAGTGTAAATGTGACTACCACCCCCCTCATCTTTCAGAATACAGCCATTTATGGTATACAGTACATGGGTGTATTCCTAAGGATGAGGGGGGTGGTAGTCCCAGATCCCCATAAAAGTGCATCATGCAGGTCCCCCATAGCCGTGTCATCCACGGATCCCACATAACAGTGCATCATCCACAGGTCCCCATAATAGTGCGTCATCCACAGGTCCCCCATAATAGTGCGTCATCCACAGGTCCCCATAATAGTGCGTCATCCACAGGTCCCCCATAGCAATGCGTCATCCACATTTCCCCCATAATAGTGCGTCATCTACAGGTCCCCCATAGCAATGCGTTATCCACATTTCCCCCATAATAGTGCGTTATCCACAGGTCCCCCATAGCAGTGCGTCATCCACAGGTCCCCCATAGCAGTGCGTTATTCACAGATCCCCCACAGCAGTGTCATCCACAGGTCCCCAATAATAGTGCGCCATCCACAGGTCCCCCATAGCAGTGTCATCCACAGGTCCCCCATAGCAGTGTCATCCACAGGTCCCCCATAGCAGTGCGTTATCCACAGGTCCCCCACAGCAGTGCATCATCCACAGATCCCCCCATAACAGACCCTCCTGTTAAGTCTAAATTGTTAAAATAATGTTTTTTTTTATTTTATTAAAATGTTTTAGCACACTATTTGGCTCAATTTTTTTTTTTAATTTTCCTCCTCTAAAACCTAGGTGCGTCTTATAATCAGGTGCGTCTTATAAAGCGAAAAATACGGTAAATAGTGTTTTGTTTTGTTTTTTTTTAAACAAAATTCAGAATTTTATTTAAGCCAATAAAATAAAAAAAGGTAAACTATACTAAAATAGAGAATCATGTTTCCTGTTCATTTAACTGTACAATGAATGTAATAAAAATAAAACCCAAAAACCAATGTCAGAATTCTATATTTTTCACCATTTCATCGCACTTGGATATTTGTTTTGCCATTTTCCCTTACTCTATATGATAAAATGAATGGTGATGAATGGTGTAACTAAAAACTACATATTTCCCCACATCAAAATAAGCCCTCGTAGGGCTCTACAAAAATAAAGAAGCTATTGCTATTTAAAAAGTAGAGGACAAAAATGAAAATACAAAACAAAAATTGGCTGTGGGAAGATGTTAACCACCCTCTGTTTCTGATCCCCAGCTGTTAAATTACTGTACACATCTCTACTAATAGCTCTTATGCTGTGTAGCAAGCTATACATTTATTTTTTTACCTTTATAGCGCTATTATATTGCACAGCGCTTTACAATTACATCCTTTAGGCAATGTGCACACAGGGCATTTTTCGGGTGCGTTTTTGGCCTCAAAACTGCATGACTTTGCTTCCCGGGCAAAGTCTATGAGTTTTCATTTTTGCTGTCCGCACACAACTTTTTTTTTAAGCTGCGTTTTTGAGCTTAAAAAAAAAAATGGACATGTCAATTCTTTCCTGCGTTGTTCTGCGTTTTCCACCCATGCAATGCATTGGAAAAACGCAGAAAAACGCAGAGATCAAAAACACAGCAAAACGCAGCCAAAAACGCACCAAATCGCGGTAAAAGCGCATGCGTTTTTTGTCGTGGGTGTGTTAGCGGCCAAAAGGCACAAAAATGCAGCGTCAAAAACAAACAAACCGCAGAGTGTGCACATAGCCTTAAAGTCACCCTGTGCAGCCAATCAGCCGACAGGTCATGGGGTTAAATGGTTGTGATTAGTAAATTATAGTCTGTCGAAGTGCGTTAAATACATTTCCATTATTTTTCTCTTCCAGGCCACTCTATTAGTAGGATCATGGCTCAGTTTGCTGCCAGTTACACAAGCGTCGCCGTCTGATGATTCCAGTGGCAGCACGATGACTGTTGTCTTACTGATAATACTGCTCATCGTCCTCTGTGTTGCCCTCGTCCTGGCATGGAAAAAGCTGATTCATACTGAAGGGGGTGAAG